>NC_053395.1:234015324-234322824 GCF_905171765.1 Bufo bufo
AGTATTATATACAGGTATCAGCACTAGTGATGGTATATAGCAGACCTCATGTGTGTCAGGGGTGAGTACTATATGTCAGTATTATATACAGGTATCAGCACTAGTGATGGTATATAGCAGACCTCATGTGTGTCAGGGGTGAGTACTATATGTCAGTATTATATACAGGTATCAGCACTAAGTGATGGTATATAGCAGATCTCATGTGTGTCAGGGGTGAGAGTACTATATGTCAGTATTATATACAGGTATCAGCACTAAGTGATGGTATATAGCAGACCTCATGTGTGTCAGGGGTGAGAGTACTATATGTCAGTATTATATACAGGTATCAGCACTAAGTGATGGTATATAGCAGACCTCATGTCTGTCAGGGGTGAGAGTACCAGGTGTTACTGTGTGACGGTATTTTGCAGAATGCCAACACATGCTGTATTACCTTCTTCTCCTTTCTGTCCCTTACTCCCAGGTATTCCAGGGATTCCTGCTCAAGAGGAAACACATCAGATATCAGGGACGGTGTGCGGTCATATATGGAAGAACTGGCCACAGGGGGAAACACATCAAATCTTCACTTTACCGTCTACAACACTTTAATAGTGAATCCCTTGATCACTCCCTCCTGTCACCGATCATTCCCTCCTGTCACCGATCATTCCCTCCAATCACTGATCATTCCCTCCAATCACTGATCATTCCCTCCAATCACCGATCATTCCCTCCGATCACCGATCATTCCCTCCAATCACTGATCACTCCCTCCAATCACTGATCATTCCCTCCTGTCACCGATCATTCCCCCCAATCACTGATCACTCCTTCCAATCACTGATCATTCCTTCTCGTCTCTGATCATTCCCTCCAATCACTGATCACTCCCTCCAATCACTGATCATTCCCTCCAATCACTGATCACTCCCTCCAATCACTGATCACTCCCTCCAATCACTGATCACTCCTTCCAATCACTGATCACTCCTTCCAATCACTGATCACTCCATCCAATCACTGATCACTCCTTCTCGTCTCTGATCATTCCCTCCAATCACTGATCACTCCTTCCAATCACTGATCATTCCCTCCAATCACTGATCACTCCCTCCAATCACTGATCACTCCCTCCAATCACTGATCACTCCTTCCAATCACTGATCATTCCCTCCAATCACTGATCATTCCCTCCAATCACTGATCACTCCTTCCAATCACTGATCACTCCTTCCAATCACTGATCACTCCCTCCAATCACTGATCACTCCCTCCAATCACTGATCATTCCCTCCAATCACTGATCATTCCCTCCAATCACTGATCACTCCTTCCAATCACTGATCATTCCCTCCAATCACTGATCACTCCTTCTCGTCTCTGATCACTCCCTTCAATCACTGATCACTCCTTCCGATCACTGATCATTCCCTCCAATCACTGATCACTCCTTCCAATCACTGATCATTCCCTTCCATAACTGATCATTCCCTTCCATTACTGATCATTCCCTTCCATTACTGATCATTCCCTCCAATCACTGATCACTCCCTCCAATCACTGATCATTCCCTCCAATCACTGATCATTCCCTCCAATCACTGATCATTCCCTCCAATCACTGATCACTCCCTCCAATCACTGATCACTCCCTCCAATCACTGATCATTCCCTCCAATCACTGATCATTCCCTCCAATCACTGATCATTCCCTCCAATCACTGATCACTCCTTCCAATCACTGATCATTCCCTCCAATCACTGATCACTCCTTCTCGTCTCTGATCACTCCCTTCAATCACTGATCACTCCTTCCGATCACTGATCATTCCCTCCAATCACTGATCACTCCTTCCAATCACTGATCATTCCCTTCCATAACTGATCATTCCCTTCCATTACTGATCATTCCCTTCCATTACTGATCATTCCCTCCAATCACTGATCACTCCCTCCAATCACTGATCATTCCCTCCAATCACTGATCATTCCCTCCAATCACTGATCATTCCCTCCAATCACTGATCACTCCCTCCAATCACTGATCACTCCCTCCAATCACTGATCATTCCCTCCAATCACTGATCACTCCCTCCAATCACTGATCATTCCCTCCAATCACTGATCATTCCCTCCAATCACTGATCATTTCCTCCAATCACTGATCACTCCTTCCAATCACTGATCACTCCCTCCAATCACTGATCACTCCTTCCAATCACTGATTACTCCCTCCAATCACTGATCATTCCCTCCAATCACTGATCACTCCTTCCAATCACTGATCACTCCTTCCAATCACTGATCATCCCTTCCAATCACTGATCATTCCCTCCAATCACTGATCACTCCTTCCAATCACTGATCATTCCCTCCAATCACTGATCACTCCTTCCAATCACTGATCACTCCTTCCAATCACTGATCACTCCCTCCAATCACTGATCACTCCCCTCCATAACTGATCATTCCTTTCCATCACTGATCATTCCCTCCAATCACTGATCACTCCTTCCAATCACTGATCACTCCTTCCAATCACTGATCATTCCCTCCAATCACTGATCACTCCTTCCAATCACTGATCATTCCCTCCAATCACTGATCACTCCCTCCAATCACTGATCACTCCTTCCAATTACTGATCATTCCCTCCAATCACTGATCACTCCTTCCAATCACTGATCACTCCATCCAATCACTGATCACTCCTTCTCGTCTCTTTGATCATTCCCTCCAATCACTGATCACTCCTTCCAATCACTGATCATTCCCTCCAATCACTGATCACTCCCTTCCATCACTGATCACTCCCTCCAATCACTGATCACTCCTTCTCGTCTCTGATCATTCTGTAGTGTACGGGAACTGTAATACCCGTCACTACCAAAGTGTCACTTGGTGTGCTGTCGTCCCTCCTTAGTTATGGAGAAGTTGGTATATGTCAGTTTTATAAAATGTAATGCAATGCTATGTGTTTCCCTGTTACTATGAAACTTGCATGTACAGGCCTGCTAGGGGTGTCATTCCAGCTTCTAGTCGCTAGAGGGAGCTAGAGAGCCCTAGTTTATATAAGGCCAGACAGGGAAGCAAAAGTCAGTCTAGACCACAGCTCAGAAGTTTCTAGAGCCTGAGGAAGTGTCCAGAAGTTGAGAGAGACAGAAGCAAAGATCAGGAAAGCAAGAGGTACTCAGAAAGACAGAGGAGGTACTGATTAAAGCTATAGCCAAGGATATAAAGCCAGGACTAGGTTAATGGGCCTTGGTGAAGATATGCTATATTCCAGGATCAGACAGAATTAGAGTGCAAGCTCCTGTGCTGTAAGTCCTGTGTTCAACACTCTGTAATTACCCTGCTGTAGCTGAATTGCCTGCATCGACCGAATTGCAAAATCGACTGTATGCTTAGGAACTGCATTTCCAATATTGTCTCTGCTTGCAAAACTACTAAAGTTGGAGTTCTGTTTTAAGACCACGTTTCCTCGATTTATTCCTGCATCCGCAAACGGCGTGCCACCGTTTACTTGGCACTGGCGTCACAAACTATTTCTACCTATATCTGCCCTTGCAGAGAGTCAGCTGTACCAGGTTAGTGTATATTGCACTACATCACCCAGAAACACCTATTACACACAACTTGAGTACGCTGCACTTCTCTTTTGGCGTCACGAACAGGATACGCACGCTTTCTAGTGCAAGAAGCGTGAACTTTGTGCCTTATACAGTTGCCCTGTGACCAAAGTGACAATTTGCCTGTTTATTGCAAGTGGACTTTGTGGACTGAAAATCATACCCAAAGTGTACCAAAAACCTCTAAAAAGCGCTGTGCAGTGTTGCGCTGCACAGAGGAAGAAAACCGCCGCATTGGAATGTGGTTTTGTGGACTTTTTGCAATCCTGCTTGCTGTCAGTGAATGGACAGCGTTTTGCTAAAGATGGCCACCGGCTGCTTGGAGTAAAGTTTCCCGCGCCGCTGAGGACCTTCGTGGGCGGATCCCTGCAAAGACACAGAGAGTCCCGCCCTCTTCATCATCGCACCGCCGCGGCCCTGTTTCTTCTACGTCATCGGGTGCTCAGGACGTCCGGAACCTCGCGAGACTTGGCCTGCGCAAGCCCGGCGATACCGGTAAGCACTTGTAACCGGAGGGAAGGGGAGTGTACCGGCCCCTGTAGTCGCCAGCGGCCACCTCTCAATAGACTACCATGTCAGAGCCAGGAGTGCCTGAGCAGCCGACCCAGGGAGAGCTTGCAACTCCTGATCACCCTACAGCCCCTAGCATGATGCCCTTTACCATGCCCTACTATTTCGGGGCCCCATGGTTCCCCCGCTACAGGGGAGAGACCCATACCCTACGGGACTTTGAAGAAAAGTTGCTGGCACTATTCCGATTATACCCTATAAATGCCGACCAGCAAATGGAAATCCTGCTAGCACAACTGGAGGGAGCTGCCCGCAGAGAGGTATTATCCTGGCCTGCTACTGAGCGGAGTACTCTAGAACAGATCTTCACCCGCCTCAGGGCCACTTTTGAAACTAGGACTGCCTCAGAGATAAAGATGCACTTCTTTGGCAAGAGACAGAAGTCCGGTGAGCCCCTCCGTGACTATGCCCTATCACTTCAGGAGGCTTTAGGGGCTGTAATTCAGATAGATCCCAAAGAGGCTGATAACCGGGACCAGACCCTGAGGGAACAATTTATCAACGGGGTGTCTAGTGAACAAATAAGGACCCAGTTAAAGATGCTGTCCGCCCAGCACCCTAACAGTACCTTTCTGGACTTTAAAGAACTGGCTATAAAAATTCTGGGGTCCGCAGTATCTCCTGAGTTGAGCACCCCACCTGAATCATCAGCCTGCAGGCCAAAACCGCTTATCACTAACCGAGCTGAGGCCGGCCAAGCTGTTCAAGTGTCAGCTACCGATACTATCGCCATGCTGACAGAGCAAGTAAATCACCTCACTAAAAGTCTAGAGAAAGTGTGCAGAAAAATAGAGGAATGGGAAAAACCCATAATGCTAGATGAAGAGTTCCTGTCATCTCCTAGGCCGTTCCCACCTCCTTACCAAGAGACTCACCCCAGGGATCCTGGGAGGCGTAATAGAGATCGCAAGCGGCCCGTGTGTACATACTGCAAAAAGCTGGGACACACAGAATCCACGTGCTGGCAGTTAAACGGGCAACCCCTGAGGCTGAGGACCACCCCTCGGGAGGTAGAACACTAGGTCCAGAGGATCCAAATTGGATGCCACGTTATGTAGGATCCCATCCTAAAATCCATATAGAGATCAACGGGGTCCCCTTTGAAGCCCTATTAGATACTGGGTCTCAGGTCACTACTATTCAGCTGCCTGCATTTGAAAAGTTCTGGGACACCAACCAGTTGACCAAACCGCCTGAATCCTGGGTGGAAATTATCGCCAGCAATGGCAAACCAGTAAAGATTCATGGATACTGGGAACCCACCCTGCAGGTGGGAGAAGTAACCCTGCCTCAACAGGGAGTGATCGTAGTACAGGCCGGTGACAGAGGAGGACATCCTGTCATTCTAGGCACCAATGTCTTCAAAAACTGTTATTCTGAAATACTTGCCGTATTACATCAGACTTTGCCCACTGCTTCCTCTGCATCCAGGAGGGTGATTCAAAAGACTATTACTGTGTTAAGTGCCCAGCAGAGGTTTGCTAATGGGAAAGGAGAGATTTGTACTGCCAGGATCCGTGATATTAAGCCTGTGACTTTGCCTCCTAATTCTCAAACTCTTTTGTGGTGTCATGCTGTCCTGGGAGTCCAAGGCCGAGATTATCCAGCCCTTGTGGAACCAATCCAGATGGAGAATTATCCTTTTGTGAGAGCTGCCAAGTGCCTGGTGAACGTCTCCCAAGGTAAAGTACCTGTCCGTCTGATTAACCTGAGTGATCATCCTGTTGCGCTTACTAAGCATTGCCGTGTTGCCCAGCTTTCTCAGGTGTCCTTCCAAGACATCATCCGTCTTCCAGTGACGGAAAAGCCGCCAGCTGCAGTCAGCGGATGTTCGCCGGTGACCCAGCCACAAGTGCCCTGGTGGGAAGAGCTCCATGTAGGGGACGAGACTACCCCCCAACATCAACAAGAAGGGATTCTTCAGCTTGTCAAGGAGCACCACCAGGCCTTCAGTAAGCATGCTACTGATTATGGAGAGGTTAGTGCCATACAACACACCATACCTACTGGCTCTCATCCTCCTATCAAGGAGAGATACAGACCCTTACCACCTACTTCATATCAGACTGTAAAAGAAATGATCCAAGAGATGAAAGACTCTAATGTAATCCGGGACAGCCGTAGTCCGTGGGCTGCACCCCTGGTCCTTGTAAAGAAGACGGACAGTGGTATCCGTTTCTGTGTGGATTATAGGAAAATTAATCAAATAACCCACAAAGATGCATACCCACTGCCCCGCATTGAGGAGTCACTAACTGCTCTGGGCTCTTCTGCCTATTTCTCCACATTGGACTTGACCAGTGGCTACTGGCAAGTACCCATGGCCCCTGCAGATAGGGAAAAGACTGCTTTCACCACTCCCATGGGCCTGTATGAATTCAATTGTATGCCGTTCGGGCTATGTAATGCCCCGGGAACTTTCCAGAGACTAATGGAGCGGTGTTTGGGTCACAAAAACTTCGAAACAGTGCTGCTGTATCTTGATGACGTCATTGTGTACTCAAAAACATATGAAGACCATCTGAAACATTTGGCAGAAGTATTTGAAATCCTTATCAAATATGGCTTGAAGGTAAAGCCATCCAAGTGTCACCTGCTCAAACCTGCAGTAAGATACCTGGGGCATGTAGTAAGCGGAGAGGGAGTGCAACCTGACCCTGATAAATTGGCAGCTGTCTGTAATTGGCCGGTTCCTACTACCGTCAAAGAGGTGAGGAGTTTCCTGGGTTTTGCCGGCTACTATAGACGCTTTATCCCCCATTTTGCTCAAATAGCTGATCCTATCCAGGAACTCTTGAGGGGGCAACCCAAAAAGAGTCCTAGAACTCCTGTGCCCATTGAGTGGAATGAGAAAAGAGAGATAGCGTTCCAATTGCTAAAAAAGAAACTGACCGAGCCTCCTGTGTTAGGTTATCCAGATTATAGCAAGCCCTTCCATCTTTATACTGATGCTAGCAAGCGAGGCCTGGGAGCTGTGTTAGCCCAAATCCAAGAGGGAAAAGAGAGAGTGATAGCATATGCAAGCCGCTCCCTGAAAGGAGCTGAGAAAAATGACCAGAATTATAGTTCCTTCAAACTAGAGTTCCTGGCATTAGTGTGGGCAGTGACGGAAAAATTCAAGGATTATCTAGCCGCCACCCCGTTCATTGCATTCACGGACAATAACCCTCTGGCGCATCTCAATACAGCTAGATTGGGGGCCTTGGAGCAGAGATGGGCCTCTCGCCTTGCCAACTATAATTTCTCTGTAAAGTATCGTGCTGGACGTACTAATGATAATGCTGATGCTTTATCCAGGCTTCCCACAGAGACAGCTCCTGATGATGTGCGAGATGCTTGGGAAGATGTAGAGATGCCGGCCTTCTATAACAAATTTGCTCAACAGGATCAGGCTCGAGCTACCAATAACAGAGCTGCAGTTCCTTCACCCTCCAGTAGGCCTGATCCTAAAGAAGAAAGGTGGGTGAAATTACAGTCTGAAAGTAGAGTGCTGGGTGAGTTGTTGGACTTCATTACTAGTGGCAGAGCCCCTGAGAGGATTCGGCGTAAGAGTGCAGATCCTGAGCTCATCAAACTGTGGAGACAGCGCCATCAACTCTTCATACAAAAGGGCCTATTGCTACGGAGAAGTCTAGACCCAGTGTCCAACGAGAGAGTACACCAGATTCTCATACCCCGACGAGATGCAGGTATGGTGTTGGAGATGTACCACAATCAATCCGGTCACTTTGGGGTCCAAAAAACTGAGGCTACTATCCGCCAGCGGTTTTACTGGGTAGGCATGAGAGAAGACATGGAGAAGTGGTGTCGAGAGTGTGTAGCCTGTGCCTTAAAACGAAGTGAGCACCATGATCAGAGGGCACCACTGAGACCCATTGTAAGTACTCGTCCTCTTGAACTTGTCGCCATCGACCATGTAAAACTGGAGCCTAGTCGCTCAGGGTATGCTTATGCCATGACTATTATTGACCATTTCACAAAGTTTGTTGTAGCGGTGCCTGTGAGAGACCAGACAGCGAAGACTACAGCCGAAATGTTCTGGAAGCACTTCCTCCTGCCCTACGGATGTCCAGAAAAGATCCTCACCGATCAAGGACCTGCTTTTGAGTCCCATCTGTTCCATGAACTGTGCCGCTTACACAACTGTAAGAAGATCCGGACAACGGCCTACCATCCTCAAGGTAACGGATTATGTGAAAAAATGAATCAGACCTTGATAGAGATGCTGAGGGCCGTGCCTCCTGAGAACAGAGGAGATTGGCCCAGTCTGTTGCCACAGCTCATGTTCACATACAATCATACCATACATTGTTCCACCGGGTATACCCCTTTTTACTTGATGTTTGGGCGCCAAGGGACATTGCCTGCTGATCATTCATTGGACATACACGTACCTGATTGCATTAACCCATTACCTAACACCGACTGGGTTGCTGAGCACCAAAGGCGATTGGATGCAGCCAAAGCCATTGTTCAGGAACGTATGGACTTTGCTAGAGACCGACAGCAGAGAGACTATGATCAGGCAGCCCAGGCAGAACCCTTGACCATAGGGGCCGTGGTATGGTTAAAGAATAACCGCTGTACCAGCAAATTGGACAGTAAGTGGGAGCGAAGTCCTTATGTTGTCACTGCAATCCCAAATGTTGGAACTCACACTTATGAGATCACCCGGGAAGACAAGGGATCCCAAATTGTACACCGAAACCGGTTGAAGCTCTGCCTGACACCAGAACCCAGTGCCAAGAGTTCTGGATCAGAATATCCTGTGTCAGAGTCAGCAATACAGCCTGAGGATCCTATGCAGGCTGTCAGTAATCTGAGGTATGACGCTGATCCCATGCATTGGCTTCTGACACCTTGGTTGAACTTGCTGGTGCCTGCTCCGGCACCTATTGCGTCTTCACCTCCAGAAGAGCCGGTTCAAGATGCCCTGGATCCAGTTCCCCCTCTAGTGGATCTAATTGTTCCAGTTGTTCCTGACCAAGATCTCCCTGTTGGAGACCCTCCTGTTGCTCCTCTCCCTTCTACCTCGTTGCTAAGGGAAGAGGAGACCCCTGTTTTGAGAAGGTCTACCAGGATGACCAGGGGACGCCCGCCAGTCCGTTTAGGAGACTTTGATTATTCTGGTGGTGTCTCCTCCCAAACAGTTGCCACGGGCAATACCTTACTTGACATTTGTGCGCAAGAATGGACTCCTCCACGTGAGCCCTTGCCTGTGATACACCCACAGGAAACTCCTGGGTAGTTCCGTTATTTTGCTGTTCTATTATGGACTTATTCTTTGTCATGGACTATCCTGGTTATAATGTTACGCTGTGCCAGGTCAGCGCCCCCGTTCCATTCACTATCCTGAGAGAAGAGAACGATGCCCCTTGTCACCACACTGCACCTTTGCCAATTGGACCTGATGTAAATGTAAATGCAGATGAATTACATGTATGTATGCCTGCATGTCTCTGTTTTCTGTTTCAGGTAGAGATTCCAGTTGGGCGACCCATGATGGAGTACGAGGTCGTACTCAGCTTAAAGCAGTGGGGTATGTAGTGTACGGGAACTGTAATACCCGTCACTACCAAAGTGTCACTTGGTGTGCTGTCGTCCCTCCTTAGTTATGGAGAAGTTGTTATATGTCAGTTTTATAAAATGTCATGTAATGTAATGCTATGTGTTTCCCTGTTACTATGACACTTGCATGTACAGGCCTGCTAGGGGTGTCATTCCAGCTTCTAGTCGCTAGAGGGAGCTAGAGAGCCCTAGTTTATATAAGGCCCAGACAGGGAAGCAAAAGTCAGTCTAGACCACAGCTCAGAAGTTTCTAGAGCCTCAGGAAGTGTCCAGAAGCTGAGAGAGACAGAAGCAAAGATCAGGAAAGCAAGAGGTACTCAGAAAGACAGAGGAGGTACTTATTAAAGCTATAGCCAAGGATATAAAGCCAGAACTAGGTTAATGGGCCTTGGTGAAGATTGCTGTATTCCAGGATCAGACAGAATTAGAGTGCAAGCTCCTGTGCTGCAAGTCCTGTGTTCAACACTCTGTAATCACCTTGCTGTAACTGAATTGCCTGCATCGACCGAATTGCAAAATCGACTGTATGCCAAGGAACTGCGATTCCAATATTGTCTCTGCTTGAAAACTACTAAAGTTGGAGTTCTGTTTTAAGACCACGTTTCCTCGATTTATTCCTGCATCCGCAAACGGCGTGCCACCGTTTACTTGGCACTGGCGTCACGAACTATCTTTACCTATACCTGCCCTTGCAGAGAGTCAGCTGTACCAGGTTAGTGTATATTGCACTACATCACCCAGAAACACCTACTACACACAACTTGAGTACGCTGCAATTCCCTCCAATCACTGATCACTCCCTTCCATAACTGATCATTCCCTTCCATTACTGATCATTCCCTCCAATCACTGATCACTCCCTCCAATCACTGATCATTCCCTCCAATAACTGATCACTCCCTCCAATCACTGATCACTCCTTCCAATCACTGATCATTCCTTCTCGTCTCTGTTCATTCCCTCCAATCACTGATCACTCCCTCCAATCACTGATCATTCCCTCCAATCACTGATCATTCCCTCCAATCACTGGTCACTCCTTCCAATCACTGATCATTCCCTTCCATTACTGATCACTCCTTCCGATCACTGATCACTCCTTCCAATCACTGATCATTCCCTCCAATCACTGATCACTCCTTCCAATCACTGATCATTCCCTCCAATCACTGATCACTCCTTCCAATCACTGATCACTCCTTCCAATCACTGATCATTCCCTCCAATCACTGATCACTCCCTTCCATAACTGATCATTCCCTACAATCACTGATCACTCCCTCCAATCACTGATCACTCCCTCCAATCACTGATCACTCCTTCTCGTCTCTGATCATTCCCCCCAATCACTGATCACTCCTTCTCGTCTCTGATCATTCCCTCCAATCACTGATCACTCCTTCCAATCACTGATCACTCCTTCTCGTCTCTGATCACTCCCCCCAATCACTGATCACTCCTTCCAATCACTGATCATTCCCTCCAATCACTGATCACTCCTTCCAATCACTGATCACTCCTTCTCGTCTCTGATCATTCCCCCCAATCACTGATCACTCCTTCTCGTCTCTGATCACTCCCCCCAATCACTGATCACTCCCTCCAATCACTGATCACTCCCTCCAATCACTGATCACTCCCTCCAATCACTGATCACTCCTTCTCGTCTCTGATCATTCCCTCCAATCACTGATCACTCCTTCTCGTCTCTGATCACTCCCCCCAATCACTGATCACTCCCTCCAATCACTGATCACTCCTTCTCGTCTCTGATCATTCCCTCCAATCACTGATCACTCCTTCTCCTCTCTGATCACTCCCCCCAATCACTGATCACTCCCTCCAATCACTGATCACTCCTTCTCGTCTCTGATCATTCCCTCCAATCACTGATCACTCCTTCCAATCACTGATCACTCCTTCTCGTCTCTGATCACTCCCCCCAATCACTGATCACTCCTTCCAATCACTGATCATTCCCTCCAATCACTGATCACTCCTTCCAATCACTGATCACTCCTTCTCGTCTCTGATCACTCCCCCCAATCACTGATCACTCCCTCCAATCACTGATCACTCCTTCTCGTCTCTGATCATTCCCTCCAATCACTGATCACTCCTTCCAATCACTGATCACTCCTTCTCGTCTCTGATCACTCCCCCCAATCACTGATCACTCCTTCCAATCACTGATCATTCCCTCCAATCACTGATCACTCCTTCCAATCACTGATCACTCCTTCTCGTCTCTGATCACTCCCTCCAATCACTGATCACTCCTTCCAATCACTGATCACTCCTTCTCGTCTCTGATCATTCCCCCCAATCACTGATCACTCCTTCTCGTCTCTGATCACTCCCCCCAATCACTGATCATTCCCTCCAATCACTGATCACTCCCTCCAATCACTGATCACTCCTTCTCGTCTCTGATCATTTCCCCCAATCACTGATCATTCCCTCCAATCACTGATCACTCCTTCTCGTCTCTGATCACTCCTTCCGATCACTGATCATTCCCTCCAATCACTGATCACTCCTTCTCGTCTCTGATCACTCCTTCCGATCACTGATCATTCCCTCCAATCACTGATCACTCCTTCTTGTCTCTGATCATTCCCTCCAATCACTGATCACTCCTTCTTGTCTCTGATCATTCCCTCCAATCACTGATCACTCCCTCCAATCACTGATCACTCCTTCTTGTCTCTGATCATTCCCTCCAATCACTGATCGTTCCTTCTTGTCTCTGATCATTCCCTCCAATCATTGATCACTCCTTCTTGTCTCTGATCATTCCCTCCAATCACTGATCACTCCTTCTTGTCTCTGATCATTCCCTCCAATCACTGATCACTCCCTCCAATCACTGATCACTCCCTCCAATCACTGATCACTCCTTCTTGTCTCTGATCATTCCCTCCAATCACTGATCACTCCTTCTTGTCTCTGATCATTCCCTCCAATCACTGATCACTCCCTCCAATCACTGATCACTCCCTCCAATCACTGATCACTCCTTCTCGTCTCTGATCATTCCCTCCAATCACTGATCACTCCTTCTTGTCTCTGATCATTCCCTCCAATCACTGATCATTCCCTCCAATCACTGATCACTCCCTCCAATCACTGATCACTCCCTCCAATCACTGATCACTCCTTCTTGTCTCTGATCACTCCCTCCAATCACTGATCACTCCCTCCAATCACTGATCACTCCCTCCAATCACTGATCACGCCTTCTCGTCTCTGATCATTCCCTCCAATCACTGATCACTCCTTCTCGTCTCTGATCATTTCCTCCAATCACTGATCACTCCCTCTAATCACTGATCACTCCTTCCAATCACTGATCACTCCCTCCAATCACTGATCACTCCCTCCAATCACTGATCACTCCCTCCAATCACTGATCACTCCCTCCAATCACTAATCACTCCTTCTCGTCTCTGATCATTCCCCCCAATCACTGATCACTCCTTCCAATCACTGATCACTCCCTCCAATCACTGATCACTCCTTCTTGTCTCTGATCATTCCCTCCAATCACTGATCATTCCCTCCTGTCACCGATCATTCCCTCCTGTCACCGATCATTCCCTCCAATCACTGATCATTCCCTCCAATCACTGATCATTCCCTCCAATCACTGATCATTTCCTTCCATTACTGATCATTCCCTTCCATTACTGATCATTCCTTCCAATCACTGATCACTCCTTCCAATCACTGATCACTCCCTCCAATCACTGATCACTACCTCCAATCACTGATCACTCCCTCCAATCACTGATCATTCCCTCCAATCACTGATCACTCCTTCTCGTCTCTGATCACTCCTTCCAATCACTGATCATTCCCTCCAATTACTGATCACTCCTTCCAATCACTGATCATTCCTTCCAATCACTGATCACTACTTCTTGTCTCTGATCACTCCTCCTTCCAATCACTGATCATTCCCTCATATCACTGATCATTCCCTCCAATCACTGATCATTCCCTCCAATCACTGATCATTCCCTCCAATCACTGATCACTCCCTCCAATCACTGATCACTCCCTCCAATCACTAATCACTCCTTCTCGTCTCTGATCATTCCCTCCAATCACTGATCACTTCTTCTCCTCTCTGATCATTCCCTCCAATCACTGATCACTCCTTCTTGTCTCTGATCATTCCCTCCAATCACTGATCACTCCCTCCAATCACTGATCACTCCTTCTCGTCTCTGATCACTCCTTCCAATCACCGATCATTCCCTCCAATCACTGATCACTCCCTCCAATCACTGATCACTCCCTCCAATCACTGATCACTCCTTCTCGTCTCTGATCACTCCTTCCAATCACTGATCATTCCCTCCAATTACTGATCATTCCCTCCAATCACTGATCACTCCCTCCAATCACTGATCACTCCCTCCTGTCACCGATCATTCCCTCCAATCACTGATCATTCCATCCAATCACTGATCACTCCCTCCAATCACTGATCATTCCCTCATATCACTGATCATTCCCTCCAATCACTGATCATTCCCTCCAATCACTGATCATTCCCTCCTGTCACCGATCATTCCCTCCAATCACTGATCATTCCCTCCAATCACTGATCATTCCCTCCAATCACTGATCACTCCCTCCAATCACTGATCACTCCCTCCAATCACTGATCACTCCCTCCAATCACTGATCACTCCCTCCAATCACTGATCACTCCCTCCAATCACTGATCATTCCCTCCAATCACTGATCATTCCTTCCAATCACTGATCATTCCTTCCAATCACTGATCATTCCTTCTCGTCTCTGATCATTCCCTCCAATCACTGATCACTCCTTCTCCTCTATGATCACTCCTTCCAATCACTGATCACTCCTTCTCGTCTCTGATCACTCCTTTTCGTCTCTGATCACTCCTTCTAATCACTGATCACTCCTTCTCGTCTCTGATCACTCCCTCCAATCACTGATCACTCCTTCCGATCACTGATCATTCCCTCCAATCACTGATCACTCCTTCTCGTCTCTGATCATTCCCTCCAATCACTGATCACTCCTTCCAATCACTGATCATTCCCTCCAATCACTGATCATTCCCTCCAATCACTGATCACTCCCTCCAATCACTGATCACTCCTTCCAATCACTGATCATTCCCTCCAATAACTGATCACTCCTTCCAATCACTGATCATTCCCTTCCATTACTGATCACTCCTTCCAATCACTGATCACTCCTTCTCGTCTCTGATCATTCCCTCCAATCACTGATCACTCCTTCCAATCACTGATCACTCCTTCCAATCACTGATCACTCCTTCCAATCACTGATCACTCCTTCCAATCACTGTTCATTCCCTTCCATAACTGATCATTCCCTTCCATTACTGATCATTCCCTCCAATCACTGATCACTCCTTCTCGTCTCTGATCATTCCCTCCAATCACTGATCACTTCTTCTCCTCTCTGATCATTCCCTCCAATCACTGATCACTCCTTCTTGTCTCTGATCATTCCCTCCAATCACTGATCACTCCCTCCAATCACTGATCACTCCTTCTCGTCTCTGATCACTCCTTCCAATCACCGATCATTCCCTCCAATCACTGATCACTCCCTCCAATCACTGATCACTCCTTCTCGTCTCTGATCATTCCCTCCAATCACTGATCACTCCTTCCAATCACTGATCACTCCTTCTCGTCTCTGATCACTCCCCCCAATCACTGATCACTCCTTCCAATCACTGATCATTCCCTCCAATCACTGATCACTCCTTCCAATCACTGATCACTCCTTCTCGTCTCTGATCACTCCCTCCAATCACTGATCACTCCTTCCAATCACTGATCACTCCTTCTCGTCTCTGATCATTCCCCCCAATCACTGATCACTCCTTCTCGTCTCTGATCACTCCCCCCAATCACTGATCATTCCCTCCAATCACTGATCACTCCCTCCAATCACTGATCACTCCTTCTCGTCTCTGATCATTTCCCCCAATCACTGATCATTCCCTCCAATCACTGATCACTCCTTCTCGTCTCTGATCACTCCTTCCGATCACTGATCATTCCCTCCAATCACTGATCACTCCTTCTCGTCTCTGATCACTCCTTCCGATCACTGATCATTCCCTCCAATCACTGATCACTCCTTCTTGTCTCTGATCATTCCCTCCAATCACTGATCACTCCTTCTTGTCTCTGATCATTCCCTCCAATCACTGATCACTCCCTCCAATCACTGATCACTCCTTCTTGTCTCTGATCATTCCCTCCAATCACTGATCGTTCCTTCTTGTCTCTGATCATTCCCTCCAATCATTGATCACTCCTTCTTGTCTCTGATCATTCCCTCCAATCACTGATCACTCCTTCTTGTCTCTGATCATTCCCTCCAATCACTGATCACTCCCTCCAATCACTGATCACTCCCTCCAATCACTGATCACTCCTTCTCGTCTCTGATCATTCCCTCCAATCACTGATCACTCCTTCTTGTCTCTGATCATTCCCTCCAATCACTGATCATTCCCTCCAATCACTGATCACTCCCTCCAATCACTGATCACTCCCTCCAATCACTGATCACTCCTTCTTGTCTCTGATCACTCCCTCCAATCACTGATCACTCCCTCCAATCACTGATCACTCCCTCCAATCACTGATCACGCCTTCTCGTCTCTGATCATTCCCTCCAATCACTGATCACTCCTTCTCGTCTCTGATCATTTCCTCCAATCACTGATCACTCCCTCTAATCACTGATCACTCCTTCCAATCACTGATCACTCCCTCCAATCACTGATCACTCCCTCCAATCACTGATCACTCCCTCCAATCACTGATCACTCCCTCCAATCACTAATCACTCCTTCTCGTCTCTGATCATTCCCCCCAATCACTGATCACTCCTTCCAATCACTGATCACTCCCTCCAATCACTGATCACTCCTTCTTGTCTCTGATCATTCCCTCCAATCACTGATCATTCCCTCCTGTCACCGATCATTCCCTCCTGTCACCGATCATTCCCTCCAATCACTGATCATTCCCTCCAATCACTGATCATTCCCTCCAATCACTGATCATTTCCTTCCATTACTGATCATTCCCTTCCATTACTGATCATTCCTTCCAATCACTGATCACTCCTTCCAATCACTGATCACTCCCTCCAATCACTGATCACTACCTCCAATCACTGATCACTCCCTCCAATCACTGATCATTCCCTCCAATCACTGATCACTCCTTCTCGTCTCTGATCACTCCTTCCAATCACTGATCATTCCCTCCAATTACTGATCACTCCTTCCAATCACTGATCATTCCTTCCAATCACTGATCACTACTTCTTGTCTCTGATCACTCCTCCTTCCAATCACTGATCATTCCCTCATATCACTGATCATTCCCTCCAATCACTGATCATTCCCTCCAATCACTGATCATTCCCTCCAATCACTGATCACTCCCTCCAATCACTGATCACTCCCTCCAATCACTAATCACTCCTTCTCGTCTCTGATCATTCCCTCCAATCACTGATCACTCCCTCCAATCACTGATCACTCCTTCTCGTCTCTGATCACTCCTTCCAATCACCGATCATTCCCTCCAATCACTGATCACTCCCTCCAATCACTGATCACTCCCTCCAATCACTGATCACTCCTTCTCGTCTCTGATCACTCCTTCCAATCACTGATCATTCCCTCCAATTACTGATCATTCCCTCCAATCACTGATCACTCCCTCCAATCACTGATCACTCCCTCCTGTCACCGATCATTCCCTCCAATCACTGATCATTCCCTCCAATCACTGATCACTCCCTCCAATCACTGATCATTCCCTCATATCACTGATCATTCCCTCCAATCACTGATCATTCCCTCCAATCACTGATCATTCCCTCCTGTCACCGATCATTCCCTCCAATCACTGATCATTCCCTCCAATCACTGATCATTCCCTCCAATCACTGATCACTCCCTCCAATCACTGATCACTCCCTCCAATCACTGATCACTCCCTCCAATCACTGATCACTCCCTCCAATCACTGATCACTCCCTCCAATCACTGATCATTCCCTCCAATCACTGATCATTCCTTCCAATCACTGATCATTCCTTCCAATCACTGATCATTCCTTCTCGTCTCTGATCATTCCCTCCAATCACTGATCACTCCTTCTCCTCTATGATCACTCCTTCCAATCACTGATCACTCCTTCTCGTCTCTGATCACTCCTTTTCGTCTCTGATCACTCCTTCTAATCACTGATCACTCCTTCTCGTCTCTGATCACTCCCTCCAATCACTGATCACTCCTTCCGATCACTGATCATTCCCTCCAATCACTGATCACTCCTTCTCGTCTCTGATCATTCCCTCCAATCACTGATCACTCCCTCCAATCACTGATCACTCCTTCCAATCACTGATCATTCCCTCCAATCACTGATCATTCCCTCCAATCACTGATCACTCCCTCCAATCACTGATCACTCCTTCCAATCACTGATCATTCCCTCCAATAACTGATCACTCCTTCCAATCACTGATCATTCCCTTCCATTACTGATCACTCCTTCCAATCACTGATCACTCCTTCTCGTCTCTGATCATTCCCTCCAATCACTGATCACTCCTTCCAATCACTGATCACTCCTTCCAATCACTGATCACTCCTTCCAATCACTGTTCATTCCCTTCCATAACTGATCATTCCCTTCCATTACTGATCATTCCCTCCAATCACTGATCACTCCTTCCAATCACTGATCACTCCTTCCAATCACTGATCACTCCTTCCAATCACTGATCACTCCTTCTCGTCTCTGATCATTCCCTCCAATCACTGATCACTCCTTCCAATCACTGATCACTCCTTCCAATCACTGATCACTCCTTCCAATCACTGTTCATTCCCTTCCATAACTGATCATTCCCTTCCAATCACTGATCATTCCCTCCAATAACTGATCACTCCTTCCAATCACTGATCATTCCCTTCCATTACTGATCACTCCTTCCAATCACTGATCACTCCTTCTCGTCTCTGATCATTCCCTCCAATCACTGATCACTCCTTCCAATCACTGATCACTCCTTCCAATCACTGATCACTCCTTCCAATCACTGTTCATTCCCTTCCATAACTGATCATTCCCTTCCATTACTGATCATTCCCTCCAATCACTGATCACTCCTTCTCGTCTCTGATCATTCCCTCCAATCACTGATCACTTCTTCTCCTCTCTGATCATTCCCTCCAATCACTGATCACTCCTTCTTGTCTCTGATCATTCCCTCCAATCACTGATCACTCCCTCCAATCACTGATCACTCCTTCTCGTCTCTGATCACTCCTTCCAATCACCGATCATTCCCTCCAATCACTGATCACTCCCTCCAATCACTGATCACTCCTTCTCGTCTCTGATCACTCCTTCCAATCACTGATCATTCCCTCCAATCACTGATCACTCCCTCCTGTCACCGATCATTCCCTCCAATCACTGATCATTCCCTCCAATCACTGATCATTCCCTCCAATCACTGATCATTCCCTCCAATCACTGATCACTCCCTCCAATCACTGATCATTCCCTCCAATCACTGATCATTCCCTCATATCACTGATCATTCCCTCCAATCACTGATCATTTCCTCCTGTCACCGATCATTCCCTCCAATCACTGATCATTCCCTCCAATCACTGATCATTCCCTCCAATCACTGATCACTCCTTCCAATCACTGATCATTCCCTCCAATCACTGATCATTTCCTTCCATTACTGATCATTCCCTTCCATTACTGATCACTCCTTCCAATCACTGATCACTCCTTCCAATCACTGATCACTCCCTCCAATCACTGATCACTCCCTCCAATCACTGATCACTCCCTCCAATCACTGATCACTCCCTCCAATCCCTGATCACTCCCTCCAATCACTGATCATTCCCTCCAATCACTGATTACTCCTTCCAATCACTGATCATTCCTTCCAATCACTGATCACTCCTTCTCGTCTCTGATCACTCCTTTTCGTCTCTGATCACTCCTTCTAATCACTGATCACTCCTTCTCGTCTCTGATCACTCCCTCCAATCACTGATCACTCCTTCCGATCACTGATCATTCCCTCCAATCACTGATCACTCCCTCCAATCACTGATCACTCCTTCTCGTCTCTGATCATTTCCTCCAATCACTGATCACTCCCTCCAATCACTGATCACTCCTTCCAATCACTGATCATTCCCTCCAATAACTGATCACTCCTTCCAATCACTGATCATTCCCTTCCATTACTGATCACTCCTTCCAATCACTGATCACTCCTTCTCGTCTCTGATCATTCCCTCCAATCACTGATCACTCCTTCCAATCACTGATCACTCCTTCCAATCACTGATCATTCCCTCCAATCACTGATCATTCCCTTCCATTACTGATCATTCCCTCCAATCACTGATCACTCCTTCTCGTCTCTGATCACTCCCTCCAATCACTGATCACTCCTTCCAATCACTGATCATTCCCTCCAATCACTGATCACTCCCTCCAATCACTGATCATTCCCTCCAATCACTGATCATTCCCTCCAATCACTGATCATTCCTTCCAATCACTGATCATTCCCTTCCATAACTGATCATTCCCTTCCATTACTGATCATTCCCTCCAATCACTGATCACTCCCTCCAATCACTGATCACTCCTTCCAATCACTGATCATTCCCTCCAATCACTGATCATTCCCTCCAATCACTGATCACTCCTTCCAATCACTGATCACTCCTTCCGATCACTGATCACTCCTTCCAATCACTGATCATTCCCTTCCATAACTGATCATTCCCTCCAATCACTGATCACTCCTTCCAATCACTGATCACTCCTTCCAATCACTGATCACTCCTTCCGATCACTGATCACTCCTTCCAATCACTGATCATTCCCTCCAATCACTGATCATTCCCTCCAATCACTGATCACTCCTTCCAATCACTGATCACTCCCTCCAATCACTGATCACTCCTTCTCCTCTCTGATCATTCCCTCCAATCACGGATCACTCCCTCCAATCACTGATCACTCCTTCCAATCACCGATCATTCCCTTCCATAACTGATCATTCCCTCCAATCACTGATCACTCCTTCCGATCACTGATCACTCCTTCCAATCACTGATCATTCCCTCCAATCACTGATCATTCCCTCCAATCACTGATCACTCCTTCCAATCACTGATCACTCCCTCCAATCACTGATCACTCCTTCTCCTCTCTGATCATTCCCTCCAATCACTGATCACTCCTTCTTGTCTCTGATCATTCCTTCCAATCACTGATCATTCCCTCCAATCACTGATCACTCCTTCCAATCACCGATCATTCCCTCCAATCACTGATCACTCCCTCCAATCACTGATCACTCCTTCTCGTCTCTGATCACTCCTTCCGATCACTGATCACTCCTTCCAATCACTGATCACTCCCTCCAATCACTGATCACTCCTTCTCGTCTCTGTTCATTCCCTCCAATCACTGATCACTCCCTTCCATTACTGATCATTCCCTCCAATCACTGATCACTCCCTCCAATCACTGATCACTCCTTCTCGTCTCTGTTCATTCCCTCCAATCACTGATCATTCCCTTCCATAACTGATCATTCCCTTCCATAACTGATCATTCCCTTCCATTACTGATCATTCCCTCCAATCACTGATCACTCCCTCCAATCACTGATCACTCCCTCCAATCACTGATCACTCCTTCTCGTCTCTGATCACTCCTTCCGATCACTGATCATTCCTTCCAATCACTGATCATTCCCTCCAATCACTGATCACTCCTTCTAGTCTCTGATCATTCCCTCCAATCACTGATCACTCCTTCCAATCACTGATCATTCCCTCCAATCACTGATCACTCCTTCTCGTCTCTGATCATTCCCTCCAATCACTGATCACTCCTTCCAATCACTGATCATTCCCTCCAATCACTGATCACTCCTTCTAGTCTCTGATCACTCCTTCCAATCACTGATCATTCCCTCCAATCACTGATCATTCCCTCCAATCACTGATCACTCCTTCCAATCACTGATCATTCCCTCCAATCACTGATCACTCCTTCTCGTCTCTGATCATTCCCTCCAATCACTGATCACTTCTTCTCGTCTCTGATCACTCCCTCCAATCACTGATCATTCCCTCCAATCACTGATCACTCCTTCCGATCACTGATCATTCCCTCCAATCTCTGATCACTCCTTCCAATCACTGATCATTCCCTCCAATCTCTGATCACTCCTTCTTGTCTCTGATCATTCCCTCCAATCACTGATCACTCCTTCTCGTCTCTGATCATTCCCTCCAATCATTGATCACACCTTCCGATCACTGATCATTCCCTCCAATCACTGATCACTCCTTCTAGTCTCTGATCACTCCTTCCAATCACTGATCACTCTTTCCAATCACTGATCACTCCTTTTCGTCTCTGATCACTCCTTCTCGTCTCTGATCACTCCTTCTCGTCTCTGATCACTCCTTCTAGTCTCTGATCACTCCTTCCAATCACTGATCATTCCCTCCAATCACTGATCATTCCCTCCAATCACTGATCACTCCCTCCAATCACTGATCACTCCTTCTCGTCTCTGATCACTCCCTCCAATCACTGATCATTCCCTCCAATCACTGATCACTCCTTCCGATCACTGATCATTCCCTCCAATCTCTGATCACTCCTTCCAATCACTGATCATTCCCTCCAATCTCTGATCACTCCTTCTTGTCTCTGATCATTCCCTCCAATCACTGATCCCTCCTTCTCGTCTCTGATCATTCCCTCCAATCATTGATCACACCTTCCGATCACTGATCACTCCCTCCAATCACTGATCACTCCTTCCAATCACTGATCACTCCTTCCAATCACTGATCACTCCTTCCAATCACTGATCACTCCTTCTCGTCTCTGATCACTCCTTCTCGTCTCTGATCACTCCTTCTCGTCTCTGATCACTCCTTCCAATCACTGATCACTCCTTCCAATCACTGATCACTCCTTCCAATCACTGATCACTCCCTCCAATCACTGATCACTCCCTCCAATCACTGATCACTCCTTCCAATCACTGATCACTCCCTCCAATCACTGATCATTCCTTCCAATCACTGATCATTTCCTCCAATCACTGATCACTCCCTCCAATCACTGATCACTCCTTCTCGTCTCTGATCATTCCCTCCAATCACTGATCACTCCCTCCAATCACTGATCACTCCCTCCAATCACTGATCACTCCTTCTCGTCTCTGATCACTCCCTCCAATCACTGATCACTCCTTCCGATCACTGATCACTCCCTCCAATCACTGATCACTCCTTCCAATCACTGATCATTCCTTCCAATCACTGATCACTCCTTCTTGTCTCTGATCACTCCTTCTCGTCTCTGATCACTCCTTCTCGTCTCTGATCACTCCTTCTCGTCTCTGATCACTCCTTCTCGTCTCTGATCACTCCTTCTCGTCTCTGATCACTCCTTCTCGTCTCTGATCACTCCTTCTCGTCTCTGATCACTCCTTCCCATTTCTGATCACTCCTTACCTGGAGCTCCAGCCACACCAGCATCCCCTTTGCTTCCTTTTTGTCCAGTTGCACCTTGCATTCCGGGGCTTCCTGGAATTCCTGGAAATCCTGCTGCACCTGTAACAGGAGAGATGTTACCACACATCCTCTGTGTCGGCAGTAAAGGGACAAGTGTGATGTGTCCAAATATGTAAAAGGCAGAGATCATTCTCAGGAATCACCCTGACACGTAACACGTAACCCATGGCGAAGGCATGCATCTTGTGTGGCAGCTCTTCATCACCACATAGGCTTCAGCTGGGCATTCTGGGGTGTGTAGTTCCACAGGTTTTATAGACCAATCCACACTGCAGTCCAATATGGACCCTTTTAGAGTAAAGTGAAATTAGTGAATCCCGGCTACACTGAACGCTTCAGCAGCACGGTAACATATACAAGAGGGTAAGAGGGCGAGCAAGTAGTCCAACACCGTGCACCAGATCATCCACCGACCCTGGGTTTCCCCTCCCCCAACAGCATCCATCTAAAGCCTATGTGGTCTGGAGAACTACAAATCCAAAGTGAAAAACAGTTTTGGTGAGTTCACTGCTGTTACAGACAGAGTCCAAAGGCCTCTTTCACACGGACATTCATTTCTATGGGGCTGTGCTGATGAGCGGTGATTTTCACGCATCACTTGCGCGTTGTGTGAAATCACAGCATGCTCTATATTATGCAAGTGCGGATGAGGCACGATTTTCCCGCATGGTTGCTAGGTGACGATCGGGATGGGGACCCGATCTTTATTATTTTCCCTTATAACTTGGTTATAAGGGAAAATAATAGCATTCTTAATACAGAAAGCTTAGTACAATAGGGATGGAGGGGTTAAAAAATAAAAATGTTTAATTAAACTTGCCTCATCCACTTTTTCGCGCAGCCTGGCTTCTCCTCTTTCTTCTTCTTTGATGACCTGGGAGGAAAAGGACTTTTGGTGACGTCACTGTGCTCATCACATGGTCCATCACATGATCCATCGCCATGGTGATGGACCATGTGATGAGCGCAGTGACGTCACCAAAGGTACTTTTCCTCCCAGGTCATCAAAGAAGAAGACAGAAGAGAAGCCGGGCTGCGCAAACAAGTGGATGAGGTGGGATACATTTATTTTTATTTATTTTTACCCCTCCATCCCTATTTTACTATGCATTCTGTACTAACAATGATATTATTTTCCCTTATAACCATGTTATAAGGGAAAATAATAAAATCTACAGAACACCGATCCCAAACCTGAACTTCTGTGAAGAGGTTCGGGTCTGGGTACCAAACATGTCGATATTTCTCACACGCATGCAAAACGCATTAAAACGCTTTGCACTCACGCGGAAAATTTTTCCTGCGAGGCACCCGCATCCTATCCGACCCTCACACGCGACGCCTTTGTGAAAAAGGCCAAAGTCTTACTGCTCTTACAGTAAAGAGTCCATAGTCTCACTGCTCTTACAGTATAGAGTCCATAGTCTCACTGCTCTTACAGTAAAGAGTCCATAGTCTCACTGCTCTTACAGTAAAGAGTCCATAGTCTCACTGCTCTTACAGTAAAGAGTCCATAGTCTCACTGCTCTTACAGTATAGAGTCCATAGTCTCACTGCTCTTACAGTAAAGAGTCCACAGTCTCACTGCTCTTACAGTAAAGAGTCCATAGTCTCTCTGCTCTTACAGTAAAGAGTCCATAGTCTCATTGGTCTTACAGTAAAGAGTCAGTTTCACTTCTCTTACAGTAAAAAGTCCATAGTCTAACTGCTCTTACAGTAAAGAGTTCATAGTGTTATTCTGGGTAGTATTATGACGTCACGCTCCTTATCAATGCTCACACCCATCCAACAATGATTGGAAAGTCCAAACTAGGAGGGTGTGTTCATCTGATACATACCTACATGAGAGATAATGTAACCCCCATAACATGTGCCGGTGACTGGGACAGACATACACATACCTGTACATACCTATATGAGAGATAATGTAACCCCCATAACATGTGCTGGTGACTGGGGCACACATACACATACCTGTACATATCTACATAAGAGATAATGTAACCCCCATAACATGTGCCGGTGACTGGGGCACACATATACATACCTGTACATACCTCCACAGAGATAATGTAACCCCCATAATATGTGCCGGTGACTGGGGCACACATACACATACCTGTACATACCTCCACAGAGATAATGTAACCCCCATAACATGTGACGGTGACTGGGGCACACATAGACATACCTGTACATACCTACATGAGAGATAATGTAACCCCCATAACATGTGCCGGTGACTGGGGCACACATATACATACCTGTATATACCTCCACAGAGATAATGTAACCCCCATAACATGTGCCAGTGACTGGGGCACACATACACATACCTGTACATACCTACATGAGAGATAATGTAACCCCCATAACATGTGCCGGTGACTGGGGCACACATACACATACCTGTACATACCTACATGAGAGATAATGTAACCCCCATAACATGTGCCGGTGGCTGGGGCACACATACACATACCTGTACATACCTACCTGTGAGGACTGCTTCTTCAGGACCACTTACTAACACTGATAGTAATTACAGACAGTAACCCATGAGATTTCACCTTTTTGTCCGTCTTGTCCCGGCCTTCCAGGTTCGCCTTTCGCACCTGCAGAATAGACAACATTATACTCCACCCACATCCAGAGCTGCAAGCACAATCCTGCTGTTACATTATGTATTATACTCCATCCACATCCAGAGCTGCAGCCACACTCCTGCTGTTACATTATGTATTATACTCCATCCACATCCAGACCTGCAGCCACACTCCTGCTGTTACATTCTGTTATACTCCAGCCACATCTAGAGCTGCAGCCACAATCCTGCTGTAACATGATGTATTATACTCAATTCACATCCAGACCTGCAGCCACACTCCTGCTGTTACATTCTGTATTATACCCAGCCACATCCAGAGCTGCAGCCACAATCCTCCTGTAACATTATGTATTATACTCCTGACACATCCAGAGCTGCAGCAACAGTCCTGCCGTAACCTTATGTATTATACTCCATCCAAATCCAGAGCTGCAGCCACACTCCTGCTGTTACATTCTGTATTATACTCCAGCCACATCCAGAGCTGCAGCCACACTCCTGCTGTTACATTCTGCATTATACTCCATCCACATCCAGAGCTGCAGCCACACTACTGCTGTTATATTCTGTTATACTCCAGCCAAATCCAGAGCTGCAGCCACAATCCTGCTGTAACATTATGTATTATACTCAATTCACATCCAGACCTGCAGCCACACTTCTGCTGTTACATTCTGTATTATACCCAGCCACATCCAGAGCTGCAGCCACAGTCCTCCTGTAACATTCTGTATTATACTCCTGCCACATCCAGAGCTGCAGCCACGCTCCTCCTGTTACATTCTGTATTATGGGATGGTCACTCGTATATGGAATTATAGGACACTTTTATTGGACATTTAAGTTAAAAATATATACAATAAAAAATTGCATATATTGTATATATTTTTAACTTAAATGTCCAATAAAAGTGTCCTATAATTCCATATACGAGTGACCATCCCATACCTTTTTTACCATTGATCTCTGAATTTTGAGGGGTGACTCAACTTTTGGTTTGGAGCACTTATCCTGAGAGAATAGAGGTGAGCGGATCTCTTTCATTTCAATTTTCACATTCTGTATTATACCCAGCCACATCCAGAGCTGCAGCCACAATCCTCCTGTAACATTCTGTATTATACCCAGCCACATCCAGAGCTGCAGCCACACTCCTGCTGTTACATTCTGTATTATTCTCCAGCCACATCCAGAGCATCTCAGGAGAGGACATCTCTAGCCTGGTACACGTGTACTGTACAGGATCCTGAAGAGCTCCCGTCCTTCTCATAGACAATGATGTACAGCTTCTACTCCTGACTTATATGGAAGGAATGTCTTTATCTGTCTGCCCCAGAATGAGCTGCTCCTGCGGATGTCAGGTGAGGACATCTCCAGTCTTGTACATGTGTGCTGTACAGGATCCTGAAGAAGCTCCAGTCCTCCTCATAGACTGTGATATAAAGCTTCTACTCCTGACTGTTACAGTTGGTGGAAGGACTGGCATCATCTGTCTGCCCCAGGGTGAGCTGCTCCTGTGGATGTCAGGAGAAGACATCTCCAGTCTGGTACATGTGTGCTGTACAGAATCCTGAAGAAGCTCCAGTCCTCCTCATAGACAGTGATATACAGCTTCTACTCCTGACTGTTACAGTTGATGGAAGTACTGGCATCATATGTCTGTACCAGGAAGAGCTTCTCCTGCGAATTTAAGGAGAGGACATCTCCAATCTGGTACTTGTGTGCTGTACATCCTGTAGGAGCTCCGGTCCTCCTCATAGACAGCGATGTACAGCTTCTAATCTGACTGTTAGATGGAAGGACTGGCATCATATGTCAGATCCAGACTGAGCTGCTTCTGCAGATGTCAGGAGAGAAAATCTCCAATCTGGTACTTCCAGATCCTGAAGAAGCTCTGCTTTTCCTCATAGGCAATGATATACAGCTTCTACTCCCGACTGTTATATGGAAGGATGGCTTTGTCTGCCCCAGGATGAGTGGCTCCTGTGGATGTCAGGTGAGCACATCTCCAGTCTGGTACATGTGTGCTGTACAGGGTCCTGATGAAGCTCCAGTCCCCCACATAGACAGTGATGTACAGCTTGTACTCCTGACTGTTAGCTGGAAGGACTGGCATCATATGTATGCCCCCAGGATGAGCTGTTCCTGTGGATGTCAGGAGAGGACATCTCCAGTCTGGTACACATGTACTGTACAGGATCCTAAAGAAGCTCTGGTTCTCCTCATAGACAGTGCTGTACAGCTTCTACTCCTGACTGTTACAGTTGGTGGAAGGAATGGCTTTATCTGTCTGCCCCAGAATGAGCTGCTCTTGTGGATGTCAGGAGAGGACATCTCCAGTCTGGTACATGTGTGCTGTACAAGATTCTAAAGATGCTCTAGTCCTCCTCATAGACTGTGATATACAGTTTCTACTCCTGACTGTTAGATGGAAGGACTGGCATCATATGTCTGTACCAGGAAGAGCTTGTCTTGCAAATTTCAGGAGAGGACATCTCCAGTCTGGTACATGTGTGCTGTACATACTGTAGGAGCTCCGGACCTCTTCATAGACAGAAATGTACAGCTTCTAATCTTACTGTTAGATGGAAGGACTGGCATCATATGTCTGCCCCAGAATGGGCTGCTCTTGTGGATGTCCGGAGAGGACATCTCCAGTCTGGTACATGTGTGCTATACAGGATTCTGAAGATGCTCCAGTCCTTCTCATAGACAGTGATGTACAGCTTCTACTCCTGACTGTTAGATGGAAAGACTAGCTTTATCTGTCTGCCCCAGAATAAGCTGCTACTGCAGATATCAGGAGAGGACATCTCAAGTCTGGTACATGTGTGCTGTACAGGATCCTGAAGAACCCAGTCCTTCTCATAGACAGTGATGTACAGGTTCTACTCCTGACAGTTAGATGGAAAGACTAGCTTTATCTGTCTGCCCCAGAATGAGCTGTTACTGCAATTTCAGGAGAGGACATCTCCAGTCTGGTACATGTGTGCTGTACAGGTTCCTGAAGAAGCCCCAGTCCTCCTCATAGACTGTAATGTACAGCTTCTACTCCTGACTGTTAGATGGAAGGACTGGCTTTATTTCTCATAGGCTGTAAACTCTTGCGAGCAGGGCCCTCACTCCTCGTGTTTCAGGGTGAGCCTCATTAGTACATGCCCGCTCTGTACAGCGCTGCATTATATGGTGGCACTATATAAAGAAAGATTATTATTATTTCTCCTCATTATCTGCTTATAGTAACTAAATCTTCATTTTCTCTTATCTTGGATGACATTTTGGGAGTTTGAACCAATTCATAGTTTTCCATAGTTATGGACTCCAGTTACAAAAGTCTCAACTTACAATGGTTGTCCCAGAAGCAATTAACCCCTTCATAATATCCGCCGTACATGTACGGCGGATGTAGAGTCTTTCAAGATGGCGCCCTCTTCGCAGCGAGTGTCATAGCTAGCGGTTGCTTGCTGTGTAACACACAGCTAATTTCTGCGACCAGAGGTAATGCCGAAAGCGGACATTTAACCGCTCAGATGGTGTGGTCAAATTGCGGACAAGAATAGGACATGTTCTATTTTTTTCCGGAGCCGCGGACCGGAAGATCGGGGGCGCGCTCCGGAAATGCAGATGCGAACTGCACACTGTGTGCTGTCCGCATCCATTCCTGCCCCATAGAGAATGAATTCTGCGGACATATGAATGGACCCTAACAAAAAGTTAGTTTTTTTTTTTAAGTAAAAAAAAAAAGTAAAAAAAAATATATAAAAATTAAAATCACTCCCTTTTCCCCAAAATCTGAATATTTAAACAATAAAAAAGAACATCATGGGCCTCACCATGTGCAAAAATGCCTATACTATTAAAATATTTTAAAAAAATATCCCATATGGTGAATGGCGTAACCAAAAAAAATGTCTGATTCGCTGTTTTTTTCATCCCTTTACCTCCCTAAAAAACTGTATAAAAAGTGATCAAAGTCATACACAACCCAAAAAACGACAGATTGTCACGTCTCTGTAGACATAACTATAAAAAAGTTATGGCAGTCAGAATATAGCGATGAAAAGAAAAAATAATTTTCAAAAGTTTAAATTTTTTTCCATTATTAAAACGCATGAAAAACTAGACATACAGTATGTTGTATCATATGTATGATTGCTGTAATGGTACTGCCCTCAGGATGAAGAGAACAGGACAGTTTTATCTCATAGGGAACACCGTAAAAACAAAACCCATAAAACTATATAAATGTGGTATCACTGTAATCGTACTGACCCGGAGAATGAAGAGAACAGATCAGTTTTATCTCATAGGGAACGCCATAAAAACAAAACCCATAAAACTATATAAATGTGGTATCACTGTAATCGTACTGACCGGAGAATGAAGAGAACAGGTCAGTTTTATCTCATAGGGAACATCATAAATACAAAACCCATAAAACTATATAAATGTGGTATCACTGTAATCGTACTGACCGGAGAATGAAGAGAACAGGTCAGTTTTATCTCATAGGGAACGCTGTAAATACAAAACCCATAAAACTATATAAATGGGGTATCACTGTAATCGTACTGACCGGAGAATGAAGAGAACAGGTCAGTTTTATCTCATAGGGAACACTGTAAAATCAAAACCCATAAAACTATATAAATGTGGCATCACTGTAATCGTACTGACCCGGAGAATGAGGACAACAGGTCAGTTTTATCTCATAGGGAACGCCATAAAAACAAAACCCATAAAACTATATAAATGTGATATCACTGTAATCGTACTGACCCAGAGAATGAAGAGAACAGGTCAGTTTTATCTCATAGGGAACATCATAAATACAAAACCCATAAAACTATATAAATGTGGTATCACTGTAATCGTACTGACCGGAGAATGAAGAGAACAGGTCAGTTTTATCTCATAGGGAACGCTGTAAATACAAAACCCATAAAACTATATAAATGTGGTATCACTGTAATCGTACTGACCGGAGAATGAAGAGAACAGGTCAGTTTTATCTCATAGGGAACACTGTAAAATCAAAACCCATAAAACTATATAAATGTGGCATCACTGTAATCGTACTGACCCGGAGAATGAGGACAACAGGTCAGTTTTATCTCATAGGGAACGCCATAAAAACAAAACCCATAAAACTATATAAATGTGGTATCACTGTAATCGTACTGACCCAGAGAATGAAGAGAACAGGTCAGTTTTATCTCATAGGGAACACCATAAAAACAAAACCCATAAAACTATATAAATGTGGTATTACTGTAATCGTACTGACCCGGAGAATGAAGAGAACAGGTCAGTTTTTTCTCATAGGGAACGCTGTAAAAATAAAACCCATAAAACTATATAAATGTGGTATCACTGTAATCGTACTGACCCGGAGAATGAAGAGAACAGATCAGTTTTATCTCATAGGGAACGCCATAAAAACAAAACCCATAAAACTATATAAATGTGGTATCACTGTAATCGTACTGACCCAGAGAATGAAGAGAACAGGTCAGTTTTATCTCATAGGGAACGCCATAAAAACAAAACCCATAAAACTATATAAATGTGGTATCACTGTAATCGTACTGACCCAGAGAATGAAGAGAACAGGTCAGTTTTATCTCATAGGGAACACCATAAAAACAAAACCCATAAAACTATATAAATGTGGTATTACTGTAATCGTACTGACCCGGAGAATGAAGAGAACAGGTCAGTTTTTTCTCATAGGGAACGCTGTAAAAATAAAACCCATAAAACTATATAAATGTGGTATCACTGTAATCGTACTGACCCGGAGAATGAAGAGAACAGATCAGTTTTATCTCATAGGGAACGCCATAAAAACAAAACCCATAAAACTATATAAATGTGGTATCACTGTAATCGTACTGACCCAGAGAATGAAGAGAACAGGTCAGTTTTATCTCATAGGGAACGCCATAAAAACAAAACCCATAAAACTATATAAATGTGGTATCACTGTAATCGTACTGACCCAGAGAATGAAGAGAACAGGTCAGTTTTATCTCATAGGGAACACCATAAAAACAAAACCCATAAAACTATATAAATGTGGTATTACTGTAATCGTACTGACCCGGAGAATGAAGAGAACAGGTCAGTTTTTTCTCATAGGGAACGCTGTAAAAATAAAACCCATAAAACTATATAAATGTGGTATCACTGTAATCGTACTGACCCGGAGAATGAAGAGAACAGGTCAGTTTTATCTCAAAGGGAACGCTGTAAAAACAAAACCCATCAAACTATATAAATGTGATATCACTGTAATCGTACTGACCCGGAGAATGAAGAGAACAGATCAGTTTTATCTCATAGGGAACGCCATAAAAACAAAACCCATAAAACTATATAAATGTGGTATCACTGTAATCGTACTGACCCAGAGAATGAAGAGAACAGGTCAGTTTTATCTCATAGGGAACGCTGTAAAAATAAAACCCAGAAAACGATATAAATGTGGTATCACTGTAATCGTACTGACCCGGAGAATGAAGAGAACAGATCAGTTTTATCTCATAGGGAACGCCATAAAAATAAAACCCATAAAACTATATAAATGTGGTATCACTGTAATCGTACTGACCCGGAGAATGAAGGGAACAGGTCAGTTTTATCTCATAGAGAACGCCATAAAAATAAAACCCATAAAACTATATAAATGTGGTATCACTGTAATCGTACTGACCCGGAGAATGAAGAGAACAGGTCAGTTTTATCTCATATGGAACGCTGTGAAAACAAAACCCATAAAACTATATAAATGTGGTATCACTGTAATCGTACTGACCCGGAGAATGAAGAGAACAGGTCAGTTTTATCTCATAGGGAACACTGTAAAAACAAAACCCATAAAACTATATAAATGTGGTATCACTGTAATCGTACTGACCGGGAGAATGAAGAGAACAGGTCAGTTTTATCTCATAGGGAACGCTGTAAACAGAAAACCCATGAAACTATATAAATGTGGTATCTCTGTAATTGTACTGACCCGGAGAATGAAGGGAACAGGTCAGTTTTATCTCATAGAGAACGCCATAAAAATAAAACCCATAAAACTATATAAATGTGGTATCACTGTAATCGTACTGACCCGGAGAATGAAGGGAACAGGTCAGTTTTATCTCATAGAGAACGCCATAAAAATAAAACCCATAAAACTATATAAATGTGGTATCACTGTAATCGTACTGACCCGGAGAATGAAGAGAACAGGTCAGTTTTATCTCATATGGAACGCTGTAAAAACAAAACCCATAAAACTATATAAATGTGGTATCACTGTAATCGTACTGACCCGGGGAACGAAGAGAACAGGACAGTTTTATCTCATAGGGAACGCCGTAAAAACAAAACCCATAAACTATATAAATGTGGTATCGCTGTAATCGTACTGACCGGAGAATGAGGGAACAGGTCAGTTTTATCTCATAGGGAACGCTGTAAAAACAAAACCCTTAAAACTGTGATGGAATTGCATTTTTTTTTACTTGCCAACACATTTTATGTCATGTTAAATGGTGGCATTAGAAAGTACAACTTGTCCTACAAAAAAACAAGTCCTCATGTGAATGGAAAAATTGAAACGTTATGGCTCCGGGAAGGCAGGGAGCAAAAAATGGGGGTTAATACAGTATTAGCATTCTTGGTGATCTAGAGCTCTGAAGGGGTCAGTATCTGAATTCCTGGTGTCTAGGGCAGAAGAGGGATTAAAGTCTGCATGCCTGGTGGTGTAGAACATGCAGCAGGGCCCGAGCTGCAGGCCCCGCTCTAAAGTACGCTCCCAGGGGCGTAACTACCATTGCGGCAGACCATGCAACCAGGGCAAGAGGGGGCCCAGTCTTGGTTGGGTTCATTCCCTCTTCTACTGGTGGTGAAAACTTGGTCAGGACTCTACCCTGTAAAGGAACAACTTTTAGCAAATAAAGCAGTGGAAAAATGGCCCAAGGGTCACTGAAAAGGGTTTAGGTAGAAACCCTTCTGTCCGGTGTGGGGGCCTGGTGTGATCCTTGCTATGGGGCCCTTACTTCTCTATGTACACCACTGACACTCACATCACTGGTTCGGGTCTCATTCTACGATCATTACCAGGCTCGGACTGGACCACCAGGGAGGCAAGGGATTACTCATTGGGCCCCCAGTCTCCTGCGCCCGGAGATTAGACGGAGGAGTAATTATTTCTCTTGTTTCTCAGGAGAGATAATTATTGTAACCACAAGGTGGCAGTATCGCACAGCTATGCAGCCTCCTACTGGTGTACATCGTACAGGAGGCCCCGCAGTATCTTCTAGACTTCCCAGCTGCTGGCAGTGAAGGAGGAGAGAACATGTCTGGCCATCCTCAGGTGTGTGACAGTAGTGAGCTGTAGGAGACTGTAAGGGGGAAATAGGGGATTTGTTTATAGCAGACTCAGATCTGTGTATGTGTGCTGCTCTCTGCAGAGTTCAGAGTGGCATTGGAGGGACTCTGCCCTAGGTCCACCCAATGCCTCTGCTTTAGGTGCACCCCCATTAGTGCCTCAGCTCCCCTCCAATGCCCCCACTCTAAATGTACCCCTAATATTGCCTCTTCTCCAGTTGCCCCCTAATACCCCTGCTCCAGGATCCCCACCAGTTACCCTGCCTCAGGCGACCCTAATGCCTCTGTTTCGTGCACCCCAATTAGAGAACATTTCTATTTTAGTTTGACACATATTTTGGGCCAAATTTGTAATTTTTTTTTTTTTTTTTTTACACCCAAAGAAAACCTTTAAGGATAGGGAATGTGAAAAGGTCCAACAGCTATGACACGACAGGTGATAAGTGTCTGATTGGTGGGGGTCTGACTGCTGGGACCCCCATGATCAAGGGGACGTGGTCTTAAGACCCTTGTGTATATAGATTGGTGGTCATGTAATTGAATGTCTCAGGACCCTTTGTTCGTGATCAGTGGGTGTTCCAGCAGTCAGACCCCAGCAATCTGATATTTATCACCGATCCTGTAGAGAGGCGAGAGGTCATTATAGTCGGAGAACCCTTATAATTATAATGTGGATTATGTACAATCTGAGGAGGGTAAGATTTGGTAAGTTTCATGTCAGACATTTATGCATAAAGGGGTTAAAAGGTTTGTCTCCCTTCAGTAAATGGCTTTTATCCTGCAGTTACTAATGTATTGTGATTCTCCATATTGTCTCCTTTCCATCACATTATACACAGCACGTGTCCGTGGTTATTACCACCGTGTAATCCAGCAGCGGTGGCCGTGCTTACATACTATAGGTAAAGGTGTTGGCCTATGCGCACGTTCAGCCTATCCCTATAGTATGTAAGCACGGCCACCGCTGCTGGATTACACGGTTGTAATAACCACGGACACGTGCTGTGTATAATGTGATGGAAAGGAGACAATATGGAGAATCACAATACATTAGTAACTGCAGGATAAAAGCCATTTACTGAAGGGAGACAAACCCTTTAACCCCTTTAAGCCTGCTACACCTAATAGGGTGTTTCCTATGTGTGATTGGTGTGTGCTCTATGTATCAGTGGTGTATGTGCAGTATGTGACATGTGAGCCACGTATAAGTGTCTTGTGTGCCACGTGTCCAGTGAGTGGTTGGTGTGCGCTGCTGTGTCTTGTTTCTGACTGACTTCAGGGCAGGATATCCACATACGTGTGTGTTCGGGCATGCTGCTGTCCGCCATCACACTTCATCTGTAATATCTCTGTTATCACGGAAAGGGCTCATGAACACGGCTGCAAATTGCGGATCCACAAAACATGGATACCGGGTGTGTGCGTTCCACATTATGCGGAGCAGAACGTCCTATCCTGGTCTGTAATGCCGGCAATAATAGGACATGTTCTATCATTGCGCAGAACGCCCATGCCGACTGACACGGAGTCATTTATTGATTTTTTTTTGCGGCCCCATTGAAGTGAAGTGAACGGTACAGACATGGAAAAAAAATAAGTTAGTGTCCAGGAGCCCTAAGGTGGGCCCCCAGAATCGGTTACACTGGTGGCCCTCAGTACCCCAGTCCGACACGGATCATTACTCACCATCTGTTCCTGGAAGTCCTGCTGGCCCTGAGGGGCCCCCTCCCCCGCGGCTTCCATCATCTCCTTTCTGACCGGGAAAACCTGAAAGCAATGATATGACAGGACAGCGGTGTATAGCATATCTAGTACTCTGAGTATACGGGGGACGTATATACTGTATATAGGAGTATACGGGGGACGTATATACTGTATATAGGAGTATACGGGGGGACGTATATACTGTATATAGGAGTATACGGGGGACGTATATACTGTATATAGGAGTATACGGGGGGATGGATATAGAGGTCTATACTGTATATAGGAGTATACGGGGGACGTATATACTGTATATAGGAGTATACGGGGGGACGTATATACTGTATATAGGAGTATACGGGGGAATGTATATAGAGGTATATACTGTATATAGGAGTATACGGGGGAATGTATATACTGTATATAGGAGTATACGGGGGACGTATATACTGTATATAGGAGTATACGGGGGGATGGATATAGAGGTCTATACTGTATATAGGAGTATACAGGGTGAATGTATATAGAGGTATATACTGTATATAGGAGTATACGGGCTGAATGTATATAGAGGTATATACTGTATATAGGAGTATACGGGTGAATGTATATAGAGGTATATACTGTATATAGGAGTATACGGGGTGAATGTATATAGAGGTATATACTGTATATAGGAGTATACGGGGGAATGGATATAGAGGTATATACTGCATATAGGAGTATACGGGGTGAATGTATATAGAGGTATATACTGTATATAGGAGTATACGGGGGAATGGATATAGAGGTATATACTGTATATAGGAGTATACGGGGGAATGTATATAGAGGTATATACTGTATATAGGAGTATACGGGGGAATGTATATAGAGGTATATACTGTATATAGGAGTATACGGGGGAATGTATATAGAGGTATATACTGTATATAGGAGTATACGGGGTGAATGTATATAGAGGTATATAGGAGTATACGGGGTGAACGTATATAGAGGTATATACTGTATATAGGAGTATACGGGGTGAATGTATATAGAGGTATATACTGTATATAGGAGTATACAGGGTGAATGTATATAGAGGTATATACTGTATATAGGAGTATACGGGGTGAATGTATATAGAGGTATATACTGTATATAGGAGTATACGGGGGAATGTATATAGAGGTATATACTGTATATAGGAGTATACGGGGTGAATGTATATAGAGGTATATACTGTATATAGGAGTATACGGGGGAATGTATATAGAGGTCTATACTGTATATAGGAGTATACGGGGGAATGTATATAGAGGTATATACTGTATATAGGAGTATACGGGGGAATGTATATAGAGGTATATACTGTATATAGGAGTATACGGGGGAATGTATATAGAGGTATATACTGTATATAGGAGTATACGGGGGAATGTATATAGAGGTATATACTGTATATAGGAGTATACGGGGGAATGTATATAGAGGTATATACTGTATATAGGAGTATACGGGGTGAATGTATATAGAGGTATATACTGTATATAGGAGTATACGGGGTGAATGTATATAGAGGTATATACTGTATATAGGAGTATACGGGGGAATGTATATAGAGGTATATACTGTATATAGGAGTATACGGGGTGAATGTATATAGAGGTATATACTGTATATAGGAGTATACGGGGGAATGTATATAGAGGTCTATACTGTATATAGGAGTATACGGGGGAATGTATATAGAGGTATATACTGTATATAGGAGTATACGGGGTGAATGTATATAGAGGTATATACTGTATATAGGAGTATACGGGGGAATGGATATAGAGGTATATACTGTATATAGGAGTATACGGGGTGAATGTATATAGAGGTATATACTGTATATAGGAGTATACGGGGGAATGTATATAGAGGTATATACTGTATATAGGAGTATACGGGGGAATGTATATAGAGGTATATACTGTATATGGGAGTATACGGGGGAATGTATATAGAGGTATATACTGTATATAGGAGTATACGGGGGAATGTATATAGAGGTATATACTGTATATAGGAGTATACGGGGTGAATGTATATAGAGGTCTATACTGTATATAGGAATATACGGGGGAATGTATATAGAGGTATATACTGTATATAGGAGTATACGGGGGAATGTATATAGAGGTATATACTGTATATAGGAGTATACGGGGTGAATGTATATAGAGGTATATACTGTATATAGGAGTATACGGGGTGAACGTATATACTGTATATAGGAGTATACGGGGTGAATGTATATAGAGGTATATACTGTATATAGTAGTATACGGGGTGAATGTATATAGAGGTATATACTGTATATAGGAGTATACGGGGTGAATGTATATAGAGGTACATTCTGCATATAGTAGTATACGGGGTGAATGTATATAGAGGTATATACTGTATATAGGAGTATACGGGGTGAATGTATATAGAGGTATATACTGTATATAGTAGTATACGGGGTGAATGTATATAGAGGTATATACTGTATATAGTAGTATACGGGGTGAATGTATATAGAGGTATATACTGCATATAGGAGTATACGGGGTGAATGTATATAGAGGTATATACTGTATATAGGAGTATACGGGGTGAATGTATATAGAGGTATATACTGTATATAGGAGTATACGGGGGAATGTATATAGAGGTATATACTGTATATAGGAGTATACAGGGTGAATGTATATAGAGGTATATACTGTATATAGGAGTATACAGGGTGAATGTATATAGAGGTATATACTGTATATAGGAGTATACGGGGTGAATGTATATAGAGGTATATACTGTATATAGGAGTATACGGGGTGAATGTATATAGAGGTATATACTGTATATAGGAGTATACGGGGGAATGGATATAGAGGTATATACTGTATATAGGAGTATACGGGGTGAATGTATATAGAGGTATATACTGTATATAGGAGTATACGGGGGAATGTATATAGAGGTATATACTGTATATAGGAGTATACGGGGGAATGTATATAGAGGTATATACTGTATATAGGAGTATACGGGGGAATGGATATAGAGGTATATACTGTATATAGGAGTATACGGGGTGAATGTATATAGAGGTCTATACTGTATATAGTAGTATACGGGGGAATGGATATAGAGGTATATACTGTATATAGTAGTATACGGGGTGAATGTATATAGAGGTATATACTGCATATAGGAGTATACGGGGTGAATGTATATAGAGGTATATACTGTATATAGGAGTATACGGGGTGAATGTATATAGAGGTATATACTGTATATAGGAGTATACGGGGTGAATGTATATAGAGGTATATACTGTATATAGGAGTATATGGGGTGAATGTATATAGAGGTATATACTGTATATAGGAGTATACGGGGTGAATGTATATAGAGGTATATACTGTATATAGGAGTATACGGGGTGAATGTATATAGAGGTATATACTGTATATAGGAGTATACAGGGTGAATGTATATAGAGGTATATACTGTATATAGGAGTATACAGGGTGAATGGATATAGAGGTCTATACTGTATATAGGAGTATACGGGGTGAATGTATATAGAGGTATATACTGTATATAGGAGTATACGGGGTGAATGTATATAGAGGTATATACTGTATATAGGAGTATACGGGGTGAATGTATATAGAGGTATATACTGTATATAGGAGTATACGGGGTGAATGTATATAGAGGTCTATACTGTATATAGGAGTATACGGGTGAATGTATATAGAGGTATATACTGTATATAGGAGTATATGGGGGAATGTATATAGAGGTATATACTGTATATAGGAGTATACGGGGGAATGTATATAGAGGTATATACTGTATATAGGAGTATACGGGGGAATGTATATAGAGGTATATACTGTATATAGGAGTATACGGGGGAATGTATATAGAGGTATATTCTGCATATAGTAGTATACGGGGTGAATGTATATAGAGGTATATACTGTATATAGGAGTATACGGGGTGAATGTATATAGAGGTATATACTGTATATAGGAGTATACGGGGTGAATGTATATAGAGGTATATACTGTATATAGGAGTATATGGGGTGAATGTATATAGAGGTATATACTGTATATAGGAGTATACGGGGTGAATGTATATAGAGGTATATACTGTATATAGTAGTATACGGGGGAATGTATATAGAGGTATATACTGTATATAGGAGTATACGGGGTGAATGTATATAGAGGTATATACTGTATATAGGAGTATACGGGGTGAATGTATATAGAGGTATATACTGTATATAGGAGTATACGGGGTGAATGTATATAGAGGTATATACTGTATATAGGAGTATACGGGGTGAATGTATATAGAGGTCTATACTGTATATAGGAGTATACGGGGGAATGTATATAGAGGTATATACTGTATATAGGAGTATACGGGGTGAATGTATATAGAGGTATATACTGTATATAGGAGTATACGGGGTGAATGTATATAGAGGTATATACTGTATATAGGAGTATACGGGGTGAATGTATATAGAGGTATATACTGTATATAGGAGTATACGGGGTGAATGTATATAGAGGTATATACTGTATATAGGAGTATACAGGGTGAATGTATATAGAGGTATATACTGTATATAGGAGTATACGGGGTGAACGTATATAGAGGTCTATACTGTATATAGGAGTATACGGGGTGAATGTATATAGAGGTATATACTGTATATAGGAGTATACGGGGTGAATGTATATAGAGGTCTATACTGTATATAGGAGTATACGGGGTGAATGTATATAGAGGTATATACTGTATATAGGAGTATACGGGGTGAATGTATATAGAGGTCTATACTGTATATAGGAGTATACGGGGTGAATGTATATAGAGGTATATACTGTATATAGGAGTATACGGGGTGAATGTATATAGAGGTCTATACTGTATATAGTAGTATACGGGGTGAATGTATATAGAGGTATATACTGTATATAGGAGTATACGGGGTGAATGTATATAGAGGTATATACTGTATATAGGAGTATACGGGGGAATGTATATAGAGGTATATACTGCATATAGGAGTATACGGGGTGAATGTATATAGAGGTATATACTGTATATAGGAGTATACGGGGTGAATGTATATAGAGGTATATACTGTATATAGGAGTATACGGGGTGAATGTATATAGAGGTATATACTGTATATAGGAGTATACGGGGGAATGTATATACTGTATATAGGAGTATACGGGGTGAATGTATATAGAGGTATATACTGTATATAGGAGTATACGGGGTGAATGTATATACTGTATATAGGAGTATACGGGGTGAATGTATATAGAGGTATATACTGTATATAGGAGTATACGGGGTGAATGTATATAGAGGTATATACTGTATATAGGAGTATACGGGGGAATGTATATAGAGGTATATACTGTATATAGGAGTATACGGGGGAATGGATATAGAGGTCTATACTGTATACAGGAGTATACGGGGTGAATGTATATAGAGGTATATACTGTATATAGGAGTATACGGGGTGAATGTATATAGAGGTATATACTGTATATAGGAGTATACGGGGGAATGGATATAGAGGTCTATACTGTATACAGGAGTATACGGGGTGAATGTATATAGAGGTATATACTGTATATAGGAGTATACGGGGTGAATGTATATAGAGGTATATACTGTATATAGGAGTATACGGGGGAATGGATATAGAGGTCTATACTGTATACAGGAGTATACGGGCTGAATGTATATAGAGGTATATACTGCATATAGGAGTATACGGGGGACATATATACTGTATATAGGAGTATACGGGTGAATGTATATACTGTATATAGGAGTATACGGGGTGAATGTATATAGAGGTATATACTGTATATAGGAGTATACGGGGTGAATGTATATAGAGGTATATACTGTATATAGGAGTATACGGGGTGAATGTATATAGAGGTATATACTGTATATAGGAGTATACGGGGTGAATGTATATAGAGGTATATACTGTATATAGGAGTATACGGGGGAATGTATATACTGTATATAGGAGTATACGGGGTGAATGTATATACTGTATATAGGAGTATACGGGGTGAATGTATATAGAGGTATATACTGTATATAGGAGTATACGGGGTGAATGTATATAGAGGTATATACTGTATATAGGAGTATACGGGGGAATGTATATACTGTATATAGGAGTATACGGGGTGAATGTATATAGAGGTATATACTGTATATAGGAGTATACGGGGTGAATGTATATACTGTATATAGTAGTATACGGGGTGAATGTATATAGAGGTATATACTGTATATAGGAGTATACGGGGTGAACGTATATACTGTATATAGGAGTATACGGGGTGAATGTATATAGAGGTATATACTGTATATAGGAGTATACGGGGGAATGTATATACTGTATATAGGAGTATACGGGGTGAATGTATATACTGTATATAGGAGTATACGGGGTGAATGTATATAGAGGTATATACTGTATATAGGAGTATACGGGGTGAATGTATATACTGTATATAGTAGTATACGGGGTGAATGTATATAGAGGTATATACTGTATATAGGAGTATACGGGGTGAACGTATATACTGTATATAGGAGTATACGGGGTGAATGTATATAGAGGTATATACTGTATATAGGAGTATACGGGGGAATGTATATACTGTATATAGGAGTATACGGGGTGAATGTATATACTGTATATAGGAGTATACGGGGTGAATGTATATAGAGGTATATACTGTATATAGGAGTATACGGGGTGAATGTATATAGAGGTATATACTGTATATAGGAGTATACGGGGGAATGTATATACTGTATATAGGAGTATACGGGGTGAATGTATATACTGTATATAGGAGTATACGGGGTGAATGTATATAGAGGTATATACTGTATATAGGAGTATACGGGGTGAATGTATATACTGTATATAGTAGTATACGGGGTGAATGTATATAGAGGTATATACTGTATATATGAGTATACGGGGTGAATGTATATAGAGGTATATACTGTATATAGGAGTATACGGGGTGAATGTATATAGAGGTATATACTGTATATAGGAGTATACGGGGGAATGGATATAGAGGTCTATACTGTATATAGGAGTATACGGGGTGAATGTATATAGAGGTATATAGGAGTATACGGGGTGAATGTGTATAGAGGTATATACTGTACATGGGAGTATACGGGGGAATGTATATAGAGGTATATACTGTATATAGGAGTATACGGGGTGAATGTATATAGAGGTATATACTGTATATAGGAGTATACGGGGGAATGTATATAGAGGTCTATACTGTATATAGGAGTATACGGGGTGAATGTATATAGAGGTATATACTGTATATAGGAGTATACGGGGTGAATGTGTATAGAGGTATATACTGTATACAGGAGTATACGGGGGAATGTATATAGAGGTCTATACTGTATATAGGAGTATACGGGGTGAATGTATATAGAGGTATATACTGTATATAGGAGTATACGGGGTGAATGTATATAGAGGTATATACTGTATATAGGAGTATACGGGGTGAATGTATATAGAGGTATATACTGTATATAGGAGTATACGGGGTGAATGTATATAGAGGTATATACTGTATATAGGAGTATACGGGGTGAATGGATATAGAGGTATATACTGTATATAGGAGTATACGGGGTGAATGTATATAGAGGTATATACTGTATATAGGAGTATACGGGGGAATGTATATAGAGGTATATACTGTATATAGGAGTATACGGGGGAATGTATATAGAGGTATATACTGTATATAGGAGTATACGGGGGAATGTATATAGAGGTATATACTGTATATAGGAGTATACGGGGTGAACGTATATAGAGGTATATACTGTATATAGGAGTATACGGGGTGAATGTATATAGAGGTATATACTGTATATAGTAGTATACGGGGTGAATGTATATAGAGGTATATACTGTATATAGGAGTATACGGGGTGAACGTATATAGAGGTATATACTGTATATAGGAGTATACGGGGTGAATGGATATAGAGGTATATACTGTATATAGGAGTATACGGGGTGAATGTGTATAGAGGTATATACTGTATATAGGAGTATACGGGGTGAATGTATATAGAGGTATATACTGTATATAGGAGTATACGGGGTGAATGTATATAGAGGTATATACTGTATATAGGAGTATACGGGGGAATGTATATAGAGGTATATACTGTATATAGGAGTATACGGGGGAATGTATATAGAGGTATATACTGTATATAGGAGTATACGGGGTGAACGTATATAGAGGTATATACTGTATATAGGAGTATACGGGGTGAATGTATATAGAGGTATATACTGTATATAGGAGTATACGGGGGAATGTATATAGAGGTATATACTGTATATAGGAGTATACGGGGTGAACGTATATAGAGGTATATACTGTATATAGGAGTATACGGGGTGAATGTATATAGAGGTATATACTGTATATAGGAGTATACGGGGTGAATGTATATAGAGGTATATACTGTATATAGGAGTATACGGGGTGAACGTATATAGAGGTATATACTGTATATAGGAGTATACAGGGTGAATGTATATAGAGGTATATACTGCATATAGGAGTATACGGGGTGAATGTATATAGAGGTATATACTGTATATAGGAGTATACGGGGTGAATGTATATAGAGGTACATTCTGCATATAGTAGTATACGGGGTGAATGTATATAGAGGTATATACTGTATATAGGAGTATATGGGGTGAATGTATATAGAGGTATATACTGTATATAGGAGTATACGGGGTGAATGTATATAGAGGTATATACTGTATATAGGAGTATACGGGGTGAATGTATATAGAGGTATATACTGTATATAGGAGTATACGGGGTGAATGTATATAGAGGTATATACTGTATATAGGAGTATACGGGGTGAATGTATATAGAGGTATATACTGCATATAGGAGTATACGGGGTGAATGTATATAGAGGTATATACTGTATATAGGAGTATATGGGGTGAACGTATATAGAGGTATATACTGTATATAGGAGTATACGGGGTGAATGTATATAGAGGTATATACTGTATATAGTAGTATACGGGGTGAATGTATATAGAGGTATATACTGCATATAGTAGTATACGGGGTGAATGTATATAGAGGTACATTCTGCATATAGTAGTATACGGGGTGAATGTATATAGAGGTATATACTGTATATAGGAGTATACAGGGTGAATGTATATAGAGGTATATACTGTATATAGGAGTATACGGGGTGAATGTATATAGAGGTATATACTGTATATAGTAGTATACGGGGTGAATGTATATAGAGGTATATACTGTATATAGGAGTATACGGGGGAATGTATATAGAGGTATATACTGTATACAGGAGTATACGGGGTGAATGTATATAGAGGTATATACTGTATATAGGAGTATACGGGGTGAATGTATATAGAGGTATATACTGTATATAGGAGTATACGGGGTGAATGTATATAGAGGTATATACTGTATATAGGAGTATACGGGGGAATGTATATAGAGGTATATACTGTATATAGGAGTATACGGGGTGAATGTATATAGAGGTATATACTGCATATAGGAGTATACGGGGTGAATGTATATAGAGGTATATACTGTATATAGGAGTATACGGGGTGAATGTATATAGAGGTATATACTGTATACAGGAGTATACGGGGTGAATGTATATAGAGGTATATACTGTATATAGGAGTATACGGGGTGAATGTATATAGAGGTATATACTGTATATAGGAGTATACGGGGTGAACGTATATAGAGGTATATACTGTATATAGGAGTATACGGGGGAATGTATATAGAGGTATATACTGTATATAGGAGTATACGGGGTGAATGTATATAGAGGTATATACTGCATATAGGAGTATACGGGGTGAATGTATATAGAGGTATATACTGTATATAGGAGTATACGGGGTGAATGTATATAGAGGTATATACTGTATATAGGAGTATACGGGGTGAATGTATATAGAGGTATATACTGTATATAGGAGTATACGGGGGAATGTATATAGAGGTATATACTGTATATAGGAGTATACGGGGTGAATGTATATAGAGGTATATACTGCATATAGGAGTATACGGGGTGAATGTATATAGAGGTATATACTGTATATAGGAGTATACGGGGTGAATGTATATAGAGGTATATACTGTATATAGGAGTATATGGGGTGAATGTATATAGAGGTATATACTGTATATAGGAGTATACGGGGTGAATGTATATAGAGGTATATACTGTATATAGGAGTATACGGGGTGAATGTATATAGAGGTATATACTGTATATAGGAGTATACGGGGTGAATGTATATAGAGGTATATACTGTATATAGGAGTATACGGGGTGAATGTATATAGAGGTATATACTGCATATAGGAGTATACGGGGTGAATGTATATAGAGGTATATACTGTATATAGGAGTATATGGGGTGAACGTATATAGAGGTATATACTGTATATAGGAGTATACGGGGTGAATGTATATAGAGGTATATACTGTATATAGTAGTATACGGGGTGAATGTATATAGAGGTATATACTGCATATAGTAGTATACGGGGTGAATGTATATAGAGGTACATTCTGCATATAGTAGTATACGGGGTGAATGTATATAGAGGTATATACTGTATATAGGAGTATACGGGGTGAATGTATATAGAGGTATATACTGTATATAGGAGTATACGGGGTGAATGTATATAGAGGTATATACTGTATATAGGAGTATACGGGGTGAATGTATATAGAGGCATATACTGTATATAGTAGTATACGGGGTGAATGTATATAGAGGTATATACTGTATATAGGAGTATACGGGGGAATGTATATAGAGGTATATACTGTATACAGGAGTATACGGGGTGAATGTATATAGAGGTATATACTGTATATAGGAGTATACGGGGTGAATGTATATAGAGGTATATACTGTATATAGGAGTATACGGGGTGAATGTATATAGAGGTATATACTGTATATAGGAGTATACGGGGGAATGTATATAGAGGTATATACTGTATATAGGAGTATACGGGGTGAATGTATATAGAGGTATATACTGTATATAGGAGTATACGGGGTGAATGTATATAGAGGTATATACTGTATATAGGAGTATACGGGGTGAATGTATATAGAGGTATATACTGCATATAGGAGTATACGGGGGAATGTATATACTGTATATAGGAGTATACGGGGTGAATGTATATAGAGGTATATACTGTATATAGGAGTATACGGGGTGAATGTATATAGAGGTATATACTGTATATAGGAGTATACGGGGTGAATGTATATAGAGGTACATTCTGCATATAGTAGTATACGGGGTGAATGTATATAGAGGTATATACTGTATATAGGAGTATATGGGGTGAATGTATATAGAGGTATATACTGTATATAGGAGTATACGGGGTGAATGTATATAGAGGTATATACTGTATATAGGAGTATACGGGGTGAATGTATATAGAGGTATATACTGTATATAGGAGTATACGGGGGAATGGATATAGAGGTATATACTGTATATAGGAGTATACAGGGTGAATGTATATAGAGGTATATACTGTATATGGGAGTATACGGGGGAATGTATATAGAGGTATATACTGTATATAGGAGTATACGGGGGAATGTATATAGAGGTATATACTGTATATAGGAGTATACGGGGGAATGTATATAGAGGTATATACTGTATATAGGAGTATACGGGGGAATGTATATAGAGGTATATACTGTATATAGGAGTATACGGGGGAATGGATATAGAGGTCTATACTGTATATAGGAGTATACGGGGTGAATGTATATAGAGGTATATACTGTATATAGGAGTATACGGGGGAATGTATATAGAGGTATATACTGTATATAGGAGTATACGGGGTGAATGTATATAGAGGTCTATACTGTATATAGGAGTATACGGGGTGAATGTATATAGAGGTATATACTGTATATAGGAGTATACGGGGTGAATGTATATAGAGGTATATACTGTATATAGGAGTATACGGGGTGAATGTATATAGAGGTATATACTGTATATAGGAGTATATGGGGTGAATGTATATAGAGGTATATACTGTATATAGGAGTATACGGGGGAATGTATATAGAGGTATATACTGTATATAGGAGTATACGGGGGAATGTATATACTGTATATAGGAGTATACGGGGGAATGTATATACTGTATATAGGAGTATACGGGGTGAATGTATATAGAGGTATATACTGTATATAGGAGTATACGGGGTGAATGTATATAGAGGTATATACTGTATATAGGAGTATACGGGGTGAATGTATATAGAGGTATATACTGTATATAGGAGTATACGGGGTGAATGTATATAGAGGTACATTCTGCATATAGTAGTATACGGGGTGAATGTATATAGAGGTATATACTGTATATAGGAGTATACAGGGTGAATGTATATAGAGGTATATACTGTATATAGGAGTATACGGGGTGAATGTATATAGAGGTATATACTGTATATAGGAGTATACGGGGTGAATGTATATAGAGGTATATAGGAGTAAACGGGGAGAATGGATATAGAGGTATATACTGTATATAGGAGTATACGGGGTGAATGTATATAGAGGTATATACTGCATATAGGAGGTATGTAAGAAGGTACGTGGATGATGGATATGTGTCACCGAGGTGCTTGGCCTCGGTGGAGTAAGAGCCGGTGTTCATGTGTCAGCAGCAGTTGCTGTGTGACACCTTCCTATCTAGAATGGCTGTAAATAGCTGATACGGGACGGCTCTTTCTGGGAGTAGTCAAAGGGCTGGGTGGGTGACCTAAAGCCTGAGGCTGAGCATTCAGCCGGGTGTGGATTAAACACCCAGGATCAAAGGAGAATGTTTTTCTGTATGAACTGTTTTGGGTGGGAACTAACAGCAATACAGAAAATGGACGGTCATAGTGTGACCCTGCAAGTAGTGGGAATAAGCACTGCGGTGTCTGAGTTACAAAGGTGTCTCTGCCTCTATACTGCACCCGCTGGTCCTGTCTACCAGAGCGAATCCCCACAGAGTATACAAATATGTATATAAAGGTATATTCTGTATATAGGAGTATATGGGGTGAATGTATATACGTAGCAGTATAGTTTTGATATGGGAGTATACAAGGTAAATATATATAGCGGTATATTGTTTACATAGGACCATACATATGGTGCATGTAAGAGTTGGACCTGGATTATTCTTGTATTCGGCTGCATTACCTGAGTCGCCTTTCTCTCCCTTTTCTCCATTTATTCCAGGAATTCCCACTGATCCTTCACAGAAAAGAAGACATTATTACAGTATTTCTTCTCATTCCTTCTTCGTTCTGCTAATTTCTTCCTCTTTCTGCTCATTCCTTCCTTTTTCTGCTCTTTCTTTCCTTTTTCTGCTCATTCTTTTTCTTTCTGCTCATTCCTTCCTCTTACCATTTATTCCCTCCTGTTACTGCTCATTCCTTCCTCTCTCTGCTCATTCCTTCCTGTCTCTGCTCATTCCTTCCTCTCTCTGCTCATTCCTTCCTTTTTCTGCTCTTTCTTTCTTTCTTTCTTTCCTCTCTCTGCTCATTCCTTCCTTTTTCTGCTAATTTCTTCCTTTCTGCTCATTCCTTCCTCTTACCATTTATTCCCTCCTGTTACTGCTCATTTCTTGCTCTTTCTGCTCATTCCTTCTTCTCTCTGCTCATTCCTTCCCCTTTCTGCTCATTCCTTCCTCTCTCTGCTCATTCCTTCTTCTCTCTGCTCATTCCTTCCCCTTTCTGCTCATTCCTTCCTCTCTCTGCTCATTCTTTCCTTTCTGCTCATTCTTTCCTCTTTCTGCTCATTCCTTCCTCTCTCTGCTCGTTCCTTCCTCTCTCTGCTCATTCCTTCCTCTCTCTGCTCATTCCTTCCTTTCTCTGCTCGTTCCTTCCTCTTTCTGCTCGTTCCTTCCTCTCTCTGCTCGTTCCTTCCTCTCTCTGCTCGTTCCTTCCTCTCTCCTCATTCTTTCCTCTTTCTGCTCATTCTTTCCTCTCTCTGCTCATTCCTTCTTCTCTCTGCTCATTCTTTCCTCTTTCTGCTCATTCTTTCCTCTTTCTGCTCATTCCTTCTTCTCTCTGCTCATTCCTTCCCCTTTCTGCTCATTCCTTCTTCTCTCTGCTCATTCTTTCCTCTTTCTGCTCATTCTTTCCTCTTTCTGCTCATTCCTTCCTCTCTCTGCTCATTCCTACCCCTTTCTGCTCATTTCTTCTTCTCTCTGCTCATTCCTTCTTCTCTCCTCATTCCTTCTCCTCTCTGCTCATTCTTTCCTCTTTCTGCTCATTCTTTCCTCTCTCTGCTCATTCCTTCTTCTCTCTGCTCATTCTTTCCTCTTTCTGCTCATTCTTTCCTCTTTCTGCTCATTCCTTTTTCTCTCTGCTCATTCTTTCCTCTTTCTGCTCATTCTTTCCTCTTTCTGCTCATTCCTTCTTCTATCTGCTCATTCCTTCCTCTCTCTGCTCATTCCTTCCTTTTTCTGCTAATTTCTTCCTTTCTGCTCATTCCTTCCTCTTACCATTTATTCCCTCCTGTTACTGCTCATTTCTTGCTCTTTCTGCTCATTCCTTCTTTTCTCTGCTCATTCATTCCCCTTTCTGCTCATTCCTTCCTCTCTCTGCTCATTCCTTCCTCTCCCTGCTCATTCCTTCCCCTTTCTGCTCATTCCTTCCTCTCTCTGCTCATTCCTTCCTCTCTCTGCTCATTCCTTCCTTTCTGCTCATTCCTTCCTCTCTCTGCTCATTCCTTCCTCTCTCTGCTCATTCCTTCTTCTCTCTGCTCATTCCTTCCCCTTTCTGCTCATTCCTTCCTCTCTCTGCTCATTCCTTCCTCTCTCTGCTCATTTCTTTCCTCTCTCTGCTCATTTCTTCCTCTCTCTGCTCTTTCCTTCCTCTCTCTGCTCATTCCTTCCTTTCTGCTCATTCCTTCCTCTCTCTGCTCATTCCTTCCTCTCTCTGCTCATTCCTTCCTTTCTGCTCATTCCTTCCTCTCTCTGCTCATTCCTTCCTCTCTCTGCTCATTTCTTCCTCTCTCTGATCATTCCTTCCTCTCTCTGCTCATTCCTTCTTCTCTCTGCTCATTCCTTCCCCTTTCTGCTCATTCCTTCCTCTCTCTGCTCATTCCTTTCTCTCTCTGCTCATTCTTTCCTTTCTGCTCATTCTTTCCTCTTTCTGCTCATTCCTTCCTCTCTCTGCTCGTTCCTTCCTCTCTCTGCTCATTCCTTCCTCTCTCTGATCATTCCTTCCTCTCTCTGCTCATTCTTTCCTTTCTGCTCATTCTTTCCTCTTTCTGCTCATTCCTTCCTCTCTCTGCTCGTTCCTTCTTTTCTCTGCTCGTTCCTTCTTTTCTCTGCTCATTCCTTCCTCTCTCTGCTCATTCCTTCCTCTTTCTGCTCGTTCCTTCCTCTCTCTGCTCGTTCCTTCCTCTCTCTGCTCGTTCCTTCCTCTCTCTGCTCATTCCTTCTTCTCTCTGCTCATTCCTTCCTCTCTCTGCTCATTCCTTCCTATCTCTGCTCATTCCTTCCTTTCTGCTCATTCCTTCCTCTCTCTGCTCATTCCTTCCTCTCTCTGCTCATTCCTTCCTCTCTCTGATCATTCCTTCCTCTCTCTGCTCATTCCTTCCCCTTTCTGCTCATTCCTTCCTCTCTCTGCTCATTCCTTCCTCTCTCTCTGCTCATTCTTTCCTTTCTGCTCGCTCCTTCCTCTCTCTGCTCATTCCTTCTTCTCTCTGCTCATTCTATGCATGTTCCTTTTTATTGCCCTGCATGTTTTGATATCATTTGACCATTCCTTACCTGGGGCTCCATTTATACCAGTTTCCCCTTTGCTTCCTTTTGGTCCCTGTGCACCAGGAGCACCTGCAGAACACAGACCATTAGCTGCCTGCTGATGACAATAACACTGTGGGAAGGAGGGATATGATGGGAGTGCGCTGCTGCAGCCATTATATAGCATAGTTGTCAACCAGGGGCTGACATGCAAATCATTGGGCCCCATAGCAAGAATGTTAATTGGGCCCCAATGCCTGTTTCAAGACCCTTCTAAGACCGTCCCTGGCCCCTCCCTAGCCCCGCCGCATGCAACAGTATTCCATTCTTCAAATTGCAAGCACTCACACCGGAACCAGAGAGGCCCAATATGGTGAAAGGATCCGGTAGGTGCTGGTGGTGTTCAGCATATTCTGCTCTTATGCAGGAACAGAATATAGGAATTTGATAGCAAGTCTGCACCAAGCCTTACCCAATGAACTGCTGTCACGGTCCCTCCCATGACAGAGGTGAGAAGATCGGAGAGACTGGCGGCATGTGAGGGTATCTGACAGTCTCTCTGTTTTTTCCTTTCAGTGTTGTGTTTGGTAATGACCACACCTCTTGTCAGGTGCAGCTTGTAGTCATTACTGAGGCCCTATTTAGTTCTGACTCACACTGCTTACCATGCGGTTAATATTTCCTGCTGGAGTTGGTTGAGCTGGTGTGTTGTTTCTTTGGATCTCCTGCTCCTCCATTCTGCTTTAAGCGAACTGCATTTTGTTTTGCATTTTGTTGTTCTCTAGTGTTAGTTGTTTCCTAGGCCTCAGGGAGACGCTGGTTCCTTCAGCTGGGAAGGAACCAGTAGTCTCATTCCCTGCCACCACTCCTAGGGCTTTCCAGGGGCTCCAGGGCTTAGGTTCCAGTGCATGAGTATTCCCACCTTCAGGGTCTACTCATACTGGTAGGAGTCAGGGAGAGGTCTAGGGATTCCTAGGAGGTCACATCCCTCTCCCTTAGCTTTGAGGCCTAGACTCCTTTCTATTTCCTTCTGTGTTTCATCTGGTGTTTTCCCCTGTCCTATACCTGTAACAACTGCATCCGCTGCTTTTTATATAGATGGCAGACACAAATGCATTTGGACAAGAATCTGGGATATTACATGATGTAATAGCACCCAGTTTTCCTGCTGGCCTGCATGGTACCTGTGCAGAGACATAGTCTGGGAAAGCTGAGCTGAGCATCCTAGTTAGTCCCGCCCTCCCAGAGCATCGTAGTTAGTCCCGCCCTCCCAGAGCATCCTAGTTAGTCCCGCCCTCCCAGAACATCCTAGTTAGTCCCGCCCTCCCAGAGCATCCTAGTTAGTTCCGTCCTCCCAGAGCATCGTAGTTAGTCCCACCCTCCCAGAGCATCCTAGTTAGTCCCGCCCTCCCAGAACATCCTAGTTAGTTCCATCCTCCCAGAGCATCGTAGTTAGTCCCACCCTCCCAGAGCATCCTAGTTAGACCCGCCCTCCCTGAGCATCCCAGTTAGTCCCGCCCTCCCAGAGCATCCTAGTTAGTCCCGCCCTCCCAGAGCATCCTAGTTAGTCCCGCCCTCCCAGAGCATCCTCGTTAGTTCCTCCCTCATAGAGCATCCCAGTTAGTCCTACCCTCCCAGAGCATCCCAGTTAGTCCCGCCCTCCCAGAGCATCCTAGTTAGTCCAGCCCACCCAGAGCATCCTCATTAGTTCCGCCCTCCCAGAGCATTTTCATTAGTTCCATCCTCCCAGAGCATTTTCATTAGTCCCGCCCTCCCAGAGCATCCTAGTTAGTCCCGCCCTCCCAGAGCATCCTAGTTAGTCCCGCCCTCCCAGAGCATCCTAGTTAGTCCCGCCCTCCCAGAGCATCCTAGTTAGTTCCGCCCTCCCAGAGCATCCTAGTTAGTTCCGCCCTCCCAGAGCATCCTAGTTAGTTCCGCCCTCCCAGAGCATCCTAGTTAGTTCCGCCCTCCCAGAGCATCCTAGTTAGTTCCGCCCTCCCAGAGCATGCTAGTTAGTTCCGCCCTCCCAGAGCATCCTCGTTAGTTCCTCCCTCCCAGAGCATCCTAGTTTTTTATTTATTTTTATAAATCTTTATTATTATTTTAAACAGATCATTACAAATATCAACATTATTAATTATTTTTGCATTATAACACAATCTAGTTACCTTTTATAAATTACCCACCCTAATTTCCCCAATGCCTGTTGCTAAAAAAATAAAAATAAAATAAAAATAAAATTAAGTAACCTCCTCATTAACTCGCCATCTCTCCCCATTCGCCCCCCAGTCCCCACCCCACCCCAAACATCTCTCAGTTCTTATTCATTTCAACCATTTCTGCCACAGTCTGGTAAATCTAAATTTTTTCTTTATTGATACCAGGTGTGATCTTCCTCTGATAATCGAGATTCTAGCAAGATTCTCCCATTCCTTAGCCGTGTGTAACCCACTACCACCCCAATATCCAATGATACATTTCCTGGCAAAAAATAGGAGTTTTGTTGCTATTTCTCGATGGTTTAAGTTGTCTATCTGTCAAAGCATCCTAGTTAGTCCCGCCCTCCCAGAGCATCCTAGTTAGTTCCTCCCTCACAGAGCATCCCAGTTAGTCCTGCCCTCCCAGAGCATCCTCATTAGTTCCATCCTCCCAGAGCATCCTCATTAGTTCCATCCTCCCAGAGCATCCTAGTTAGTCCCACCCTCCCAGAGCATCCTAGTTAGTTCCATCCTCCCAGAGCATCCTCATTAGTTCCATCCTCCCAGAGCATCCTAGTTAGTTCCGCCCTCCCAGAGCATCCTAGTTAGTTCCGCCCTCCCAGAGCATCCTAGTTAGTTCCGCCCTCCCAGAGCATGCTAGTTAGTTCCGCCCTCCCAGAGCATCCTAGTTAGTCCCGCCCTCCCAGAGCATCCTAGTTAGTCCCGCCCTCCCAGAGCATCCTAGTTAGTTCCGCCCTCCCAGAGCATCCTAGTTAGTTCCGCCCTCCCAGAGCATCCTAGTTAGTTCCGCCCTCCCAGAGCATCCTATTTAGTTCCGCCCTCCCAGAGCATCCTAGTTAGTTCCGCCCTCCCAGAGCATCCTAGTTAGTTCCGCCCTCCCAGAGCATCCTAGTTAGTTCCGCCCTCCCAGAGCATGCTAGTTAGTTCCGCCCTCCCAGAGCATCCTCGTTAGTTCCTCCCTCCCAGAGCATCCTAGTTTTTTATTTATTTTTATAAATCTTTATTATTATTTTAAACAGATCATTACAAATATCAACATTATTAATTATTTTTGCATTATAACACAATCTAGTTACCTTTTATAAATTACCCACCCTAATTTCCCCAATGCCTGTTGCTAAAAAAATAAAAATAAAATAAAAATAAAATTAAGTAACCTCCTCATTAACTCGCCATCTCTCCCCATTCGCCCCCCAGTCCCCACCCCACCCCAAACATCTCTCAGTTCTTATTCATTTCAACCATTTCTGCCACAGTCTGGTAAATCTAAATTTTTTCTTTATTGATACCAGGTGTGATCTTCCTCTGATAATCGAGATTCTAGCAAGATTCTCCCATTCCTTAGCCGTGTGTAACCCACTACCACCCCAATATCCAATGATACATTTCCTGGCAAAAAATAGGAGTTTTGTTGCTATTTCTCGATGGTTTAAGTTGTCTATCTGTCAAAGCATCCTAGTTAGTCCCGCCCTCCCAGAGCATCCTAGTTAGTTCCTCCCTCACAGAGCATCCCAGTTAGTCCTGCCCTCCCAGAGCATCCTAGTTAGTCCCGCCCTCCCAGAGCATCCTCATTAGTTCCATCCTCCCAGAGCATCCTCATTAGTTCCATCCTCCCAGAGCATCCTAGTTAGTCCCACCCTCCCAGAGCATCCTAGTTAGTCCCGCCCTCCTAGAGCATCCTAGTTAGTCCCGCCCTCCCAGAGCATCCTAGTTAGATCCGCCCTCCCAGAGCATCCTAGTTAGATCCGCCCTCCCAGAGCATCCTAGTTAGTCCCGCCCTCCCAGAGCATCCTAGTTAGTCCCGCCCTCCCAGAGCATCCTCATGAGTTCCATCCTCCCAGAGCATCCTAGTTAGTCCAACCCTCCCAGAGCATCCTAGTTAGTCCCGCCCTCCCAGAGCATCCTAGTTAGTCCCGCCCTCCCAGAGCATCCTAGTTAGTCCCGCCCTCCTAGAGCATCCTAGTTAGTCCCGCCCTCCCAGAGCATCCTAGTTAGTCCCACCCTCCCAGAGCATCCTAGTTAGTCCCGCCCTCCCAGAGCATCCTAGTTAGTCCCGCCCTCCTAGAGCATCCTAGTTAGTCCCGCCCTCCCAGAGCATCCTAGTTAGTTCCGCCCTCACAGAGCATCCTAGTTAGTCCCGCCCTCACAGAGCATCCTAGTTAGTTCCTCCCTCCCAGAGCATCCTCATTAGTTCCATCCTCCCAGAGCATCCTAGTTAGTCCCGCCCTCCCAGAGCATCCTAGTTAGTCCCACCCTCCCAGAGCATCCTAGTTAGTCCCGCCCTCCCAGAGCATCCTAGTTAGTCCCGCCCTCCCAGAGCATCCAAGTTAGTCCCGCCCTCCTAGAGCATCCTAGTTAGTCCCGCCCTCCCAGAGCATCCTAGTTAGTCCCACCCTCCCAGAGCATCCTAGTTAGTCCCGCCCTCCCAGAGCATCCTAGTTAGTCCCGCCCTCCTAGAGCATCCTAGTTAGTCCCGCCCTCCCAGAGCATCCTAGTTAGTTCCGCCCTCACAGAGCATCCTAGTTAGTTCCGCCCTCACAGAGTATCCTCCTCAATAAGAGGATGATTGTGTACTTGCGCTGCAGCTATTATACAAGGCAGCGCTGCTGACTTCTTAGCCCTGGTCTAGCAGTACTGTAGTGTATATTTGGGTTGGAAAGAGGGTGGGGCCATTGAAACTGGCTGGGCTCCCTTCCCACACAAGCCCCATAGCAGCTACCTGGTTGGCCCAGATTTACAGGGACTGTTCCTGATTTTAAGAGGCAGTGCCAGCAAATTTGGGCTAACAGAAAACCCTGCCTCTAGTTAGCGTTCCTGGTTTGGTTTCTGCATTCCCTGGGGCAGGGCACTGGTGAGGGCGGGTTTGCATTTGTGTTATAAATTTCGTTATAGCGTTCACTTATAACAGCGTTATAACACTTTTTTCCCCCCATCATGTATAAAGGAACAAAACGGAACCGATATTTGTGCCCATAGACATGCATTAGGACAGAGCAAGCCCCAATGCCTCTTAAAGGGTTCCGTTTTGCATTCCATCTTAAAATTCCATCATATTCTGTTCTAATGGAACCCTATAATGGAATTTATAACGTCAATGCGAACCCGCCGTAAGTATGATACAGATATGCATCCCTTGTGGATGGGGCCAGGGCTATTCTTCTCCCTCTTGAATCCGCAGAAGAATACTGCTGGCACCATCCACATCCAGATAAGGTGGGGGACAGTTCTTGTGTCTGGCAGCTCTGCGCTGAACTGTTTACAATCAGGCAATCATCCCAGGCTGCACTCAACTCCATGTCTGACCTGACTCTCCATGCGTCTCCGCTGCGCGCCAATTCACAGCGTGCCCACACAACACTCCTTGAGCCACTCCTAACAATGCCCAACAGACTTTCTGGTGAGGACAGGAGTCCAGTGCACTGGACTCCTCCCAGGTGGTTCATGGCGGACCCTGACTTGTGTGCCTTTTGTCGAACCCTCACCAATATGGTGCCCACCTATATTCTCCACCATCCTGGTAACTGCTGCACTGCCCCCTCCCCTGACAATTCCACCAACATGGCACAATACAGTGGGCATCATTTATTAGGACCGGCATTTTAGACGGCAGTATTAATAACCCCTATATCTGGTGGTGGATCCACCGAAGTTATAAAGAAGTGCCAGGCTCTGCATAACATTGGCGCATCCAGAGCCAGTTCTAAATGTAAAACCGCTTCCTTGCTGTCTTACATTTGGACCATTTTCTATGCTTAAAACAGGCGTAGAAAATGGTAAACAAGACAGGCTCCGTCCCCTTCCCTACCCACGCCCACCGTTTTAGACCTGAGCAGGGAAAAGGTGTAGATTGAGGTGCAAATAACCTTTGCGCCGCCATCTCCGCCATATATATGCCTAATACAGGTGTATTTCTGGATAATAAATGACCCCCAGGATTTTTAAAACAATGAAGATATCAGTGAAGCCCCAACATGCAGAGGCTTCTCTACACAAGGGATCCAAGATGTCACCCCACGCCATGTTACTATGGAAGAAAATGACGTCCAGGGTACACAGAAGAGAGAGGGAGGGTGGGTCGTGCCCACTACAAATCCACGTGATCACAGTGGCGATCACACTGGTTCAGGGAAATTTAGCAAAAGGAAGAAAATGGCGCTCATAGGGTGAGTAAGTTCAAAAACAAGCCTCCAAATACAGGAAAAGTGGTTCTGCTCACCTGTTATTGTTGCACCTAATATTCGGTGCAACTGTAATGGAAGCGGATAGGAGCGGTTGAGTTTAGCTGGTTGGTGCTGCCGATTACGTCCGTGTTCACCTTTGGTGGGGGCCAGGCCGCCGTCTGGGTCAGTGAATGGGGTATGTTTCCACTGGACTTGGAGGTCGAGTGGACGGGTGGACAATAGGCGCAAAGACGCAACCAGAATTTTGCAAACCAATAGGTTTTTTATTGTTAATGTGACAACGCGTTTCGGGGTTCTGCGGACCCCTTTTTCAAGTCTAAAAAACATATACATACAGTCATAAAAAATAAGAACACACTGGTGGGTGTAAGAGTTCCTAAAGCTCCTGATAGTAGTGATAGTAATGGTGATATGACCGTTACATGAATAGAAACGTGAGTGGATGGTTGGGTACATATATATATACTAGACATGAATGATGACTCAATAATAAAACGGTAATAAATATAAATATATATGTAAATCTATAGATGACGCCAAGGGTTTATAATACAATGATTAATAATTAATTAAATCGCTGTTGGTAAAATCCCGGGATATAAGTCGCTGTTTTGCAGTGCGTGTAAGATCCAGATTGAAAATATGCAGTAAAAACAATTTTTTCTCTGCAGTAAAATAATTTTGATGAATATTCATAAGATTGCGCAATACTATGTCAGTCTGAGGTGGTACTTATAGTGTATATAAATCAGGCCTCTTTTTCTGGCGGAACGCCGTTCTGGGGCTGGCAATTTTACTTGCATCCCTGTTCTCTAAAGGGGCGGTTTTAGGGGGCGGTCCTAGGGGTGGGAAGGGGCGTGGCCAGGGGAGGGGGGGGGGTGAGTTCCACCACCTTTTCTCTGAGAAAAAAAGCCCTGATATAAAGGTATAAAGGTAAATGGGTCAATAAAGGGCAGTGGGCATGTGGTGGAAATGACCCTGCAGGAGAGGGCATGAAATGGTGCTACAACCGGGGGAGACTGGGAAGAGGGACCGCGCTGGGAGACGTACTGGTGGAGATGCTTCTGGCACGTGAGGCGTCCAGATGCTGTGTGCTGGGAGCGCGTGCTGGACCGGCAAAGAGGAGGTGAGGGGGGCGGGGCAGTAATGGGCGGAGCAAGCTGCTAACACAATGGTGGTGGTGGGGTGTGTGTATGGGCGGGGCCTAGTGACGCGATGGAAGGGGCTGAGACAAGCGGCCGGCGTATCAGGGGGAGGTGGAAGTGTGGTGGGCGGACCTGGCTAATGCAAGGGGGAGGTGCAGGAGCGAGAGTGGTGGGCTGCATGAGGGGATGGACGGCATGGAGCGATGGGCGGGGACTGGATCGAAGAAGGGGATGTGACAAGGGGGAGAAGAAGGGGACGAAAAGCGATTGCTAAGAGGAGGGAGAAGAGGGGAATTTTACTGCAGAGGAAAAATAGTTTTTACTGCATATAAATTTATGCTGCATAGTCTCAATATGGATCTTACACGCACTGCGAAACAGCGACTTATATCCCGGGATTTTACCAACAGCGATTTAATTAATTATTAATCATTGTATTATAAACCCTTGGCGTCATCTACACTCACCTAAAGAATTATTAGGAACACCTGTTCTATTTCTCATTGATGCAATTCTCTAGCCAACCAATCACATGGCAGTTGCTTCGATGCATTTAGGGGGGGCTCCTGGTCAAGACAATCTCCTGAACTCCAAACTGAATGTCAGAATGGGAAAGAAAGGGGATTTAAGCAATTTTGAGCGTGGCATGGTTGTTGGTGGCAGACGGGCCGGTCGGAGTATTTCACAATCTGCTCAGTTACTGGGATTTTCACGCACAACCATTTCTAGGGTTTACAAAGAATGGTGTGAAAAGGGAAAAACATCCAGTATGCGGCCGTCCTGTGGGCGAAAATGCCTTGTGGATGCTAGAGGTCAGAGGAGAATGGGCCGACTGATTCAAGCTGATAGAAGAGCAACGTTGGCTGAAATAACCACTCATTACAACCGAGGTATGCAGCAAAGCATTTGTGAAGCCACAACACGGACAACCTTGAGGCGGATGGGCTACAACAGCAGAAGACCCCACCGGGTACCACTCATCTCCACTACAAATAGGAAAAAGAGGCTACAATTTGCACGAGCTCACCAAAACTGGACTGTTGAAGACTGGAAAAATGTTGTCTGGTCTGATGAGTCTCAATTTCTGTTGAGACATTCAAATGGTAGAGTCCGAATTTGGGGTAAACAGAATGAGAACATGTCTCCATCCTCTGATGGCTACTTCCAGCAGGATAATGCACCATGTCACAAAGCTCCAATCATCTCACATTGGTTTCTGGAACATGACAATGAGTTCACTGGACTAAAATGGCCCCACAGTCACCAGATCTCAACCCAATAGAGCATCTTTGGGATGTGGTGGAACGGGAGCTTCGTGCCCTGGATGTGCATCCCTCAAATCTCCATCAACTGCAAGATGCTGTCCTATCAATATGAGCCAACATTTCTAAAGAATGCTATCAGCACCTTGTGGAATCAATGCCACCTAGAATTAAGGCAGTTCTGAAGGCAAAAGGGGGTCCAACACCGTAGTAGTATGGGGGCACTAATAATTCTTTAGGTGAGTGTGTAGATTTACATATATATTTATATTTCTTTATTTTTATTACCGTTTTATTATTGAGTCATCATTCATGTCTAGTATATATATATGTACCCAACCATCCACTCACGTTTCTATTCATGTAATGGTCATATCACCATTATTATCACTACTATCAGGAGCTTTAGGAACTCTTACACCCGCCAGTGTGTTCTTATTTTTTATGACTGTATGTATATGTTTTTTAGACTTGAAAAAGGGGTCTGCTGGTTCAGGGATACATACAAGGACTCTAGACATCACAGCTTCTCCGCTCTTACAGTAAAGAAGCCTGATGGAGGGGGGGGGGGGGGGGGGGCTCTCGTATTCTGTACAAATCAGAGCTTATTAGTTAATGATCTCCTCCTCTGATCCCTGGGCCCCCGGACATTCAGCCTCTTCACTTTGAGCAGCTCCTTACCACCGGATTTCTATGGCTGCTTTCTCCGTATAGCGTACATGTCCCCGGTGCACGTCTGTGAGTCTTTCTGCATAACAAAGATTCTCCAGGACTCTTACCTCTTTCTCCATCTTGTCCCGGTTTTCCCTGCTCGCCCTTCATTCCTAAAGAAGAGGGAATGGTTATCAGACATCACTGGCCCAGATTTACAAATGTGTCTGCACGGAAAAATCTACCCAAAAAGTGGCACAAATTGGCACATCTAGAACTAGTTTTCCAAAAAGGTCGACAGGATGGTGAGGCTTAGAGGAAGCATAGCTTTATGGAAAATGCAGCAGGGCCTAGAATGTGGAAATTTGAGCAAAAATTCCACAACAACTATTCCTTCAAATTTATATGGCTTTTGTTATTACTGAAAAGTGTCTATACCTGCACCAGATTTATCATTATCCTGAGCCCTGTGAAAAATCTGGAGCGGGTCTAGAGGCCGAGCTAAGCTTACACCATCTATAGGATTAGTAAATCTGGAGCAGGTCTAGAGGCCGGGCTAAGCTTACACCATCTATAGGATTAGTACATCTGGAGCAGGTCTATAAGGCCGGGCTAAGATTACACCGTCTATAGGATTAGTACATCTGGAGCAGGTCTAGAGGCCGGGCTAAGCTTACACCATCTATAGGATTAGTAAATCTGGAGCAGGTCTAGAGGCCGGGCTAAGCTTACACCGTCTATAGGATTAGTACATCTGGAGCAGGTCTAGAGGCCGGGCTAAGCTTACACCATCTATAGGATTAGTACATCTGGAGCAGGTCTAGAGGCCGGGATAAGCTTACACCATCTATAGGATTAGTAAATCTGGAGCAGGTCTAGAGGCCGGGCTAAGCTTACACCGTCTATAGGATTAGTAAATCTGGAGCAGATCTAGAGGCCGGGCTAAGCTTACACCATCTATAGGATTAGTACATCTGGAGCAGGTCTAGAGGTCGGGCTAAGCTTACACCATCTATAGGATTAGTAAATCTGGAGCAGGTCTAGAGGCCAGGCTAAGCTTACACCATCTATAGGATTAGTACATCTGGAGCAGGTCTAGAGGTCGGGCTAAGCTTACACCATCTATAGGATTAGTACATCTAGAGCAGGTCTAGAGGCCGGGCTAAGCTTACACCATCTATAGGATTAGTAAATCTGGAGCAGATCTAGAGGCCGGGCTAAGCTTACACCATCTATAGGATTAGTACATCTGGAGCAGGTCTAGAGGTCGGGCTAAGCTTACACCATCTATAGGATTAGTAAATCTGGAGCAGGTCTAGAGGCCAGGCTAAGCTTACACCATCTATAGGATTAGTACATCTGGAGCAGGTCTAGAGGTCGGGCTAAGCTTACACCATCTATAGGATTAGTACATCTAGAGCAGGTCTAGAGGCCGGGCTAAGCTTACACCATCTATAGGATTAGTACATCTGGAGCAGGTCTAGAGGCCGGGCTAAGCTTACACCATCTATAGGATTAGTACATCTGGAGCAGGTCTAGAGGTCGGGCAAAGCTTACACTATCTATAGGATTAGTACATCTGGAGCAGGTCTAGAGGTCGGGCTATGCTTACACCATCTATAGGATTAGTACATCTGGAGCAGGTCTAGAGGTCGGGCTAAGCTTACACCGTCTATAGGATTAGTACATCTGGAGCAGGTCTAGAGGCCGGGCTAAGCTTACACCATCTATAGGATTAGTAAATCTGGAGCAGGTCTAGAGGCCGGGCTAAGCTTACACCATCTATAGGATTAGTACATCTGGAGCAGATCTAGAGGCCGGGCTAAGCTTACACCATATATAGGATTAGTAAATCTGGAGCAGGTCTAGAGGCCGGGCTAAGCTTACACTGTATATAGGATTAGTATATCTGGAGCAGGTCTAGAGGCCGGGCTAAGCTTACATCATCTATAGGATTAGTACATCTGGAGCAGGTCTAGAGACCGGGCTAAGCTTACACCATCTATAGGATTAGTAAATCTGGAGCAGGACTAGAGGCCGGGCTAAGCTTACACCATCTATAGGATTAGTAAATCTGGAGCAGGTCTAGAGGCGGGGCTAAGCTTACACCATCTATAGGATTAGAAAATATGGAGCAGGTCTAGAGGCCGGGCTAAGCTTACACCATCTATAGGATTAGTAAATCTGGAGCAGGTCTAGAGGCCGGGCTAAGCTTACACCATCTATAGGATTAGTAAATCTGGAGCAGGTCTAGAGGTCGGGCTAAGCTTACACCATCTATAGGATTAGTAAATCTGGAGCAGGTCTAGAGGCCGGGCTAAGCTTACACCATATATAGGATTAGTACATCTGGAGCAGGTCTAGAGGCCGGGCTAAGCTTACACCATCTATAGGATTAGTAAATCTGGAGCAGGTCTAGAGGCCGGACTAAGCTTACACCATCTATAGGATTAGTACATCTGGAGCAGGTCTAGAGGTCGGGCTAAGCTTACACCATCTATAGGATTAGTACATCTGGAGCAGGTCTAGAGGTCGGGCTAAGCTTACACCATCTATAGGATTAGTACATCTGGAGCAGGTCTAGAGGCCGGGCTAAGCTTACACCATCTATAGGATTAGTAAATCTGGAGCAGGTCTAGAGGTCGGGCTAAGCTTACACCATCTATAGGATTAGTACATCTGGAGCAGGTCTAGAGGCCAGGCTAAGCTTACACCATCTATAGGATTAGTAAATCTGGAGCAGGTCTAGAGGCCGGACTAAGCTTACACCATCTATAGGATTAGTAAATCTGGAGCAGGTCTAGAGGCCGGGCTAAGCTTACACCATCTATAGGATTAGTACATCTGGAGCAGATCTAGAGGCCGGGCTAAGCTTACACCATATATAGGATTAGTAAATCTGGAGCAGGTCTAGAGGCCGGGCTAAGCTTACACTGTATATAGGATTAGTATATCTGGAGCAGGTCTAGAGGCCGGGCTAAGCTTACATCATCTATAGGATTAGTACATCTGGAACAGGTCTAGAGACCGGGCTAAGCTTACACCATCTATAGGATTAGTAAATCTGGAGCAGGTCTAGAGGCCGGGCTAAGCTTACACCATCTATAGGATTAGTACATCTGGAGCAGGTCTAGAGGTCGGGCTAAGCTTACACCATCTATAGGATTAGTACATCTGGAGCAGGTCTAGAGGCCGGGCTAAGCTTACACCATCTATAGGATTAGTACATCTGGAGCAGGTCTAGAGGCCGGGCTAAGCTTACACCATCTATAGGATTAGTACATCTGGAGCAGGTCTAGAGGTCGGGCTAAGCTTACACCATCTATAGGATTAGTACATCTGGAGCAGGTCTAGAGGTCGGGCTAAGCTTACACCATCTATAGGATTAGTACATCTGGAGCAGGTCTAGAGGTCGGGCTAAGCTTACACCATCTATAGGATTAGTACATCTGGAGCAGGTCTAGAGGCCGGGCTAAGCTTAAACCATCTATAGGATTAGTAAATCTGGAGCAGGTCTAGAGGCCGGGCTAAGCTTACACCATCTATAGGATTAGTACATCTGGAGCAGATCTAGAGGCCGGGCTAAGCTTACACCATATATAGGATTAGTAAATCTGGAGCAGGTCTAGAGGCCGGGCTAAGCTTACACTGTATATAGGATTAGTATATCTGGAGCAGGTCTAGAGGCCGGGCTAAGCTTACATCATCTATAGGATTAGTACATCTGGAGCAGGTCTAGAGACCGGGCTAAGCTTACACCATCTATAGGATTAGTAAATCTGGAGCAGGTCTAGAGGCCGGGCTAAGCTTACACCATCTATAGGATTAGTAAATCTGGAGCAGGTCTAGAGGCCGGGCTAAGCTTACACCATCTATAGGATTAGTAAATATGGAGCAGGTCTAGAGGCCGGGCTAAGCTTACACCATCTATAGGATTAGTAAATCTGGAGCAGGTCTAGAGGCCGGGCTAAGCTTACACCATCTATAGGATTAGTAAATCTGGAGCAGGTCTAGAGGTCGGGCTAAGCTTACACCATCTATAGGATTAGTAAATCTGGAGCAGGTCTAGAGGCCGGGCTAAGCTTACACCATCTATAGGATTAGTACATCTGGAGCAGGTCTAGAGGCCGGGCTAAGCTTACACCATCTATAGGATTAGTAAATCTGGAGCAGGTCTAGAGGCCGGACTAAGCTTACACCATCTATAGGATTAGTACATCTGGAGCAGGTCTAGAGGTCGGGCTAAGCTTACACCATCTATAGGATTAGTACATCTGGAGCAGGTCTAGAGGTCGGGCTAAGCTTACACCATCTATAGGATTAGTACATCTGGAGCAGGTCTAGAGGCCGGGCTAAGCTTACACCATCTATAGGATTAGTACATCTGGAGCAGGTCTAGAGGTCGGGCTAAGCTTACACCATCTATAGGATTAGTACATCTGGAGCAGGTCTAGAGGCCGGGCTAAGCTTACACCATCTATAGGATTAGTAAATCTGGAGCAGGTCTAGAGGCCGGACTAAGCTTACACCATCTATAGGATTAGTAAATCTGGAGCAGGTCTAGAGGCCGGGCTAAGCTTACACCATCTATAGGATTAGTACATCTGGAGCAGATCTAGAGGCCGGGCTAAGCTTGCACCATATATAGGATTAGTAAATCTGGAGCAGGTCTAGAGGCCGGGCTAAGCTTACACTGTATATAGGATTAGTATATCTGGAGCAGGTCTAGTGGCCGTGCTAAGCTTACATCATCTATAGGATTAGTACATCTGGAGCAGGTCTAGAGACCGGGCTAAGCTTACACCATCTATAGGATTAGTAAATCTGGAGCAGGTCTAGAGGCCGGGCTAAGCTTACACCATCTATAGGATTAGTAAATCTGGAGCAGGTCTAGAGGCCGGGCTAAGCTTACACCATCTATAGGATTAGTAAATCTGGAGCAGGTCTAGAGGTCGGACTAAGCTTACACCATCTATAGGATTAGTAAATCTGGAGCAGGTCTAGAGGCCGGGCTAAGCTTACACCATATATAGGATTAGTACATCTGGAGCAGGTCTAGAGGCCGGGCTAAGCTTACATCATCTATAGGATTAGTACATCTGGAGCAGGTCTAGAGGCCGGGCTAAGCTTACACCATCTATAGGATTAGTACATCTGGAGCAGGTCTAGAGGCCGGGCTAAGCTTACACCATCTATAGGATTAGTAAATCTGGAGCAGGTCTAGAGGTCGGGCTAAGCTTACACCATCTATAGGATTAGTACATCTGGAGCAGATCTAGAGGCCGGGCTAAGCTTACACTGTATATAGCATTAGTACATCTGGAGCAGGTCTAGAGGCCGGGCTGAGCTTACACCATATATAGGATTAGTACATCTGGAGCAGACCTAGAGGCCGGGCTAAGCTTACACTATCTATAGGATTAGTAAATCTGGAGCAGGTCTAGAGGCCAGGCTAAGCTTACATCATCTATAGGATTAGTACATCTGGAGCAGGTCTAGAGGCCGGGCTAAGCTTACACCATCTATAGGATTAGTACATCTGGAGCAGATCTAGAGGCCGGGCAAAGCTTACACAGTCTATAGGATTAGTACATCTGGAGCTGGTTTAGAGGCCGGGCTAAGCTTACACCATCTATAGGATTAGGACATATGGAGCAGATCTAGAGGCCGGGCTAAGCTTACACCATCTATAGGATTAGTACATCTGGAGCTGGTTTAGAGGCCGGGCTAAGCTTACACCATCTATAGGATTAGTAAATCTGGAGCAGGTCTAGAGGCCGGGCTAAGCTTACACCATCTATAGGATTATTAATCTGGAGCAGGTCTAGAGGCCAGGCTAAGCTTACACCATCTATAGGATTAGTAAATCTGGAGCAGGTCTAGAGGCCGGACTAAGCTTACACCATCTATAGGATTAGTACATCTGGAGCAGGTCTAGAGGTCGGGCTAAGCTTACACCATCTATAGGATTAGTACATCTGGAGCAGGTCTAGAGGTCGGGCTAAGCTTACACCATCTATAGGATTAGTACATCTGGAGCAGGTCTAGAGGCCGGGCTAAGCTTACACCATCTATAGGATTAGTACATCTGGAGCAGGTCTAGAGGTCGGGCTAAGCTTACACCATCTATAGGATTAGTACATCTGGAGCAGGTCTAGAGGCCGGGCTAAGCTTACACCATCTATAGGATTAGTAAATCTGGAGCAGGTCTAGAGGCCGGACTAAGCTTACACCATCTATAGGATTAGTAAATCTGGAGCAGGTCCAGAGGCCGGGCTAAGCTTACACCATCTATAGGATTAGTACATCTGGAGCAGATCTAGAGGCCGGGCTAAGCTTACACCATATATAGGATTAGTAAATCTGGAGCAGGTCTAGAGGCCGGGCTAAGCTTACACTGTATATAGGATTAGTATATCTGGAGCAGGTCTAGAGGCCGGGCTAAGTTTACATCATCTATAGGATTAGTACATCTGGAGCAGGTCTAGAGACCGGGCTAAGCTTACACCATCTATAGGATTAGTAAATCTGGAGCAGCTCTAGAGGCCGGGCTAAGCTTACACCATCTATAGGATTAGTAAATCTGGAGCAGGTCTAGAGGCCGGGTTAAGCTTACACCATCTATAGGATTAGTAAATCTGGAGCAGGTCTAGAGGTCGGGCTAAGTTTACACCATCTATAGGATTAGTAAATCTGGAGCAGGTCTAGAGGCCGGGCTAAGCTTACACCATATATAGGATTAGTACATCTGGAGCAGGTCTAGAGGCCGGGCTAAGCTTACATCATCTATAGGATTAGTACATCTGGAGCAGGTCTAGAGGCCGGGCTAAGCTTACACCATCTATAGGATTAGTACATCTGGAGCAGGTCTAGAGGCCGGGCTAAGCTTACACCATCTATAGGATTAGTAAATCTGGAGCAGGTCTAGAGGTCGGGCTAAGCTTACACCATCTATAGGATTAGTACATCTGGAGCAGATCTAGAGGCCGGGCTAAGCTTACACTGTATATAGGATTAGTACATCTGAAGCAGGTCTAGAGGCCGGGCTGAGCTTACACCATATATAGGATTAGTACATCTGGAGCAGACCTAGAGGCCGGGCTAAGCTTACACCATCTATAGGATTAGTAAATCTGGAGCAGGTCTAGAGGCCAGGCTAAGCTTACATCATCTATAGGATTAGTACATCTGGAGCAGGTCTAGAGGCCGGGCTAAGCTTACACCATCTATAGGATTAGTACATCTGGAGCAGATCTAGAGGCCGGGCAAAGCTTACACAGTCTATAGGATTAGTACATCTGGAGCTGGTTTAGAGGCCGGGCTAAGCTTACACCATCTATAGGATTAGCACATCTGGAGCAGATCTAGAGGCCGGGCTAAGCTTACACCATCTATAGGATTAGTACATCTGGAGCTGGTTTAGAGGCCGGGCTAAGCTTACACCATCTATAGGATTAGTAAATCTGGAGCAGGTCTAGAGGCCGGGCTAAGCTTACACCATCTATAGGATTATTAATCTGGAGCAGGTCTAGAGGCCGGGCTAAGCTTACATCATCTATAGGATTAGTAAATCTGGAGCTGGTTTAGAGGCCATGCTAAGCTTACAACATCTATAGGATTAGTAAATCTGGGGAAGGTGTAGAGGCCGGGCTAAGCTTACACCAACTATAGGATTAGTAAATCTGGAGCTGGTTCAGAGGCCGGACTAAGCTTACACCGTCTATAGGATTAGTACATCTGGAGCAGATCTAGAGGCTGGGCTAAGCTTACACCATCTATAGGATTAGTAAATCTGGGGAAGGTGTAGAAGCCGGGCTAAGCTTATACCGTCTATAGGATTAGTACATCTGGAGCAGGTCTAGAGGCTGGGCTAAACTTACACCATCTATAGGATTAGTAAATCTGGAGCTGGTTTAGAGGCCGGGCTAAGCTTACATCATCTATAGGATTAGTACATCTGGAGCTGGTCTAGAGGCCGGGCAAAGCTTACATCATCTATAGGATTAGTAAATCTGGAGAAGGTCTAGAGACCGGGCTAAGCTTACATCATCTATAGGATTAGTAAATCTGGAGCAGGTCTAGAGGCCGGGCTAAGCTTACATCATCTATAGGATTAGTAAATCTGGAGCAGGTCTAGAGGCCGGGCTAAGCTTACACCATCTATAGGATTAGTAAATCTGGAGCAGGTCTAGAGGCCGGGCTAAGCTTACACCATCTATAGGATTAGTAAATATGGAGCAGGTCTAGAGGCCGGGCTAAGCTTACACCATCTATAGGATTAGTACATCTGGAGCAGGTCTAGAGGTCGGGCTAAGCTTACACCATCTATAGGATTAGTACATCTGGAGCAGGTCTAGAGGTCGGGCTAAGCTTACACCATCTATAGGATTAGTACATCTGGAGCAGGTCTAGAGGCCGGGCTAAGCTTACACCATCTATAGGATTAGTACATCTGGAGCAGGTCTAGAGGTCGGGCTAAGTTTACACCATCTATAGGATTAGTAAATCTGGAGCAGGTCTAGAGGCCGGGCTAAGCTTACACCATATATAGGATTAGTACATCTGGAGCAGGTCTAGAGGCCGGGCTAAGCTTACATCATCTATAGGATTAGTACATCTGGAGCAGGTCTAGAGGCCGGGCTAAGCTTACACCATCTATAGGATTAGTACATCTGGAGCAGGTCTAGAGGCCGGGCTAAGCTTACACCATCTATAGGATTAGTAAATCTGGAGCAGGTCTAGAGGTCGGGCTAAGCTTACACCATCTATAGGATTAGTACATCTGGAGCAGATCTAGAGGCCGGGCTAAGCTTACACTGTATATAGGATTAGTACATCTGAAGCAGGTCTAGAGGCCGGGCTGAGCTTACACCATATATAGGATTAGTACATCTGGAGCAGACCTAGAGGCCGGGCTAAGCTTACACCATCTATAGGATTAGTAAATCTGGAGCAGGTCTAGAGGCCAGGCTAAGCTTACATCATCTATAGGATTAGTACATCTGGAGCAGGTCTAGAGGCCGGGCTAAGCTTACACCATCTATAGGATTAGTACATCTGGAGCAGATCTAGAGGCCGGGCAAAGCTTACACAGTCTATAGGATTAGTACATCTGGAGCTGGTTTAGAGGCCGGGCTAAGCTTACACCATCTATAGGATTAGCACATCTGGAGCAGATCTAGAGGCCGGGCTAAGCTTACACCATCTATAGGATTAGTACATCTGGAGCTGGTTTAGAGGCCGGGCTAAGCTTACACCATCTATAGGATTAGTAAATCTGGAGCAGGTCTAGAGGCCGGGCTAAGCTTACACCATCTATAGGATTATTAATCTGGAGCAGGTCTAGAGGCCGGGCTAAGCTTACATCATCTATAGGATTAGTAAATCTGGAGCTGGTTTAGAGGCCATGCTAAGCTTACAACATCTATAGGATTAGTAAATCTGGGGAAGGTGTAGAGGCCGGGCTAAGCTTACACCAACTATAGGATTAGTAAATCTGGAGCTGGTTCAGAGGCCGGACTAAGCTTACACCGTCTATAGGATTAGTACATCTGGAGCAGATCTAGAGGCTGGGCTAAGCTTACACCATCTATAGGATTAGTAAATCTGGGGAAGGTGTAAAAGCCGGGCTAAGCTTATACCGTCTATAGGATTAGTACATCTGGAGCAGGTCTAGAGGCTGGGCTAAACTTACACCATCTATAGGATTAGTAAATCTGGAGCTGGTTTAGAGGCCGGGCTAAGCTTACATCATCTATAGGATTAGTACATCTGGAGCTGGTCTAGAGGCCGGGCAAAGCTTACATCATCTATAGGATTAGTAAATCTGGAGAAGGTCTAGAGACCGGGCTAAGCTTACATCATCTATAGGATTAGTAAATCTGGAGCAGGTCTAGAGGCCGGGCTAAGCTTACATCATCTATAGGATTAGTAAATCTGGAGCAGGTCTAGAGGCCGGGCTAAGCTTACACCATCTATAGGATTAGTAAATCTGGAGCAGGTCTAGAGGCCGGGCTAAGCTTACACCATCTATAGGATTAGTAAATATGGAGCAGGTCTAGAGGCCGGGCTAAGCTTACACCATCTATAGGATTAGTACATCTGGAGCAGGTCTAGAGGTCGGGCTAAGCTTACACCATCTATAGGATTAGTACATCTGGAGCAGGTCTAGAGGTCGGGCTAAGCTTACACCATCTATAGGATTAGTACATCTGGAGCAGGTCTAGAGGCCGGGCTAAGCTTACACCATCTATAGGATTAGTACATCTGGAGCAGGTCTAGAGGTCGGGCTAAGCTTACACCATCTATAGGATTAGTACATCTGGAGCAGGTCTAGAGGCCGGGCTAAGCTTACACCATCTATAGGATTAGTAAATCTGGAGCAGGTCTAGAGGCCGGACTAAGCTTACACCATCTATAGGATTAGTAAATCTGGAGCAGGTCTAGAGGCCGGGCTAAGCTTACACCATCTATAGGATTAGTACATCTGGAGCAGATCTAGAGGCCGGGCTAAGCTTGCACCATATATAGGATTAGTAAATCTGGAGCAGGTCTAGAGGCCGGGCTAAGCTTACACTGTATATAGGATTAGTATATCTGGAGCAGGTCTAGTGGCCGTGCTAAGCTTACATCATCTATAGGATTAGTACATCTGGAGCAGGTCTAGAGACCGGGCTAAGCTTACACCATCTATAGGATTAGTAAATCTGGAGCAGGTCTAGAGGCCGGGCTAAGCTTACACCATCTATAGGATTAGTAAATCTGGAGCAGGTCTAGAGGCCGGGCTAAGCTTACACCATCTATAGGATTAGTAAATCTGGAGCAGGTCTAGAGGTCGGACTAAGCTTACACCATCTATAGGATTAGTAAATCTGGAGCAGGTCTAGAGGCCGGGCTAAGCTTACACCATTTATAGGATTAGTACATCTGGAGCAGGTCTAGAGGCCGGGCTAAGCTTACATCATCTATAGGATTAGTACATCTGGAGCAGGTCTAGAGGCCGGGCTAAGCTTACACCATCTATAGGATTAGTACATCTGGAGCAGGTCTAGAGGCCGGGCTAAGCTTACACCATCTATAGGATTAGTAAATCTGGAGCAGGTCTAGAGGTCGGGCTAAGCTTACACCATCTATAGGATTAGTACATCTGGAGCAGATCTAGAGGCCGGGCTAAGCTTACACTGTATATAGCATTAGTACATCTGGAGCAGGTCTAGAGGCCGGGCTGAGCTTACACCATATATAGGATTAGTACATCTGGAGCAGACCTAGAGGCCGGGCTAAGCTTACACTATCTATAGGATTAGTAAATCTGGAGCAGGTCTAGAGGCCAGGCTAAGCTTACATCATCTATAGGATTAGTACATCTGGAGCAGGTCTAGAGGCCGGGCTAAGCTTACACCATCTATAGGATTAGTACATCTGGAGCAGATCTAGAGGCCGGGCAAAGCTTACACAGTCTATAGGATTAGTACATCTGGAGCTGGTTTAGAGGCCGGGCTAAGCTTACACCATCTATAGGATTAGGACATATGGAGCAGATCTAGAGGCCGGGCTAAGCTTACACCATCTATAGGATTAGTACATCTGGAGCTGGTTTAGAGGCCGGGCTAAGCTTACACCATCTATAGGATTAGTAAATCTGGAGCAGGTCTAGAGGCCGGGCTAAGCTTACACCATCTATAGGATTATTAATCTGGAGCAGGTCTAGAGGCCAGGCTAAGCTTACACCATCTATAGGATTAGTAAATCTGGAGCAGGTCTAGAGGCCGGACTAAGCTTACACCATCTATAGGATTAGTACATCTGGAGCAGGTCTAGAGGTCGGGCTAAGCTTACACCATCTATAGGATTAGTACATCTGGAGCAGGTCTAGAGGTCGGGCTAAGCTTACACCATCTATAGGATTAGTACATCTGGAGCAGGTCTAGAGGCCGGGCTAAGCTTACACCATCTATAGGATTAGTACATCTGGAGCAGGTCTAGAGGTCGGGCTAAGCTTACACCATCTATAGGATTAGTACATCTGGAGCAGGTCTAGAGGCCGGGCTAAGCTTACACCATCTATAGGATTAGTAAATCTGGAGCAGGTCTAGAGGCCGGACTAAGCTTACACCATCTATAGGATTAGTAAATCTGGAGCAGGTCTAGAGGCCGGGCTAAGCTTACACCATCTATAGGATTAGTACATCTGGAGCAGATCTAGAGGCCGGGCTAAGCTTACACCATATATAGGATTAGTAAATCTGGAGCAGGTCTAGAGGCCGGGCTAAGCTTACACTGTATATAGGATTAGTATATCTGGAGCAGGTCTAGAGGCCGGGCTAAATTTACATCATCTATAGGATTAGTACATCTGGAGCAGGTCTAGAGACCGGGCTAAGCTTACACCATCTATAGGATTAGTAAATCTGGAGCAGCTCTAGAGGCCGGGCTAAGCTTACACCATCTATAGGATTAGTAAATCTGGAGCAGGTCTAGAGGCCGGGTTAAGCTTACACCATCTATAGGATTAGTAAATCTGGAGCAGGTCTAGAGGTCGGGCTAAGTTTACACCATCTATAGGATTAGTAAATCTGGAGCAGGTCTAGAGGCCGGGCTAAGCTTACACCATATATAGGATTAGTACATCTGGAGCAGGTCTAGAGGCCGGGCTAAGCTTACATCATCTATAGGATTAGTACATCTGGAGCAGGTCTAGAGGCCGGGCTAAGCTTACACCATCTATAGGATTAGTACATCTGGAGCAGGTCTAGAGGCCGGGCTAAGCTTACACCATCTATAGGATTAGTAAATCTGGAGCAGGTCTAGAGGTCGGGCTAAGCTTACACCATCTATAGGATTAGTACATCTGGAGCAGATCTAGAGGCCGGGCTAAGCTTACACTGTATATAGGATTAGTACATCTGAAGCAGGTCTAGAGGCCGGGCTGAGCTTACACCATATATAGGATTAGTACATCTGGAGCAGACCTAGAGGCCGGGCTAAGCTTACACCATCTATAGGATTAGTAAATCTGGAGCAGGTCTAGAGGCCGGGCTAAGCTTACATCATCTATAGGATTAGTACATCTGGAGCAGGTCTAGAGGCCGGGCTAAGCTTACACCATCTATAGGATTAGTACATCTGGAGCAGATCTAGAGGCCGGGCAAAGCTTACACAGTCTATAGGATTAGTACATCTGGAGCTGGTTTAGAGGCCGGGCTAAGCTTACACCATCTATAGGATTAGCACATCTGGAGCAGATCTAGAGGCCGGGCTAAGCTTACACCATCTATAGGATTAGTACATCTGGAGCTGGTTTAGAGGCCGGGCTAAGCTTACACCATCTATAGGATTAGTAAATCTGGAGCAGGTCTAGAGGCCGGGCTAAGCTTACACCATCTATAGGATTATTAATCTGGAGCAGGTCTAGAGGCCAGGCTAAGCTTACATCATCTATAGGATTAGTAAATCTGGAGCTGGTTTAGAGGCCATGCTAAGCTTACAACATCTATAGGATTAGTAAATCTGGGGAAGGTGTAGAGGCCGGGCTAAGCTTACACCAACTATAGGATTAGTAAATCTGGAGCTGGTTCAGAGGCCGGACTAAGCTTACACCGTCTATAGAATTAGTACATCTGGAGCAGATCTAGAGGCTGGGCTAAGCTTACACCATCTATAGGATTAGTAAATCTGGGGAAGGTGTAGAAGCCGGGCTAAGCTTATACCGTCTATAGGATTAGTACATCTGGAGCAGGTCTAGAGGCTGGGCTAAACTTACACCATCTATAGGATTAGTAAATCTGGAGCTGGTTTAGAGGCCGGGCTAAGCTTACATCATCTATAGGATTAGTACATCTGGAGCTGGTCTAGAGGCCGGGCTAAGCTTACATCATCTATAGGATTAGTAAATCTGGAGAAGGTCTAGAGACCGGGCTAAGCTTACATCATCTATAGGATTAGTAAATCTGGAGCAGGTCTAGAGGCCGGGCTAAGCTTACATCATCTATAGGATTAGTAAATCTGGGGCAGGTCTAGAGGTCGGGCTAATCTTACACCATCTATAGGATTAGTACATCTGGAGCTGGTCTAGAGGCCAGGCTAAGCTTATACCATCTATATGATTAGTAAATCTAGAGCTGGTTTAGAGGCCGGGCTAAGCTTACACTGTATATAGGATTAGTAAATCTGGAGCAGGTCTAGAGGCCGGGCTAAGCTAACACCATCTACAGGATTAGTAAATCTGGAGCAGGTATAGAGGACGGGCTAAGCTTACACCATCTATAGGATTAGTAAATCTGGAGCTGGTCTAGAGGCCGGGCTAAGCTTAACCTGTATATAGGATTATTAATCTGGAGCAGGTCTAGAGGCCGGGCTAAGCTTACACCGTCTATAGGAATAGTACATCTGGAGCAGGTCTAGAGGCTGGGCTAAGCTTACACCATCTATAGGATTAGTAAATCTGGAGCAGGTCTAGAGGCCGGGCTAAGCTTACACCATCTATAGGATTAGTAAATCTGGAGCAGGTCTAGAAGCCAGGCTAAGCTTACACCATCTATAGGATTAGTACATCTGGAGCAGGTCTAGAGGCCGGGCTAAGCTTAACCTGTATATAGGATTATTAATCTGGAGCAGGTCTAGAGGCCGGGCTAAATTTACACCGTCTATAGGATTAGTACATCTGGAGCAGGTCTAGAGGCTGGGCTAAGCTTACACCATCTATAGGATTAGTAAATCTGGAGCAGGTCTAGAGGCCAGGCTAAGCTTACACCATCTATAGGATTAGTAAATCTGGAGCAGGTCTAGAGGCCAGGCTAAGCTTCCACCATCTATAGGATTAGTACATCTGGAGCAGGTCTAGAGGCCGGGCTAAGCTTCCACCATCTATAGGATTAGTAAATCTGGAGCAGGTCTAGAGGCTGGGCTAAGCTTACACCATCTATAGGATTAGTAAATCTGGAGCAGGTCTAGAAGCCAGGCTAAGCTTACACCATCTATAGGATTAGTACATCTGGAGCAGGTCTAGAGGCCGGGCTAAGCTTACACCGTCTATAGGATTAGTACATCTGGAGCAGATCTAGAGGCTGGGCTAAGCTTACACCATCTATAGGATTAGTACATCTGGAGCAGGTCTAGAGGCCGGGCTAAGCTTACACTGTATATAGGATTAGTACATCTGGAGCAGGTCTAGAGGCCGGGCTAAGCTTATACCATCTATAGGATTAGTAAATCTGGAGCAGGTCTAGAGGCCGGGCTAAGCTTACACCATCTATAGGATTAGTAAATCTGGAGCAGGTCTAGAGGCCGGGCTAAGCTTACAACATCTATAGGATTAGTAAATCTGGAGCAGGTCTAGTGGCCGGGCTAAGCTTACACCATCTATAGGATTAGTAAATCTGGAGCAGGTCTAGAGGCCGGGCTAAGCTTACACCATCTATAGGATTAGTAAATCTGGAGCAGGTCTAGAGGCCGGGCTAAGCTTACACAATCTATAGGATTAGTAAATCTGGAGCAGATCTAGAGGCCGGGCTAAGCTTACACCATCTATAGGATTAGTAAATCTGAAGCAGGTCTAGAGGTCGGGTTAAGCTTACACCATCTATAGGATTAGTAAATCTGGAGCAGGTCTAGAGGCCGGGCTAAGTTTACACTGTATATAGGATTAGTAAATCTGGAGCAGATCTAGAGGCCGGGCTAAGCTTACACAATCTATAGGATTAGTAAATCTGGAGCAGATCTAGAGGCCGGGCTAAGCTTACACCATCTATAGGATTAGTAAATCTGGAGCAGGTCTAGAGGTCGGGTTAAGCTTACACCATCTATAGGATTAGTACATCTGGAGCAGGTCTAGAGGCCGGGCTAAGCTTACACTGTATATAGGATTAGTACATCTGGAGCAGGTCTAGAGGTCGGGCTAAGCTTACACCATCTATAGGATTAGTAAATCTGGAGCAGGTCTAGAGGCCGGGCTAAGTTTACACTGTATATAGGATTAGTACATCTGGAGCAGGTCTAGAGGCCGGGCTAAGCTTACACTGTATATAGGAATAGTACATCTGGAGCAGGTCTAGAGGCCGGGCTAAGCTTACACTGTATATAGGATTATTAATCTGGAGCAGGTCTAGAGGCCGGGCTAAGCTTACACTGTATATAGGATTATTAATCTGGAGCAGGTCTAGAGGCCGGGCTAAGCTTACACCATCTATAGGATTAGTACATCTGGAGCAGGTCTAGAGGCCGGGCTAAGCTTACACTGTATATAGGATTAGTACATCTGGAGCAGGTCTAGAGGCCGGGCTAAGCTTACACCGTCTATAGGATTAGTACATCTGGAGCAGGTCTAGAGGCTGGGCTAGGCTTACACCATCTATAGGATTAGTACATCTGGAGCAGGTCTAGAGGCCGGGCTAAGCTTACACTGTATATAGGATTAGTACATCTGGAGCAGGTCTAGAGGCCGGGCTAGGCTTACACCATCTATAGGATTAGTACATCTGGAGCAGGTCTAGAGGCCGGGCTAAGCTTACACTGTATATAGGATTAGTACATCTGGAGCAGGTCTAGAGGTCGGGCTAAGCTTACACCGTCTATAGGATTAGTACATCTGGAGCAGGTCTAGAGGCCGGGCTAAGGTTACACTGTATATAGGATTAGTACATCTGGAGCAGGTCTAGAGGCCGGGCTAAGGTTACACTGTATATAGGATTAGTACATCTGGAGCAGGTCTAGAGGCCGGGCTAAGCTTACACCGTCTATAGGATTAGTACATCTGGAGCAGGTCTAGAGGCTGGGCTAGGCTTACACCATCTATAGGATTAGTATATCTGGAGCAGGTCTAGAGGCCGGGCTAAGCTTACACTGTATATAGGATTAGTACATCTGGAGCAGGTCTAGAGGCCGGGCTAGGCTTACACCATCTATAGGATTAGTACATCTGGAGCAGGTCTAGAGGCCGGGCTAAGCTTACACTGTATATAGGATTAGTACATCTGGAGCAGGTCTAGAGGTCGGGCTAAGCTTACACCGTCTATAGGATTAGTACATCTGGAGCAGGTCTAGAGGCCGGGCTAAGGTTACACTGTATATAGGATTAGTACATCTGGAGCAGGTCTAGAGGCCGGGCTAAGGTTACACTGTATATAGGATTAGTACATCTGGAGCAGGTCTAGAGGCCGGGCTAAGCTTACACCATCTATAGGATTAGTACATCTGGAGCAGGTCTAGAGGCCGGGCTAAGCTTACACTGTATATAGGATTATTAATCTGGAGCAGGTCTAGAGGCCGGGCTAAGCTTACACTGTATATAGGATTAGTACATCTGGAGCAGGTCTAGAGGCCGGGCTAAGCTTACACTGTATATAGGATTATTAATCTGGAGCAGGTCTAGAGGCCGGGCTAAGCTTACACTGTATATAGGATTATTAATCTGGAGCAGGTCTAGAGGCCGGGCTAAGCTTACACCATCTATAGGATTAGTACATCTGGAGCAGGTCTAGAGGCCGGGCTAAGCTTACACTGTATATAGGATTAGTACATCTGGAGCAGGTCTAGAGGCCGGGCTAAGCTTACACCGTCTATAGGATTAGTACATCTGGAGCAGGTCTAGAGGCTGGGCTAGGCTTACACCATCTATAGGATTAGTACATCTGGAGCAGGTCTAGAGGCCGGGCTAAGCTTACACTGTATATAGGATTAGTACATCTGGAGCAGGTCTAGAGGTCGGGCTAAGCTTACACCATCTATAGGATTAGTAAATCTGGAGCAGGTCTAGAGGCCGGGCTAAGTTTACATTGTATATAGGATTAGTACATCTGGAGCAGGTCTAGAGGCCGGGCTAAGCTTACACTGTATATAGGATTAGTACATCTGGAGCAGGTCTAGAGGCCGGGCTAAGCTTACACCGTCTATAGGATTAGTACATCTGGAGCAGGTCTAGAGGCTGGGCTAGGCTTACACCATCTATAGGATTAGTACATCTGGAGCAGGTCTAGAGGCCGGGCTAAGCTTACACTGTATATAGGATTAGTACATCTGGAGCAGGTCTAGAGGCCGGGCTAGGCTTACACCATCTATAGGATTAGTACATCTGGAGCAGGTCTAGAGGCCGGGCTAAACTTACACCATCTATAGGATTAGTAAATCTGGAGCAGGTCTAGAGGCCGGGCTAAGCTTCAACCATCTATAGGATTAGTAAATCTGGAGCAGGTCTAGAGGCTGGGCTAAGCTTACACCATATAGGATTAGTACATCTGGAGCAGGTCTAGAGGCCGGGCTAAGCTTACATCATCTATAGGATTAGTACATCTGGAGCAGGTCTAGAGGCCGGGCTAAGCTTACATCTTCTATACGATTAGTAAATCTGGAGCAGGTCTAGAGGCCGGGCTAAGCTTACATCATCTATAGGATTAGTAAATCTGGGGCAGGTCTAGAGGTCGGGCTAATCTTACACCATCTATAGGATTAGTACATCTGGAGCTGGTCTAGAGGCCAGGCTAAGCTTTCACCATCTATAGGATTAGTAAATATGGAGCAGGTCTAGAGGCCAGGCTAAGCTTACACCATCTATAGGATTAGTAAATCTGGAGCAGGTCTAGAGGCCAGGCTAAGCTTACACCATCTATAGGATTAGTACATCTGGAGCAGGTCTAGAGGCCGGGCTAAGCTTACACCATCTATAGGATTAGTAAATCTGGAGCAGGTCTAGAGGCCGGGCTAAGCTTACACCATCTATAGGATTAGTAAATCTGGAGCAGGTCTAGAGGCCAGGCTAAGCTTACACCATCTATAGGATTAGTACATCTGGAGCAGGTCTAGAGGCCGGGCTAAGCTTACACTGTATATAGGATTAGTACATCTGGAGCAGGTCTAGAGGCCGGGCTAAGCTTACACCGTCTAAATGATTAGTACATCTGGAGCAGGTCTAGAGGCTGGGCTAAGCTTACACCATCTATAGGATTAGTACATCTGGAGCAGGTCTAGAGGCCGGGCTAAGCTTACACTGTATATAGGATTAGTACATCTGGAGCAGGTCTAGAGGCCGGGCTAAGCTTATACCATCTATAGGATTAGTAAATCTGGAGCAGGTCTAGAGGCCGGGCTAAGCTTACACCATCTATAGGATTAGTAAATCTGGAGCAGGTCTAGAGGCCGGGCTAAGCTTACAACATCTATAGGATTAGTAAATCTGGAGCAGGTCTAGTGGCCGGGCTAAGCTTACACCATCTATAGGATTAGTAAATCTGGAGCAGGTCTAGAGGCTGGGCTAAGCTTACACCATCTATAGGATTAGTACATCTAGAGCAGGTCTAGAGGCCGGGCTAAGCTTACACTGTATATAGGATTAGTACATCTGGAGCAGGTCTAGAGGCCGGGCTAAGCTTATACCATCTATAGGATTAGTAAATCTGGAGCAGGTCTAGAGGCCGGGCTAAGCTTACACCATCTATAGGATTAGTAAATCTGGAGCAGGTCTAGAGGCCGGGCTAAGCTTACAACATCTATAGGATTAGTAAATCTGGAGCAGGTCTAGTGGCCGGGCTAAGCTTACACCATCTATAGGATTAGTAAATCTGGAGCAGGTCTAGAGGCTGGGCTAAGCTTACACAATCTATAGGATTAGTAAATCTGGAGCAGATCTAGAGGCCGGGCTAAGCTTACACCATCTATAGGATTAGTAAATCTGAAGCAGGTCTAGAGGTCGGGTTAAGCTTACACCATCTATAGGATTAGTAAATCTGGAGCAGGTCTAGAGGCCGGGCTAAGTTTACACTGTATATAGGATTAGCAAATCTGGAGCAGATCTAGAGGCCGGGCTAAGCTTACACAATCTATAGGATTAGTTAATCTGGAGCAGATCTAGAGGCCGGGCTAAGCTTACACCATCTATAGGATTAGTAAATCTGGAGCAGGTCTAGAGGTCGGGTTAAGCTTACACCATCTATAGGATTAGTACATCTGGAGCAGGTCTAGAGGCCGGGCTAAGCTTACACTGTATATAGGATTAGTACATCTGGAGCAGATCTAGAGGCCGGGCTAAGCTTACACCATCTATAGGATTAGTAAATCTGGAGCAGGTCTAGAGGTCGGGCTAAGCTTACACCATCTATAGGATTAGTAAATCTGGAGCAGGTCTAGAGGCCGGGCTAAGTTTACACTGTATATTGGATTAGTACATCTGGAGCAGGTCTAGAGGCCGGGCTAAGCTTACACTGTATATAGGATTAGTACATCTGGAGCAGGTCTAGAGGCCGGGCTAAGCTTACACCGTCTATAGGATTAGTACATCTGGAGCAGGTCTAGAGGCCGGGCTAAGGTTACACTGTATATAGGATTAGTACATCTGGAGCAGGTCTAGAGGCCGGGCTAAGCTTACACCATCTATAGGATTAGTACATCTGGAGCAGGTCTAGAGGCCGGGCTAAGCTTACACTGTATATAGGATTATTAATCTGGAGCAGGTCTAGAGGCCGGGCTAAGCTTACACTGTATATAGGATTAGTACATCTGGAGCAGGTCTAGAGGCCGGGCTAAGCTTACACTGTATATAGGATTATTAATCTGGAGCAGGTCTAGAGGCCGGGCTAAGCTTACACCATCTATAGGATTAGTACATCTGGAGCAGGTCTAGAGGCCGGGCTAAGCTTACACTGTATATAGGATTAGTACATCTGGAGCAGGTCTAGAGGCTGGGCTAGGCTTACATCATCTATAGGATTAGTACATCTGGAGCAGGTCTAGAGGCCGGGCTAAGCTTACACTGTATATAGGATTAGTACATCTGGAGCAGGTCTAGAGGTCGGGCTAAGCTTACACCATCTATAGGATTAGTAAATCTGGAGCAGGTCTAGAGGCCGGGCTAAGTTCACACTGTATATAGGATTAGTACATCTGGAGCAGGTCTAGAGGCCGGGCTAAGCTTACACTGTATATAGGATTAGTACATCTGGAGCAGGTCTAGAGGCCGGGCTAAGCTTACACCGTCTATAGGATTAGTACATCTGGAGCAGGTCTAGAGGCTGGGCTAGGCTTACACCGTCTATAGGATTAGTACATCTGGAGCAGGTCTAGAGGCCGGGCTAAGCTTACACTGTATATAGGATTAGTACATCTGGAGCAGGTCTAGAGGCCGGGCTAGGCTTACACCATCTATAGGATTAGTACATCTGGAGCAGGTCTAGAGGCCGGGCTAAGCTTACACTGTATATAGGATTAGTACATCTGGAGCAGGTCTAGAGGTCGGGCTAAGCTTACACCGTCTATAGGATTAGTACATCTGGAGCAGGTCTAGAGGCCGGGCTAAGGTTACACTGTATATAGGATTAGTACATCTGGAGCAGGTCTAGAGGCCGGGCTAAGGTTACACTGTATATAGGATTAGTACATCTGGAGCAGGTCTAGAGGCCGGGCTAAGCTTACACCGTCTATAGGATTAGTACATCTGGAGCAGGTCTAGAGGTCGGGCTAAGCTTACACCGTCTATAGGATTAGTACATCTGGAGCAGGTCTAGAGGCTGGGCTAAGCTTACACTGTATATAGGATTAGTACATCTGGAGCAGGTCTAGAGGCCGGGCTAAGCTTACACTGTATATAGGATTAGTACATCTGGAGCAGGTCTAGAGGTCGGGCTAAGCTTACACCGTCTATAGGATTAGTACATCTGGAGCAGGTCTAGAGGCCGGGCTAAGGTTACACTGTATATAGGATTAGTACATCTGGAGCAGGTCTAGAGGCCGGGCTAAGCTTACACTGTATATAGGATTAGTACATCTGGAGCAGGTCTAGAGGCCGGGCTAAGCTTACACCGTCTATAGGATTAGTACATCTGGAGCAGGTCTAGAGGCTGGGCTAGGCTTACACCGTCTATAGGATTAGTACATCTGGAGCAGGTCTAGAGGCCGGGCTAAGCTTACACTGTATATAGGATTAGTACATCTGGAGCAGGTCTAGAGGCCGGGCTAGGCTTACACCATCTATAGGATTAGTACATCTGGAGCAGGTCTAGAGGCCGGGCTAAGCTTACACTGTATATAGGATTAGTACATCTGGAGCAGGTCTAGAGGTCGGGCTAAGCTTACACCGTCTATAGGATTAGTACATCTGGAGCAGGTCTAGAGGCCGGGCTAAGGTTACACTGTATATAGGATTAGTACATCTGGAGCAGGTCTAGAGGCCGGGCTAAGGTTACACTGTATATAGGATTAGTACATCTGGAGCAGGTCTAGAGGCCGGGCTAAGCTTACACCGTCTATAGGATTAGTACATCTGGAGCAGGTCTAGAGGTCGGGCTAAGCTTACACCGTCTATAGGATTAGTACATCTGGAGCAGGTCTAGAGGCCGGGCTAAGCTTACACTGTATATAGGATTAGTACATCTGGAGCAGGTCTAGAGGCCGGGCTAAGCTTACACTGTATATAGGATTAGTACATCTGGAGCAGGTCTAGAGGTCGGGCTAAGCTTACACTGTATATAGGATTAGTACATCTGGAGCAGGTCTAGAGGCCCGGCTAAGGTTACACTGTATATAGGATTAGTACATCTGGAGCAGGTCTAGAGGCCGGGCTAAGCTTACACCATCTATAGGATTAGTACATCTGGAGCAGGTCTAGAGGCCGGGCTAAGCTTACACTGTATATAGGATTATTAATCTGGAGCAGGTCTAGAGGCCGGGCTAAGCTTACACTGTATATAGGATTAGTACATCTGGAGCAGGTCTAGAGGCCGGGCTAAGCTTACACTGTATATAGGATTATTAATCTGGAGCAGGTCTAGAGGCCGGGCTAAGCTTACACCATCTATAGGATTAGTACATCTGGAGCAGGTCTAGAGGCCGGGCTAAGCTTACACTGTATATAGGATTAGTACATCTGGAGCAGTTCTAGAGGCCGGGCTAAGCTTACACCATCTATAGGATTAGTAAATCTGGAGCAGGTCTAGAGGCCGGGCTAAGCTTACACCATCTATAGGATTAGTACATCTGGAGCAGGTCTAGAGGCCGGGCTAAGCTTACACCATCTATAGGATTAGTAAATCTGGAGCAGGTCTAGAGGCCGGGCTAAGCTTACACCATCTATAGGATTAGTACATCTGGAGCAGGTCTAGAGGCCGGGCTAAGCTTACACTGTATATAGGATTAGTACATCTGGAGCAGGTCTAGAGGCCGGGCTAAGCTTACACCATCTATAGGATTAGTAAATCTGGAGCAGGTCTAGAGGCCGGGCTAAGCTTACACCATCTATAGGATTAGTACATCTGGAGCAGGTCTAGAGGCCGGGCTAAGCTTACACCATCTATAGGATTAGTAAATCTGGAGCAGGTCTAGAGGCCGGGCTAAGCTTACACCATCTATAGGATTAGTACATCTGGAGCAGGTCTAGAGGCCGGGCTAAGCTTACACCATCTATAGGATTAGTAAATCTGGAGCAGGTCTAGAGGCCGGGCTAAGCTTACACCATCTATAGGATTAGTAAATCTGGAGCAGGTCTAGAGGCCGGGCTAAGCTTACACTGTATATAGGATTAGTACATCTGGAGCAGGTCTAGAGGCCGGGCTAAGCTTACACCGTCTATAGGATTAGTACATCTGGAGCAGGTCTAGAGGCCGGGCTAAGGTTACACTGTATATAGGATTAGTACATCTGGAGCAGGTCTAGAGGCCCGGCTAAGGTTACACTGTATATAGGATTAGTACATCTGGAGCAGGTCTAGAGGCCGGGCTAAGCTTACACCATCTATAGGATTAGTACATCTGGAGCAGGTCTAGAGGCCGGGCTAAGCTTACACTGTATATAGGATTATTAATCTGGAGCAGGTCTAGAGGCCGGGCTAAGCTTACACTGTATATAGGATTAGTACATCTGGAGCAGGTCTAGAGGCCGGGCTAAGCTTACACTGTATATAGGATTATTAATCTGGAGCAGGTCTAGAGGCCGGGCTAAGCTTACACCATCTATAGGATTAGTACATCTGGAGCAGGTCTAGAGGCCGGGCTAAGCTTACACTGTATATAGGATTAGTACATCTGGAGCAGGTCTAGAGGCCGGGCTAAGCTTACACCATCTATAGGATTAGTAAATCTGGAGCAGGTCTAGAGGCCGGGCTAAGCTTACACCATCTATAGGATTAGTACATCTGGAGCAGGTCTAGAGGCCGGGCTAAGCTTACACCATCTATAGGATTAGTAAATCTGGAGCAGGTCTAGAGGCCGGGCTAAGCTTACACCATCTATAGGATTAGTACATCTGGAGCAGGTCTAGAGGCCGGGCTAAGCTTACACTGTATATAGGATTAGTACATCTGGAGCAGGTCTAGAGGCCGGGCTAAGCTTACACCATTTATAGGATTAGTAAATCTGGAGCAGGTCTAGAGGCCGGGCTAAGCTTACACCATCTATAGGATTAGTACATCTGGAGCAGGTCTAGAGGCCGGGTTAAGCTTACACCATCTATAGGATTAGTAAATCTGGAGCAGGTCTAGAGGCCGGGCTAAGCTTACACCATCTATAGGATTAGTACATCTGGAGCAGGTCTAGAGGCCGGGCTAAGCTTACACCATCTATATGATTAGTAAATCTGGAGCAGGTCTAGAGGCCGGGCTAAGCTTACACCATCTATAGGATTAGTAAATCTGGAGCAGGTCTAGAGGCCGGGCTAAGCTTACACTGTATATAGGATTATTAATCTGGAGCAGGTCTAGAGGCCGGGCTAAGCTTACACTGTATATAGGATTAGTACATCTGGAGCAGGTCTAGAGGCCGGGCTAAGCTTACACTGTATATAGGATTATTAATCTGGAGCAGGTCTAGAGGCCGGGCTAAGCTTACACCATCTATAGGATTAGTACATCTGGAGCAGGTCTAGAGGCCGGGCTAAGCTTATACTGTATATAGGATTAGTACATCTGGAGCAGGTCTAGAGGCCGGGCTAAGCTTACACCATCTATAGGATTAGTAAATCTGGAGCAGGTCTAGAGGCCGGGCTAAGCTTACACCATCTATAGGATTAGTACATCTGGAGCAGGTCTAGAGGCCGGGCTAAGCTTACACCATCTATAGGATTAGTAAATCTGGAGCAGGTCTAGAGGCCGGGCTAAGCTTACACCATCTATAGGATTAGTACATCTGGAGCAGGTCTAGAGGCCGGGCTAAGCTTACACTGTATATAGGATTAGTACATCTGGAGCAGGTCTAGAGGCCGGGCTAAGCTTACACCATCTATAGGATTAGTAAATCTGGAGCAGGTCTAGAGGCCGGGCTAAGCTTACACCATCTATAGGATTAGTACATCTGGAGCAGGTCTAGAGGCCGGGCTAAGCTTACACCATCTATAGGATTAGTACATCTGGAGCAGGTCTAGAGGCCGGGCTAAGCTTACACCATCTATAGGATTAGTAAAGCTGGAGCAGGTCTAGAGGCCGGGCTAAGCTTACACCGTCTATAGGATTAGTAAATCTGGAGCAGGTCTAGAGGCCGGGCTAAGCTTACACCATCTATAGGATTAGTACATCTGGAGCAGGTCTAGAGGCCGGGCTAAGCTTACACCATCTATAGGATTAGTAAATCTGGAGCAGGTCTAGAGGCCGGGCTAAGCTTACACCATCTATAGGATTAGTAAATCTGGAGCAGGTCTAGAGGCCGAGCTAAGCTCACACCATCTATAGGATTATTAATCTGGAGCAGGTCTAGAGGCCGGGCTAAGCTTACACCATCTATAGGATTAGTACATCTGGAGCAGGTCTAGAGGCCGGGCTAAGCTTACACTGTATATAGGATTAGTACATCTGGAGCAGGTCTAGAGGCCGGGCTAAGCTTACACCATCTATAGGATTAGTAAATCTGGAGCAGGTCTAGAGGCCGGGCTAAGCTTACACTGTATATAGGATTAGTACATCTGGAGCAGGTCTAGAGGCCGGGCTAAGCTTACACCATCTATAGGATTAGTACATCTGGAGCAGGTCTAGAGGCCGGGCTAAGCTTACACCATCTATAGGATTAGTACATCTGGAGCAGGTCTAGAGGCCGGGCTAAGCTTACACCATCTATAGGATTAGTACATCTGGAGCAGGTCTAGAGGCCGAGCTAAGCTTACACCATCTATAGGATTAGTAAATCTGGAGCAGGTCTAGAGGCCGAGCTAAGCTTACACCATCTATAGGATTAGTATATCTGGAGCAGGTCTAGAGGCCGGGCTAAGCTTACACCATCTATAGGATTAGTAAATCTGGAGCAGGTCTAGAGGCCGGGCTAAGCTTACACCATCTATAGGATTAGTACATCTGGAGCAGGTCTAGAGGCCGGGCTAAGCTTATGTGAGATGGGGAAACAGCTCTCATTGTGTGAACATTGTATTTGTGTAAGTGAAGTTACCGTAAATGATTTGAACTGACATTCCGCCGTTTGGCCACAAGAGGCCACTGTTTATTAAGCACAGCAACAGACTGTATTTCTAGATTCATCTGATGTTAAAGGGGTCCTCTCACTTCAGCAAATAGCATTTATGATATAGAGAAAGTAAATACAAGGCACTTACCAATATACTGTTATTATCTATATTGCTTTCTTTACCATCACATTATACACTGCTTGTATCCATGGTTACAGACCGCCCTGGAATCCATCATTGGTGGTCGTGCTTACACACTATAGGCAAAAGCTTGGGTGGCCACTGGCTTTACCCAAGAAAGCCACCTCACTGACCACGCCCCTAAATGGTAAACCACACCCCTGCCTCTATGAAGCCACGCCCCCATCGCCAGTCCAGGGGGGGAAACTGGGGGAGAAGAGGGAAGAAGTTTGAGGGGAAGGTGGGCTGGGGGCAGCCGGGTGCTTCTCCCCTCCAGCCACAGGGAGCCATGTCTGCGGGGTGAGAGAAGCCTCAGCGCTACTGAAAGGGTTGACATCCCTGTGTCCGTCCAGGAAAGGGAGCCAGAAAACCAGACGTCTGGCCTCTCTGGTGGCCGGGACCCCGGGAGCGCACATAGGCTGGTGCCTTATCCTATATTGTGCGGCACGAGCTCCACGGATAGAGTGCAGGGTGGTCTGCAACCATGGAAACGAGGAGTGTATAATGTGATGGAGAAAGGATTCAGCCGGCAAAGGAAGCGACATGGATAATCACAATACATTAGTAAGTGGCTTGTATTAGCTTTCTCTACATGATAAATGCCACTCACTGAATTGAGACAACCCCTTTAAAGGGTAACTGTCATATGTTTTTGTATTTGCTAGTTTATTAGAGCTAGGCATGTACTGTATACAGGCTACTTTCACACCTGCGTTCGATGCGGATCCGTCTTGTATCTGCACAGACGGATCCCCACAGATAATGCAAACGCTTGTATCCGTTCATAACGGATCCGTTTGCATTATTCATAAAAAAAAAAAAAAGTCTAAGTCAAAACGGATCCATCTTGAATTACATTGAAAGTCAATGGGGGACAGATCCGTTTTCAATTGCACCATATTGTGTCAGTGAAAAACGGATCCGTCCACATTGACTTACATTGTAACTCTGGACGGATCCGTTTGGCTCTGCATCGCCAGGCGGACACCAAAACAGGGCCGATCCTACACGGGGTGCAGTGGGTGCCCGGGCCCCGCACCCCAGCGCTGCGGCCCTGGTGACAAGTGGGGGCGGCCGCGGCCGGCGGCAGGGCAGAGCAGGAGATGAGCGCCTCCATTGCGGAAGCGCTCATCTCCATAGTCATCTGTATTGCCGTCCTCAGGACAGTAATACAGATACCTGTGCTGCGGCAGAGGAGGGAGAGGTGTGTCCCCTCCTGTTCTTCTGATAGGCTGCCGGCTTAGTGCTGGCAGCCTATCAGAGGCCGGTGATGGCGCGATGACGTCATCGCGTCGCCTGAGCCGTATAGCGAGGGACACAGACGGAAGAGGCGGCCTGCATCGCATCGCATTGCTGGAGGTAAGTATAAGTGTATTTTTTTTTTTTTTATATAGGTACAATACTGGGCTGGCACATGATAAGGGGGGCTACTGGGCTGGCACATAAGGGGGGCTACTGGGCTGGCACATAAGGGGGGACTACTGGGCTGGGCTGGCACATGATAAGGGGGGCTACTGGGCTGGCACATGATAAGGGGGGACTACTGGGCTGGCACATGATAAGGGGGGCTACTGGCACATGATATGGGGGGCTACTGGCACATGATATGGGGGGCTACTGGCACATGATATGGGGGCACTCTGGCTACTGGCACATGATATGGGGGCACTCTGGCTACTGGCACATGATAATGGGGGGGATCTGGCTACTGGCACATGATATGGGGGGGGGCTCTGGCTACTGGCACATGATAAGGGGGGGGGGGGCTCTGGCTACTGGCACATGATGGTGGGGGGGGGGGCTCTGGCTACTGGCACATGATAAGGGGGGGGGGGGCTCTGGCTACTGGCACATGATAAGGGGGGCTACTGGCACATGATAAGGGGGCTACTGGCACATGATAAGGGGGTCTACTGGCACATAGGGGGGCTACTGGCACATAAGGGGGGCTACTGGCACATGATATGGGGGGCTCTGGCTACTGGCACATGATATGGGGGGCTCTGGCTACTGGCACATGATATGGGGGGGCTCTGGCTACTGGCACATGATGGTGGGGGGGCTCTTATTTCTGGCACATGATTGGGGGCACTCTGGCTACTGGCACATGATATGGGGGGCTCTGGCTACTGACATGATATGGGGGGGCTCTGGCTACTGGCACATGATGGTGGGGGGGCTCTTATTACTGGCACATGATTGGGGGCATCTATGGGGGCACATCTTACTGCAGATTATTGGGGGGCACTATAGGGGCATCTACTGAGGCTAAAAAAGAAGATATTTTATATGGGGGCTCTGTATAGGGGCATTTTATACTGGGACACATTATGGTGGGTACTATGGGGAAGGGGGGGCACTATGGGGGTCATCTACGGGGGCACTGAGAAGGGGTATTTTATATTGGCACATTATGGGAACATTAGCTCAACTGGGGGCATTACAAATGTTTTGCATATTATAAGGAGAATTATTACTACTGGGGGGGGGGGGGCATTATGGTGGTCTTTATTACTCCCCCATGGTATGACCCCCTAGTAGCAGCACCAGCCTCTCCCTGCTCTGCTATCCCTCTGCCCCTTCTCCAAATCCTTATTATGAAATCTTTCTCATTAGGTTAATGCACAACATCAGCTCCGCCGAGCCCCCGGCCAAAGTGTGGAAGTGGCGTCCGAGATCCCCCAGTGCCAAGTCAAGTAACTGTAAGTTTTTATGGGGGTTCTACAAAAGAGCTATCGTGGGGCAAAGTTCATATTCGTGTTTACACACGTGTTTTAAAATGAATGCTTTCTCCTATTATAAACAAGTAAATAATGACGCAATGCTGTGGGGCTGGTGTGCAACTTTTTCCAGGGCTGGTTTTTATCCCCAGTCCGGCCCTGGCCGAGCGAGCCGCCGGGACTTTTTTTTTTTTGACTTTTTTTTTTTTTTAAGCCGAGCAGCCGAGCCGCCGATTCGTGGGGCTGAAGTTGTTGCCATAGAAACATTGTAAAGGGGAGGAGTTAGTAAGATAACCACGCCCATGTGGGGGCGCCAGAAATATTTCTGCACCCAGGCGCCTGTGACCCTAGGATCGGCCCTGCACCAAAACGCTGCAAGCTGCAACGCAGCCAAACTGATGCATTCTGAGCGGATCCTTATCCATTCAGAATGCTTCGGGGCTGAACTGATCCATTTTGTGCCGCTTGTGAGAGGATCCCTGAAACGGATCTCACAAACGGACCCAGAAACTCCAGTGTGAAAGTAGCCTAAGAAGACGGAGGGGCTGTCACACTGCATTAGGCTTCGGAGTGAGGAGGCGGGTCTCTCAGTAATCCAATCTGATTGGCTGGCAGGGAGCTGCTGGCTACAGCTAGTGTGTATGTGAAGTGAGGGAAAGCAGTTTTGGCCTCAGAGAACTGGCAGAGGAGCTGTCTTGAGAAGGTCCTCATATTGTAAATGTTTAAACAGCCCTAACTAAGGGAAAAACTCAAGGAAAACTGTGGTATGTGAAGAAACTAAAGATTGCTTTATGCATAATGCTGCTGCTGCAGTGGTAACATATGGTACAAAACATGACAGTTAAACTCTCAGAGGGGGAGATACAAGCCTGGAAAAGGAAGCGATGCAGAAGCTGTGTGTGAGGAGAATTCCTCGACATCCAAGCATGAGAGCATCCTTCAGGGCCCAGAGCTGTAGCCAAGTGGAGCTGATCGTGTCCATGAACCTGATTTTATGCCGAGGAAGGGGGATTTCTGCAAGGAACTCAGATAAGAGCTGAGGAGTAAAGCCACAGACACTGCAGTACCGCACGATGGTTGGAGAAACCCTTGTTCTGTCCACAGTCACCAGCTTATACAGAGCAGACCCGGGTCGGTAAGACTAATCGTGGACGTATTTCAGCAGTTTTGGGGCCTAGGATCCTAGAGACTGAGACCAGACCTGTAATTATTTAGGCTTCTGTTTGTGTCAGGCCACAAGTGCTGTTAACTGCTCATATTAAGGACTTTACGTTTAAAGTGTCAGTTCACACCGGAGAGCTGAAAAGCGTCACAACGAATTCAAGCCAGACTGGTGTTTATTCAGGAGAAACACTTTAGGCACGTGCTATTGGATCAGTTATTGGGGGGAATATTATAGCATGTAATAAGATTGTAAGCTGTTGTGCTGTACCGCAGGCTAGCCCACATCACGCACCCAAATAACTGTTCCTGATTCTAGGGTAATAACAGGTAAGGCGTGGCTGGTCTATTTGAGCCCGCTTTTACCTCCAGCATCCCCCGGAGGGCGCCACACTGTACAGCACCAGGACCTCTGCCTCCTCCCTGGGTGTATGTAACATTATTCGTGTTGTAACCAGCATCTGTGGTCGCGTTCATTACAATGTTTAAGTAAAAATACGGTTTGGGCAAAACTGGTGTTTGAGTTGCTTTCCTCGTTCATGACTTCACTGTATCCTGGGGAGCCCACCCCGCACACAGCTTACAACTTGGCGTAGTCGGCAGGATACAGTGACAATTATGGACGGGAACGCAGCACGCCTTCCCCCGGTGCAAATGGTGCCCATCCAGGACCCAGTTCAGGGTGCACCAGTGCAAGACCAACCCTGTTTGGGGGGGATTGGGAGCTGTATATTCACAACACCTATGGATTTAATTGGATTTCGGGAGACGCTGTACGGATTTACTCAGCTGGAGTGTAAGATATCCGTAACACATGCGTTGCCATCAAATCAAGACTATCCCAAATGTGGCTGTAAGATTCTTAGGGGTTACAGTTTTGCCAGCTTAGTCAGGTGAATGCTAAGTCTCTGCTTCAATTCACCAAAGACCAAATGGAGAAGGCCCAACAGGAAGATTTGTCTGGGGGGTGGTCCGGTGGTCAGTGGTCCGATGGGACTGAGAGGAATGCTCTGAAGAAAGAAGAGTCCATCTTGCTTGCCCGCCAAGTGGAGTTCCTAGAAGTGAGCAATAGGCTACTGTATTGGGTGACCAAAAAGCAAAGTCGAGAGATCCAAAGACAGCTGGTCTCACTGCTCTTACAGTAAAGAGTCCATAGTCTCACTGCTCTTACAGTAAAGACTCCATAGTCTCACTGCTCTTACAGTAAAGAGTCCATAGTCTCACTGCTCTTACAGTACAGAGTCCATAGTCTCACTGCTCTTACAGTAAAGAGTCCATAGTCTCACTGCTCTTACAGTAAAGAGTCCATAGTCTCACTGCTCTTACAGTAAAGAGTCCATAGTCTCACTGCTCTTACAGTAAAGAGTCCATAGTCTCACTGCTCTTACAGAATAGAGTCCATAGTCTCACTGCTCTTACAGTAGAGAGTCCATAGTCTCACTGCTCTTACAGAATAGAGTCCATAGTCTCACTGCTCTTACAGTAGAGAGTCCATAGTCTCACTGCTCTTACAGTATAGAGTCCATAGTCTCACTGCTCTTACAGTATAGAGTCCATAGTCTCACTGCTCTTACAGTATAGAGTCCATAGTCTCACTGCTCTTACAGTAAAGAGTCCATAGTCTCACTGCTCTTACAGTAAAGAGTCCATAGTCTCACTGCTCTTACAGTAGAGAGTCCATAGTCTCACTGCTCTTACAGAATAGAGTCCATAGTCTCACTGCTCTTACAGTAAAGAGTCCATAGTCTCACTGCTCTTACAGTAGAGAGTCCATAGTCTCACTGCTCTTACAGTAAAGAGTCCATAGTCTCACTGCTCTTACAGTAAAGAGTCCATAGTCTCACTGCTCTTACAGTAAAGAGTCCATAGTCTCACTGCTCTTACAGTATAGAGTCCATAGTCTCACTGCTCTTACAGTATAGAGTCCATAGTCTCACTGCTCTTACAGTAAAGAGTCCATAGTCTCACTGCTCTTACAGTAAAGAGTCCATAGTCTCACTGCTCTTACAGTAAAGAGTCCATAGTCTCACTGCTCTTACAGAATAGAGTCCATAGTCTCACTGCTCTTACAGTAGAGAGTCCATAGTCTCACTGCTCTTACAGTAGAGAGTCCATAGTCTCACTGCTCTTACAGAATAGAGTCCATAGTCTCACTGCTCTTACAGTAAAGAGTCCATAGTCTCACTGCTCTTACAGTAGAGAGTCCATAGTCTCACTGCTCTTACAGTAAAGAGTCCATAGTCTCACTGCTCTTACAGTAAAGAGTCCATAGTCTCACTGCTCTTACAGTATAGAGTCCATAGTCTCACTGCTCTTACAGTAGAGAGTCCATAGTCTCACTGCTCTTACAGTAAAGAGTCCATAGTCTCACTGCTCTTACAGTAAAGAGTCCATAGTCTCACTGCTCTTACAGTAAAGAGTCCATAGTCTCACTGCTCTTACAGTATAGAGTCCATAGTCTCACTGCTCTTACAGTAAAGAGTCCATAGTCTCACTGCTCTTACAGTATAGAGTCCATAGTCTCACTGCTCTTACAGTAAAGAGTCCATAGTCTCACTGCTCTTACAGTAAAGAGTCCATAGTCTCACTGCTCGCACAGTAAAGAGTCCATAGTCTCACTGCTCTTACAGTAAAGAGTCCATAGTCTCACTGCTCTTACAGTAAAGAGTCCATAGTCTCACTGCTCTTACAGTAAAGAGTCCATAGTCTCACTGCTCTTACAGTATAGAGTCCATAGTCTCACTGCTCTTACAGTAAAGAGTCCATAGTCTCACTGCTCTTACAGTAAAGAGTCCATAGTCTCACTGCTCTTACAGTAAAGAGTCCATAGTCTCACTGCTCTTACAGTAAAGAGTCCATAGTCTCACTGCTCTTACAGTATAGAGTCCATAGTCTCACTGCTCTTACAGTAAAGAGTCCATAGTCTCACTGCTCTTACAGTAAAGAGTCCATAGTCTCACTGCTCTTACAGTAAAGAGTCCATAGTCTCACTGCTCTTACAGTAAAGAGTCCATAGTCTCACTGCTCTTACAGTATAGAGTCCATAGTCTCACTGCTCTTACAGTATAGAGTCCATAGTCTCACCGCTCTTACAGTATAGAGTCCATAGTCTCACCGCTCTTACAGTAAAGAGTCCATAGTCTCACTGCTCTTACAGTAAAGACTCCATAGTCTCACTGCTCTTACAGTAAAGAGTCCATAGTCTCACTGCTCTTACAGTAAAGAGTCCATAGTCTCACTGCTCTTACAGTATAGAGTCCATAGTCTCACTGCTCTTACAGTATAGAGTCCATAGTCTCACTGCTCTTACAGTATAGAGTCCATAGTCTCACTGCTCTTACAGTATAGAGTCCATAGTCTCGCTGCTCTTACAGTAAAGAGTCCATAGTCTCACTGCTCTTACAGTAAAGAGTCCATAGTCTCACTGCTCTTACAGTAAAGAGTCCATAGTCTCACTGCTCTTACAGTAAAGAGTCCATAGTCTCACTGCTCTTACAGTAAAGAGTCCATAGTCTCACTGCTCTTACAGTATAGAGTCCATAGTCTCACTGCTCTTACAGTAAAGAGTCCATAGTCTCACCACTCTTACAGTAGAATCCATAGTCTCACTGCTCTTACAGTAAAGAGTCCATAGTCTCACCACTCTTACAGTAGAATCCATAGTCTCACTGCTCTTACAGTAAAGAGTCCATAGTCTCACTGCTCTTACAGTATAGAGTCCATAGTCTCACTGCTCTTACAGTAAAGAGTCCATAGTCTCACTGCTCTTACAGTATAGAGTCCATAGTCTCACTGCTCTTACAGTATAGAGTCCATAGTCTCACTGCTCTTACTGTAAAGAGTCCATAGTCTCACTGCTCTTACAGTAAAGAGTCCATAGTCTCACTGCTCTTACAGTAGAGTCCATAGTCTCACTGCTCTTACAGTAAAGAGTCCATAGTCTCACTGCTCTTACAGTAAAGAGTCCATAGTCTCACCGCTCTTACAGTATAGAGCCCATAGTCTCACTGCTCTTACAGTAAAGAGTCCATAGTCTCACTGCTCTTACAGTACAGAGTCCATAGTCTCACTGCTCTTACAGTATAGAGTCCATAGTCTCGCTGCTCTTACAGTACAGAGTCCATAGTCTCACTGCTCTTACAGTATAGAGTCCATAGTCTCACTGATCTTACAGTAAAGAGTTCACAGTCTCACTGCTCTTACAGTATAGAGTCCATAGTCTCACTGCTCTTACAGTAAAGAGTCCATAGTCTCACCGCTCTTACAGTAAAGAGTCCATAGTCTCACCGCTCTTACAGTAAAGAGTCCATAGTCTCACTGCTCTTACAGTAAAGAGTCCATAGTCTCACTGCTCTTACAGTATAGAGTCCATAGTCTCACTGCTCTTACAGTAAAGGATCCTCTTCTATGTTTGTGTAGAAACCTTTCCTCCAAACGCAGAGGATGTCCCTCCCCTCATCACAGTCCTGGGGATAAATAGATGATGGGAGTGATCTCTGTACTGACCCCTGATATATTTATACATAGTAATTAGATCTCCCCTCAGTCGTCTTTTTTCTAAAGTGAATAACCCTAATTTTGATAATCTTTGAGGGTACTGTAGTTGCCCCATTCCGGTTATTACTTTAGTTGCCCTCCTCTGGACCCTCTACAGCTCTGCTATGTCTGCCTTGTTCACAGGAGCCCAGAACTGTACACAGTCCTCCATGTGTGGTCTGACTAGTGATGTGTAAAGTGGTAGGACTATGTTCTCATCACCGCCATCTATGCCCCTTTTGATGCAACCCATTATCTTATTGGACTTGGCAGCAGCTGCCTGACACTGGTTTCTACAGCTAAGGCTACTTTCACACTAGCGTTTTTTGCGGATCTGCAAAAACGCTTCTGTTACAATAATAGAACCGCATGCATCTGTCATGAACGGATTCAGTTGTATTATATCTTCTAGAACCATGACGGATGAACGTTTTGAACACCATTAAAAGTCAATGGGGGACGCATCCGTTTTCTATTGTGCCATATTGTGTCCGAGAAAACGGATCCGTCCCCATTGACTTACATTGTGTGCCAGGACGGATCCGTTTGGCTCAGTTTCATCAGACGGACACCAAAACGCTGCGGGCGGCCTCCAGAGCGGAACGGAGACTGAACTGATGCCTTCTGAGCGGATCCTTTTCCATTCAGGATGCATTGGCGCAAAACTGATCCGTTTTTTACCGCTGAGCCCTGAACGGATCTCACAAACGGAAACCAAAACGCCAGTGTGAGAGTAGACTTAGTTTGCTGTTCACTAAAATTTCTAGGTCCTTTTCCATATCAGTTGTAGTATATACTGGTGACGTGTGGTATATACTGGTGACGTGTAGTATATACTGGTGACGTGTAGTATGTACTGGTGACGTGTAGTATATACTGGTGACGTGTAGTATGTACTGGTGACGTGTAGTATGTACTGGTGACGTGTAGTATGTACTGGTGACATGTAGTATATACTGGTGACGTGTAGTATATACTGGTGACGTGTAGTATGTACTGGTGACGTGTAGTATGTACTGGTGACGTGTAGTATATACTGGTGACATGTAGTATATACTGGTAACGTGTAGTATATACTGGTGACGTGTAGTATGTACTGGTGACGTGTAGTATATACTGGTGACGTGTAGTATATACTGGTGACGTGTAGTATGTACTGGTGACGTGTAGTATATACTGGTGACGTGTAGTATGTACTGGTGACATGTAGTATATACTGGTAACGTGTAGTATATACTGGTGACGTGTAGTATGTACTGGTGACATGTAGTATGTACTGCTGACATGTAGTATGTAGTTATGACATGTAGTATGTAGCGATGACAGTTAGTATGTACTGGTGACATGTAGTATGTACTGGTGACATGTAGTATGTTGTGACGTGTAGTATGTTGTGATGTGTAGTATGTACTGATGACAGTTAGTATGTACTGTGACATGTAGTATGTTGTGACGTGTAGTATGTTGTGATGTGTAGTATGTACTGATGACAGTTAGTATGTACTGTGACATGTAGTATGTTGTGACGTGTAGTATGTTGTGATGTGTAGTATGTACTGATGACGTGTAGTATGTAGTTATGACATGTAGTATGTAGCGATGACAGTTAGTATGTACTGGTGACATGTAGTATGTACTGCTGACATGTAGTATGTAGTTATGACATGTAGTATGTAGCGATGACAGTTAGTATGTACTGGTCACATGTAGTATGTACTGGTGACATGTAGTATGTTGTGACGTGTAGTATGTTGTGATGTGTAGTATGTACTGATGACGTGTAGTATGTACTGGTGACGTGTAGTATGTACTGGTGACATGTAGTATATACTGGTGACATGTAGTATATACTGGTGACGTGTAGTATGTACTGGTGACGTGTAGTATGTACTGGTGACATGTAGTATATACTGGTAACGTGTAGTATATACTGGTGACATGTAGTATATACTGGTAACGTGTAGTATATACTGGTGACGTGTAGTATGTACTGGTGACATGTAGTATGTACTGCTGACATGTAGTATGTAGTTATGACATGTAGTATGTAGCGATGACAGTTAGTATGTACTGGTGACATGTAGTATGTACTGGTGACATGTAGTATGTTGTGATGTGTAGTATGTACTGATGACAGTTAGTATGTACTGTGACATGTAGTATGTTGTGACGTGTAGTATGTTGTGATGTGTAGTATGTACTGATGACGTGTAGTATGTAGTTATGACATGTAGTATGTAGCGATGACAGTTAGTATGTACTGGTGACATGTAGTATGTACTGCTGACATGTAGTATGTAGTTATGACATGTAGTATGTAGCGATGACAGTTAGTATGTACTGGTGACATGTAGTATGTACTGCTGACATGTAGTATGTAGTTATGACATGTAGTATGTAGCGATGACAGTTAGTATGTACTGGTGACATGTAGTATGTACTGGTGACATGTAGTATGTTGTGATGTGTAGTATGTACTGATGACAGTTAGTATGTACTGGTGACATGTAGTATGTTGTGACGTGTAGTATGTTGTGATGTGTAGTATGTACTGATGACGTGTAGTATGTACTGATTAGAGTTGTTGCGATAACAAAAAAAAAAAATATTCGGTTTCGATACCATAAAAAAGTATTGCGATACTCGATACCATTCAGTACCATGCAAAAAAAAATAAACCAAAAAATCCACGTGCATTCCGTTTTTTTTTTTAAATGGCGAATCGCACAGTTTTTATTTTTTATTTTTCTGTTCCGGCGTTCACCGCATAGATTTTTTTAAATATTTTAATAGTTTGGACTTTTCGGACGTGGCGATTTGTGATATGTTTATTTATTGTTTATATATTTTATATGTAAAATTGGGAAAGGGGGGATTTATACTTGGTGTGTTGCTATTTTCGCACTTGCGGCAGTGTTATCCAGCGGGCAGTTCCGTCGTCAGAATTGCCCGCCGGATCCGCATGTGACTGAAAACATTTCTGAGACGCATCCGGATGCGGATCCGTCTCACAAATGCATTGCAAAAACGGATCCGTCTCTCCGCTTGTCATGCAGACAGATCCGTCTTATATCTTTTTTCACATTTTTACCGGTCTGCGCATGTGCAGACCGGAAGGACGGATCCGGTATTCCGGTATTTTGAATGCCAGATCCGGCACTAATACATTCCTATGGGGAAAAATGGGCATTCAAGCAAGTCTTCAGTTGTTTTCGCCAGAGATAAAACCGTAGCATGCTGCGGTTTTATCTTTTGCCTGATCAGTCAAAACAACTGAACTGAAGACATCCTGATGCATCCTGAACGGATTGCTCTCCATTCAGAATGCATGGGGATATACCCGATCAGTTATTTTCTGGTATTAGGCCCCTAGGACGGAACTATGCCGGAAAAGAAAAACGCAAGTGTGAAAGTACCCTTATTTATTAACTATTTCCCCCCTTAGGGGCCATAACCTGGGATCTTTTAATCTCTTGTCCTCTTCACGCTAACAGAGATCTATTAGGGTGAATAGGACCTCACACTCTCCCTGCTGTCCTGTGCATAGTACACACAGCAGCAGGGAGCTTACCATGGCAGCCAGGGCTTCAGTAGCGTCTGATAGAGCTCTATCAGGGTGAATAGGACCTCACACTCTCCCTGCTGTCCTGTGCATAGTACACACAGCAGCAGGGAGGTTACCATGGCAGCCAGGGCTTCAGTAGTATCTGATAGAGCTCTATCAGGATGAATAGGACTTCACACTCTCCCTGCTGTCCTGGGCTCTGTGCACACAGCAGCAGGGAGCCGGCCATGGCAGCCAGGGCTTCAGTAGTGTCTGATAGAGATCTATCAGGGTGAATAGGACTTCACACTCTCCCTGCTGTCCTGGGCTCTGTACACACAGCAGCAGGGAGCTGACCATGGCAGCCAGGGCTTCAGTAGAGTCTGATAGAGCTCTATCAGGGTGAATAGGACTTCACACTCTCCCTGTTGTCCTAGGCTCTGTACACACAGCAGCAGGTAGCTGACCATGGCAGCCAGGGCTTCAGTAGTGTCTGATAGAGATCTATCAGGGTGAATAGGACTTCACACTCTCCCTGCTGTCCTGGGCATAGTACACACAGCAGCAGGGAGCCGACCATGGCAGCCAGGGCTTCAGTAGTATCTGATAGAGCTCTATCAGGATGAATAGGACCTCACACTCTCCCTGCTGTCCTGGGCTCTGTACACACAGCAGTAGGGAGCTGACCATGGCAGCCATTGCTTCAGTAGAGTCTGATAGAGATCTATCAGGGTGAATAGGACTTCACACTCTCCCTGCTGTCCTGGGCTCTGTACACACAGCAGCAGGGAGATTACCATGGCAGCCAGGGCTTCAGTAGAGTCTGATAGAGATCTATCAGGGTGAATAGGACCTCACACTCTCCCTGCTGTCCTGTGCATAGTACACACAGCAGCAGGGATGTTACCATGGCAGCCAGGGCTTCAGTAGAGTCTGATAGAGATCTATCAGGGTGAATAGGACTTCACACTCTCCCTGCTGTCCTGGGCTCTGTACACACAGCAGCAGGGATGTTACCATGGCAGCCAGGGCTTCAGTAGAGTCTGATAGAGATCTATCAGGGTGAATAGGACTTCACACTCTCCCTGCTGTCCTGGGCTCTGTACACACAGCAGTAGGGAGCTGACCATGGCAGACAGGGCTTCAGTAGCGTCTGATAGAGCTCTATCAGGGTGAATAGGACTTCACACTCTCCCTGCTGTCCTGGTCTCTGTACACACAGCAGTAGGGAGCTGACCATGGCAGCCAGGGCTTCAGTAGTGTCTGATAGAGCTCTATTATGGTTAATAGGACTTTACACTCTCCCTGCTGTCCTGGGCTCTGGACACACAGCAGCAGGGAGCTGACCATGGCAGCCAGGGCTTCAGTAGAGTCTGATAGAGCTCTATCAGGGTGAATAGGATCTCACACTCTCCCTGCTGTCCTGGTCTCTGTACACACAGCAGCAGGGAGCTGACCATGGTAGCCAGGGCTTCAGTAGAGTCTGATAGAGCTTTATCAGGGTGAATAGGACTTCACACTCTCCCTGCTGTCCTGTGCATAGTACACACAGCAGCAGGGAGATTACCATGACAGCCAGGGTTTAAGTAGAGTCTGATAGAGCTCTATCAGGGTGAATAGGACTTCACACTCTCCCTGCTGTCCTGTGCATAGTGCACACAGCAGCAGGGAGCTGACCATGGCAGCCAGGGCTTCAGTAGTCTGATAGAGCTCTATCAGGGTGAATAGGACTTCACACTCTCCCTGCTGTCCTGTGCATAGTACACACAGCAGCAGGGAGATTACCATGACAGCCAGGGTTTAAGTAGAGTCTGATAGAGCTCTATCAGGGTGAATAGGACTTCACACTCTCCCTGCTGTCCTGTGCATAGTGCACACAGCAGCAGGGAGCTGACCATGGCAGCCAGGGATTCAGTAGCGTCTGATAGAGATCTATCAGGGTGAATAGGACCTCACACTCTCCCTGCTGTCCTGGTCTCTGTACACACAGCAGTAGGGAGCTGACCATGGCAGCCAGGGCTTCAGTAGAGTCTGATAGAGCTCTATCGGGGTGAATAGGACTTCACACTCTCCCTGCTGTCGTGGGCTCTGTACACACAGCAGCAGGGAGCTAACCATGGCAGCCAGGGCTTCAGTAGTCTGATAGAGCTCTATCAGGGTGAATAGGACTTCACACTCTCCCTGCTGTCCTGTGCATAGTACACACAGCAGCAGGGAGATTACCATGACAGCCAGGGTTTAAGTAGAGTCTGATAGAGCTCTATCAGGGTGAATAGGACTTCACACTCTCCCTGCTGTCCTGTGCATAGTGCACACAGCAGCAGGGAGCTGACCATGGCAGCCAGGGCTTCAGTAGTCTGATAGAGCTCTATCAGGGTGAATAGGACTTCACACTCTTCCTGCTGTCCTGTGCATAGTACACACAGCAGCAGGGAGATTACCATGACAGCCAGGGTTTAAGTAGAGTCTGATAGAGCTCTATCAGGGTGAATAGGACTTCACACTCTCCCTGCTGTCCTGGGCTCTGTACACACAGCAGCAGGGAGCCGACCATGGCAGCCAGGGCTTCAGTAGTCTGATAGAGCTCTATAAGGGTGAATAGGACTTCACACTCTCCCTGCTGTCCTGGGCTCTGTACACACAGCAGTAGGGAGCTGACCATGGCAGACAGGGCTTCAGTAGCGTCTGATAGAGCTCTATCAGGGTGAATAGGACTTCACACTCTCCCTGCTGTCCTGTGCATAGTACACACAGCAGTAGGGAGCTGACCATGGCAGACAGGGCTTCAGTAGTGTCTGATAGAGCTCTATTGTGGTGAATAGGACTTCACACTCTCCCTGCTGTCCTGGGCTCTGTACACACAGCAGTAGGGAGCTGACCATGGCAGACAGGGCTTCAGTAGCTTCTGATAGAGCTCTATAAGGGTGAATAGGACTTCACACTCTCCCTGCTGTCCTGGGCTCTGTACACACATCAGCAGGGAGCTTACCATGGCAGCCAGGGCTTCAGTAGAGTCTGATAGAGATCTATCAGGGTGAATGGGACTTCACACTCTCCCTGCTGTCCTGGGCTCTGTACACACAGCAGTAGGGAGCTGACCATGGCAGCCAGGGCTTCAGTAGTGTCTGATAGAGCTCTATCAGGGTGAATGGGACTTCACACTCTCCATGCTGTCCTGGGCTCTGTACACACAGCAGCAGGGAGCCAACCATGGCAGCCAGGGCTTCAGTAGAGTCTGATAGAGCTCTATCAAGGTGAATAGGACTTCACACTCTCCATGCTGTCCTAGGCTCTGTACACACAGCAGCAGGGAGCCGACCATGGCAGCCAGGGCTTCAGTAGAGTCTGATAGAGATCTATCAGGGTGAATGGGACTTCACACTCTCCCTGCTGTCCTGGGCTCTGTACACACAGCAGTAGGGAGCTGACCATGGCAGACAGGGCTTCAGTAGCTTCTGATAGAGCTCTATAAGGGTGAATAGGACTTCACACTCTCCCTGCTGTCCTGGGCTCTGTACACACAGCAGCAGGGAGCTTACCATGGCAGCCAGGGCTTCAGTAGAGTCTGATAGAGATCTATCAGGGTGAATGGGACTTCACACTCTCCCTGCTGTCCTGGGCTCTGTACACACAGCAGTAGGGAGCTGACCATGGCAGCCAGGGCTTCAGTAGTGTCTGATAGAGCTCTATCAGGGTGAATGGGACTTCACACTCTCCATGCTGTCCTGGGCTCTGTACACACAGCAGCAGGGAGCCAACCATGGCAGCCAGGGCTTCAGTAGAGTCTGATAGAGCTCTATCAAGGTGAATAGGACTTCACACTCTCCATGCTGTCCTAGGCTCTGTACACACAGCAGCAGGGAGCCGACCATGGCAGCCAGGGCTTCAGTAGAGTCTGATAGAGATCTATCAGGGTGAATGGGACTTCACACTCTCCCTGCTGTCCTGGGCTCTGTACACACAGCAGTAGGGAGCTGACCATGGCAGCCAGGACTTCAGTAGAGTCTGATAGAGCTCTATCAGGGTGAATAGGACTTCACACCCTCCCTGCTGTCCTGTGCATAGTGCACACAGCAGTAGGGAGCTGACAATGGCAGCCAGGGCTTCAGTAGAGTCTGATAGAGCTCTATCAGGGTGAATAGGACCTCACACTCTCCCTGCTGTCCTGTGCATAGTGCACACAGCAGTAGGGAGCTGACAATGGCAGCCAGGGCTTCAGTAGAGTCTGATAGAGATCCATTAGGATGAATAGGACCTCACACTCTCCCTGCTGTCCTGGGCTCTGTACACATAGCAGCAGGGAGCTGACCATGGCAGACAGGGCTTCAGTAGTGTCTGATAGAGATCTTGTAAGGTGAATAGGACTTCACACTCTCCCTGCTATCCTGGGCTCTGTACACACAGCAGTAGGGAGCTGACCATGGCAGCTAGGGCTTCAGTAGAGTCTGATAGAGATCTATTAGGGTGACTAGGATCTCACACTCACCCTGCTGTCCTGTGCATAGTACACACAGCAGCAGGGAGCTGACCATCTTCAGTAGCATCCTGGCTGCCATGGTAACCGATCGGAGCCCCAGGATTACACTGCTGGGGCTCCGATCAGAAGCTGCCACTGCCACCAATGAGGAGGAGGGGAGAGGGGGACCCTGTGGCCACTGCCACCAATGATTTTAATACTGAGGGGGGCGGGCGCACTGCGCCACCAATGATAATTAACTTTTAATACAGGAGGCGGGTGCCGGCAGCAGATCAGAGGCAGTTAACCTCTCAGGTGCCGCACCTGAGGGGTTAACTGCCGCTGATCTCAGCTTACTGTCAGAGGCAGGGTGCCGGCTATGTGATTCTGCTGCCTGTATTAAAAGTTAAAGACGACCTTTCATGAGCAGGCTGCATAGAGCGGCGCCCAGGGATCTCCCTGCACTTACTATCATTCCTGGGCGCCGCTCCGTTCGCCCGCTGTGACCCCGTTACCGTCTCCTGCTCCATATGCTAATTACTATAGGAGTGATGGGGGGGGGAGACATCAGCTTCTCTCCTGGGCGTTCCTTCTCCCTGGCTGTGACACACTGTGCTGCGATTGGACCTAGCTACATCCAGGGAAAAGGAACACCCAGGAGAGAAGCTGATGTCTCCTCCCCATTGCTCCGATAGTAGTAATAAGCATATGGAGCAGGAGACTGTAACGGGGGCACAGCGGGCGAACGGAGCGGCGCCCAGGAATGATAGTAAGTGCAGGGAGATCCCGGGGCGCCGCTCTATGTAGCCTGCTAACTTAAAGTCCGGATCCATTGAAAATCCTCCTATCATTGGTGGCGCAGTGCGCCCGCCCCTCTCTCCTCATTGGTGGCAGCGGCACAGGGGGGAGGGAGACACTGCTTCCTTCTCCCCTGTGCTGCTGAGGGAACATGAGCGCGCCAATGTTCTGAGATACTAGACTGCGCAACATGTGCATGTCCAGAAGAAAAACTGCTACAAGAGGACATCGTTTTAAATTAGAGGGGCAAAGGTTTAAAAGTAATATCAGGAAGTATTACTTTACTGAGAGAGTAGTGGATGCATGGAATAGCCTTCCTGCAGAAGTGGTAGCTGCAAATACAGTGAAGGGGTTTAAGCATGCATGGGATAGGCATAAGGCCATCCTTCATATAAGATAGGGCGGGGGGCTATCCATAATACTCAGTATATTGGGCAGACTAGATGGGCCAAATGGTTCTTATCTGCCGACACATTCTAGGTTTCTATGTTTCTAAGTATCGAAAAAATGGAAATCCCGGTATCGATACAAAAGTATTGATTGCAACAACCCTAGTACTGATGACGTGTAGTATGTAGTGATGACGTATAGTATGTACGGGTGACTTGTAGTATGTACGGGTGACTTGTAGTATGTACGGGTGACATCTATTTTTCTTTCACATATGCATAACACATTGGTCAAAACACAACCACAGCTCTGGCCTGTTGCTGCGGCTTCTGCTACCACAACCCTCCTTCTGCTGCTACCACAACCCTCCTTCTGCTGCTACCACAACCCTCCTTCTGCTGCTACCACAACCCTCCTTCTGCTGCTACCACAACCCTCCTTCTGCTGCTGCCGCCAACCCTCCTTCTGTTGCTACCACCAACCCTCCTTCTTCTGCTACCACCAACCCTCCTTCTGCTGCTACCACCAACCCTCCTTCTGCTGCTACCACAACCCTCCTTCTGCTGCAGCCACCAACCCTCCTTCTGCTGCTACCACAACCCTCCTTCTGCTGCTGCCGCCAACCCTCCTTCTGCTGCTACCTCAACCCTCCTTCTGCTGCTACCACAACCCTCCTTCTGCTGCTACCACAACCCTCCTTCTGCTGCAGCCACCAATCCTCCTTCTGCTGCTACCACAACCCTCCTTCTGCTGCAGCCACCAACCCTCCTTCTGCTGCTGCCACCAACCCTCCTTCTGCTGCTACAACAACCCTCCTTCTGCTGCTACCACAACCCTCCTTCTGCTGCTACCACAACCCTCCTTCTGCTGCTACCACCAAACCTCCTTCTGCTGCTACCACCAACCCTCCTTCTGCTGCTACCACAACCCTCCTTCTGCTGCAGCCACCAACCCTCCTTCTGTTGCTACCACCAACCCTCCTTCTGTTGCTACCACCAACCCTCCTTCTGCTGCTACCACAACCCTCCTTCTGCTGCTACCACAACCCTCCTTCTGCTGCTGCCGCCAACCCTCCTTCTGCTGCAGCCACCAACCCTCCTTCTGCTGCTACCACAACCCTCCTTCTGCTGCTACCACAACCCTCCTTCTGCTGCTGCCGCCAACCCTCCTTCTGTTGCTACCGCCAACCCTCCTTCTGCTGCTACCACCAACCCTCCTTCTGCTGCTACCACCAACCCTCCTTCTGCTGCTACCACAACCCTCCTTCTGCTGCTACCACAACCCTCCTTCTGCTGCAGCCACCAACCCTCCTTCTGCTGCTACCACAACCCTCCTTCTGCTGCTGCCGCCAACCCTCCTTCTGCTGCTACCACAACCCTCCTTCTGCTGCAGCCACCAACCCTCCTTCTGCTGCTACCACAACCCTCCTTCTGCTGCTGCCGCCAACCCTCCTTCTGTTGCTACCACCAACCCTCCTTCTGCTGCTACCACAACCCTCCTTCTGCTGCTACCACCAACCCTCCTTCTGCTGCTACCACCAACCCTCCTTCTGCTGCTACCACAACCCTCCTTCTGCTGCAGCCACCAACCCTCCTTCTGCTGCTGCCACAACCCTCCTTCTGCTGCTGCCGCCAACCCTCCTTCTGCTGCTGCCGCCAACCCTCCTTCTGCTGCTACCACAACCCTCCTTCTGCTGCTGCCACCAACCCTCCTTCTGCTGCTGCCACCAACCCTCCTTCTGCTGCTGCCACCAACCCTCCTTCTGCTGCTGCCACCAACCCTCCTTCTGCTGCTGCCACCAACCCTCCTTCTGCTGCTGCCACCAACCCTCCTTCTGCTGCAGCCACCAACCCTCCTTCTGCTGCTGCCACCAACCCTCCTTCTGCTGCTACCACAACCCTCCTTCTGCTGCCACCAACCCTCCTTCTGCTGCTGCCATCAACCCTCCTTCTGCTGCTGCCACCAACCCTCCTTCTGCTGCTGCCACCAACCCTCCTTCTGCTGCTGCCACCAACCCTCCTTCTGCTGCTACCACCAACCCTCCTTCTGCGGCAGCCACCAACCCTCCTTCTGCGGCAGCCACCAACCCTCCTTCTGCTGCTACCACCAACCCTCCTTCTGCTGCTACCACCAACCCTCCTTCTGCTGCAGCCACCAACCCTCCTTCTGCGGCAGCCACCAACCCTCCTTCTGCGGCAGCCACCAACCCTCCTTCTGCTGCTGCCACCAACCCTCCTTCTGCTGCTACCACCAACCCTCCTGCTGCTGCTACTTGTGCCGGCTGCAGCAACATTTTTGCCACCGCCAGTTCCCTCGGAGAGCCCTGGCATCTGTCTGTTGGCCATAGCGTACAGTAACTGAATCAGTAATGTAACAGATTATTTATGAATGTGCCAGCTGTTTTTCATTATGCACGCGGTGGGATATTACTCCGACTTTGAATACTGAGGCACAGTAATTCTATATATAAACTAACAGATTAATGTGCCAGAAGTTCAAGAAGTACACTCAACCTGCAGTCTCCCTAGGCCCTCCATACGGTGTGTAAAACCTCTGCCTACAATCTCTCTACACTGTCCCTGCACTGCCCCTATCCAGTATTCTACAATGAATAGCTTTCTGAAACACTCTCCTTAGCGCACAAGCGCTTGTCACATCTTTCCCTAAGCTCAGCTCACTGTGAAATGGCGGCGACCACGCGGGATGAGGCTCTTATTTGGCTATGACATCACAGGGGCTGATTGGCTGGCTGCACGGCATTATGGGTGATATCACGTTCCCAGGCTTCTTACTTTCACAATGTAACATGTGCAGCAGCCATTATAGAAAAAAGAACTATTTGTTACCACAAAGTGCAAGTAAATTTGGATTTGTGGTGAATCAAATTTTTTCTAAACATTGGATTGAATTCCACTTTGGATGCTTCGATTCGCTCAACACTAGTCAGGAGGTATTAGCCGGGGGCCATCAGTCAAGGGGCCACAGTAGGTTTCACTCCAGGAGCAGGGACTGTTAGAGGTCTGAGCCTCATCATCAATTAGTCGCTTCCTCTGGCAGTGCAAGGACTACTATCCACAGCCGGTCTTTGACAAATGACCCCCATTGTCTCCAGCCCCTTCCTGCTGGGCACTGTGTGAGCTGTCCTAGGGCAGGATGCTTGGATGCCCCGCACAGGCCTATACATTAACATTGGGCCTAATAAAGGGTGCGTAGCGTGGGCGGGGAAAAGGGCCGGCCGTCTCATTCATCAAGGAAGAGTAAGGTCCGCCTAAGTTATGTAGAGGCGCCAGCGCAGGAGGGACGGAGACCAGCGTCTTCATAAACGCCCCCCTCTGGTTGTACTTTATACCACCCACCGTTTCCATTACAAGTTTACACAGAATTGTGGTTCAAAACTTCTGGTCTTAGGTCACGCTCCTTTTCCTGCGAAGCCACACCCCTCTCACTATACTCCACCCCTTTTCAAGTAAATTAAAAACTTTAGAAACGTCTAGTTTAGACAAATTGTGTGACTTTTTCCCACTTTTAATACAGATTCTTTGCAGACACCTCAGTAAGCTATGGTCGCAGGAGAACTCTCACCATCCTTCCCGGGGGGTCCAGCTGGGCCTTGAGGTCCGGGGAGACCCTCCTTACCGCCGCGTCCTTCCTCTCCTTTCTGGCCGGGAAGTCCTATAACGAAGCAGCAGAAGGTGACCACAGACGGGCGGAGCCACAACATGGAGCGCTGCAGGGTGTCCTGCAGCTCCTACAGCGGCCTCCTCTCCAGGGCCTCTCACCTCGTTCTCCTCGGGCTCCTGGGGGCCCCTGCTCGCCTGGTCTCCCATCAGTTCCTGGTCGCCCTGTAAATATGCACAGTAAATCCCAACCTGCAGAGATGACACTGCATACTAGTGATGAGGCAGCTCTGGTTGTGACTGTAGTAGAAATCACTCTGAATGCAGCTCTGAATGTGAGGGTAGTAGAAATCCCTGTGAATGCAGCTCTGGATGTGACTGTAGTAGAAATCACTGTGAATGCAGCTCCGGATGTGAGGGTAGTAGAAATCACTGGGAATGGAGCTCTGGATGTGACTGTAGTACAAATCACTGAATACAGCTCTGGATGTGAGGGTAGTAGGAATCATTGTGAATGCAGCTCTGGGTGTGACTGTAGTAGAAATCACTGAATACAGCTCTGGATGTGAGGGTAGTAGGAATCATTGTGAATGCAGCTCTGGATCTGATGGTATTAGCAATCACTGTGAATGCAGCTCTGGATGTGACTGTAGTACAAAGCACTCTGAATGCAGCTCTGGATGTGACTGTAGTAGACTTGTGGCTGCAGCTCTAGATGTGTGTAAAGAATGAGACAGGGAGAAGCACAGAATCAGTATAAGAAAGGTAAAGGATACACATAGTTGGGGGCCCCTGTGGCCCTTCATTACCCTCTGACAACGTAATGTTGCTGATTTTCATGCTCAGCTCCGTGTTCTTGACATGAATGAGGCGGATCTCCCGCTCCAGAGTCGTCACCCGGGTCCGCACTGACAGAGAGGTGACGTTCAGGCCGTGGACCATCTCCTCCACATCAGAGTCCATAGCGGACCCCTCCATACCGACAATGAATGGCCCCGGAGTCTGGGGCTCCTCAGGACATCTCTGGCTGCAGACATCTCTTAAGGGAGCAAGTTCCTTCTCCAGAACCGTTTCTATCAATAAAATAAAGCAAATATCGGCAGCAGGAAGACGCACAGAAGACAAGGATCGGCACCTGCTACCAGTCTCATCAACAAAGTATACGCGGGCTAATCGAGGAGGTTACATGATAGCAGCCACCACTAGAGGGAGTGTACGCAGTGAGCTCCCCCTAGTGGTGGCTGTATATACATCTGTAAGTGATGAGCTCCCCCTAGTGGTGACTGTATATACATCTGTATGTGAGGAGCTCCCTCTAGTGGTGGCTGTATATACATCTGTATGTGAGGAGCTCCCCCTAGTGGTGTCTGTATATACATCTGTATGTGAGGAGCTCCCCCTAGTGGTGACTGTATATACATCTGTAAGTGATGAGCTCCCCCTAGTGGTGACTGTATATACATCTGTATGTGAGGAGCTCCCTCTAGTGGTGGCTGTATATACATCTGTATGTGAGGAGCTCCCCCTAGTGGTGACTGTATATACATCTGTATGTGAGAAACTCCCTCTAGTGGTGTCTGTATATACATCTGTATGTGAGGAGCTCCCCCTAGTGGTGACTGTATATACATCTGTATGTGAGGCGCTCCCCCTAGTGGTGACTGTATATACATCTGTATGTGAGGCGCTCCCCCTAGTGGTGACTGTATATACATCTGTATGTGAGGAGCTCCCCCTAGTGGTGACTGTATATACATCTGTATGTGAGGAGCTCCCCCTAGTGGTGGCTGTATATACATCTGTAAGTGATGAGCTCCCTCTAGTGGTGACTGTATATACATCTGTATGTGAGGAGCTCTCTCTAGTGGTGGCTGTATATACATCTGTATGTGAGGAGCTCCCCCTAGTGGTGGCTGTATATACATCTGTATGTGAGGAGCTCCCTCTAGTGGTGACTGTATATACATCTGTATGTGAGGAGCTCCCCCTAGTGGTGGCTGTATATACATCTGTATGTGAGGAGCTCCCCCTAGTGGTGACTGTATATACATCTGTATGTGAGGAGCTCCCCCTAGTGGTGACTGTATATACATCTGTATGTGAGGAGCTCCCCCTAGTGGTGTCTGTATATACATCTGTATGTGAGGAGCTCCCCCTAGTGGTGACTGTATATACATCTGTATGTGAGGAGCTCCCCCTAGTGGTGACTGTATATACATCTGTATGTGAGGAGCTCCCTCTAGTGGTGGCTGTATATACTTCTGTATGTGAGGAGCTCCCTCTAGTGGTGACTGTATATACATCTGTATGTGAGGATCTCCCTCTAGTGGTGGCTGTATATACATCTGTATGTGAGGAGCTCCCTCTAGTGGTGACTGTATATACATCTGTATGTGAGGAGCTCCCCCTAGTGGTGGCTGTATATACATCTGTATGTGAGGAGCTCCCTCTAGTGGTGGCTGTATATACTTCTGTATGTGAGGAGCTCCCTCTAGTGGTGACTGTATATACATCTGTATGTGAGGATCTCCCTCTAGTGGTGACTGTATATACATCTGTATGTGAGGAGCCCCCCCTAGTGGTGACTGTATATACATCTGTATGTGAGGATCTCCCTCTAGTGGTGGCTGTATATACATCTGTATGTGAGGAGCTCCCTCTAGTGGTGACTGTATATACATCTGTATGTGAGGAGCTCCCTCTAGTGGTGACTGTATATACATCTGTATGTGAGGATCTCCCTCTAGTGGTGGCTGTATATACATCTGTATGTGAGGATCTCCCTCTAGTGGTGGCTGTATATACATCTGTATGTGAGGAGCTCCCTCTAGTGGTGACTGTATATACATCTGTATGTGAGGAGCTCCCCCTAGTGGTGACTGTATATACATCTGTATGTGAGGAGCTCCCCCTAGTGGTGGCTGTATATACATCTGTATGTGAGGAGCTCCTCCTAGTGGTGACTGTATATACATCTGTATGTGAGGAGCTCCCTCTAGTGGTGGATGTATATACATCTGTATGTGAGGAGCTCCCTCTAGTGGTGGCTGTATATACATCTGTATGTGAGGATCTCCCCCTAGTGGTGGCTGTATATACATCTGTATGTGAGGAGCACCCTCTAGTGGTGGCTGTATATACATCTGTATGTGAGGAGCCCCCTCTAGTGGTGACTGTATATACATCTGTATGTGAGGAGCTCCCTCTAGTGGTGTCTGTATATACATCTGTAAGTGATGAGCTCCCCCTAGTGGTGACTGTATATACATCTGTATGTGAGGAGCTCCCCCTAGTGGTGACTGTATATACATCTGTATGTGAGGAGCTCCCCCTAGTGGTGGCTGTATATACATCTGTATGTGAGGAGCTCCCCCTAGTGATGACTGTATATACATCTGTATGTGAGGAGATCCCTCTAGTGGTGTCTGTATATACATCTGTATGTGAGGAGCTCCCTCTAGTGGTGACTATATATACATCTATATGTGAGGAGCTCCCCCTAGTGGTGGCTGTATATACATCTGTATGTGAGGAGCTCCCTCTAGTGGTGACTGTATATACATCTGTATGTGAGGAGCTCCCTCTAGTGGTGACTATATATACATCTGTATGTGAGGAGCTCCCTCTAGTGGTGACTGTATATACATCTCTATGTGAGGAGCTCCCCCTAGTGGTGACTATATATACATCTGTATGTGAGGAGCTCCCTCTAGTGGTGACTGTATATACATCTGTATGTGAGGAGCTCCCCTAGTGGTGGCTGTATATACATCTGTATGTGAGGAGCTCCCCCTAGTGGTGACTGTATATACATCTGTATGTGAGGAGCTCCCCCTAGTGATGACTGTATATACATCTGTATGTGAGGAGCTCCCCCTAGTGATGACTGTATATACATCTGTATGTGAGGAGCTCCCCCTAGTGGAGGCTGTATATACATCTGTATGTGAGGAGCTCCCTCTAGTGGTGGCTGTATATACATCTGTATGTGAGGAGCTCCCCCTAGTGGTGGCTGTATATACATCTGTATGTGAGGAGCTTCCTCTAGTGGTGGCTGTATATACATCTGTATGTGAGGAGCTCCCCCTAGTGGTGGCTGTATATACATCTGTATGTGAAGAGCTCCCCCTAGTGGTGGCTGTATATACATCTGTATGTGAGGAGCTCCCTCTAGTGGTGGCTGTATATACATCTGTATGTGAGGAGCTCCCTCTAGTGGTGACTGTATATACATCTGTATGTGAGGAGCTCCCCCTAGTGGTGGCTGTATATACATCTGTATGTGAGGAGCTTCCCCTAGTGGTGACTGTACATACATCTGTATGTGAGGAGCTCCCCCTAGTGGTGACTGTATATACATCTGTATGTGAGGAGCTCCCCCTAGTGGTGACTGTACATACATCTGTATGTGAGGAGCTCCCTCTAGTGGTGACTGTATATACATCTGTATGTGAGGAGCTCCCCCTAGTGGTGGCTGTATATACATCTGTATGTGAGGAGCTCCCCCTAGTGGTGACTGTACATACATCTGTATGTGAGGAGCTCCCCCTAGTGGTGACTATATATACATCTGTATGTGAGGAGCTCCCTCTAGTGGTGACTGTATATACATCTGTATGTGAGGAGCTCCCCGAAGTGGTGGCTGTATATACATCTGTATGTGAGGAGCTCCCCCTAGTGGTGACTGTACATACATCTGTATGTGAGGAGCTCCCCCTAGTGGTGACTGTATATACATCTGTATGTGAGGAGCTCCCCCTAGTGGTGACTGTACATACATCTGTATGTGAGGAGCTCCCTCTAGTGGTGACTGTATATACATCTGTATGTGAGGAGCTCCCCCTAGTGGTGGCTGTATATACATCTGTATGTGAGGAGCTCCCCCTAGTGGTGACTGTACATACATCTGTATGTGAGGAGCTCCCCCTAGTGGTGACTGTATATACATCTGTATGTGAGGAGCTCCCCCTAGTGGTGACTGTATATACAGTCGTGGCCAAAAGTTTTGAGAATGACACAAATATAAGTTTTCACAGAGTTTGCTGCTAAACTGCTTTTAGATCTTTGTCTCAGTTGTTTCTGTGATGTAGTGAAATATAATTACACGCACTTCATACGTTTCAAAGGCTTTTATCGACAATTACATGACATTGATGCAAAGAGTCAGTATTTGCAGTGTTGGCCCTTCTTTTTCAGGACCTCTGCAATCCGACTGCGCATGCTCTCAATCACCTTCTGGGCCAATTCCTGACTGATACAACCCATTCTTTCATCATCACTTATTGGATTTTGTCAGAATTAGTGGGTTTTTGTTTGTCCACCCGCCTCTTGAGGATTGACCACAAGTCCTCAATGGGATTAAGATCTGGGGAGTTTCCAGGCCATGGACCCAAAATGTCAACGTTTTGGTCCCCGAGCCACTTAGTTATCACTTTTGCCTTATGGCACGGTGCTCCATCGTGCTGGAGAATGCATTGTTCTTCACCAAACTGTTGTTGGATTGTTGGAAGAAGTTGCTGTTGGAGGGTGTTTTGGTCCCATTCTTTATTCATGGCTGTGTTTTTGGCAAAATTGTGAGTGAGCCCACTCCCTTGGATGAGAAGCAACCCCACACATGAATGGTCTCAGGATGCTTTACTGTTGGCATGACACAGGACTGATGGTAGCGCTCACCTTTTCTTCTCCGGACAAGGCTTTTTCCAGATGCCCCAAACAATCGGAAAGAGGCTTCATCGGAGAATATGACTTTGCCCCAGTCCTCAGCAGTCCATTCACCATACTTTCTGCAGAAGAGCAATCTGTCCCTGATGTTTTTTTGGAGAGAAGTGGCTTCTTTGCTGCCCTTCTGGACACCAGGCCATCTTCCAGAAGTCTTGGCCTCACTGTGCGTGCAGATGCGCTCACACCTGCCTGCTGCCATTCCTGAGCAAGCTCTGCACTGGTGGCACTCCGATCCCGCAGCTGAATTCTCTTTAGGAGACGATCCTGGCGCTTGCTGGACTTTCTTGGACGCCCTGAAGCCTTCTTAACAAGAATTGAACCTCTTTCCTTGAAGTTCTTGATGATCCTATAAATTGTTGATTGAGGTGCAATCTTAGTAGCCACAATATCCTCGCCTGTGAAGCCATTTTTATGCAACGCAATGATGGCTGCACGCGTTTCTTTGCAGGTCACCATGGTTAACAATGGAAGAACAATGATTTCAAGCATCACCCTCCTTTTAACATGTCAAGTCTGCCATTTTAACCCAATCAGCCTGACATAATGATCTCCAGCCTTGTGCTCATCAACATTCTCACCTGAGTTAACAAGACGATTACTGAAATGATCTCAGCAGGTCCTTTAATGACAGCAATGAAATGCAGTGGAAAGGTTTTTTTGGGATTAAGTTAATTTTCATGGCAAAGAAGGACTATGCAATTCATCTGATCACTCTTCATAACATTCTGGAGTAGATGCAAATTGCTATTATAAAAACTTAAGCAGCAACTTTTCCAATTTCCAATATTTATGTAATTCTCAAAACTTTTGGCCACGACTGTACAGTGTTTGTTGCATGCAGTGTGCTTGTTGTGTGCAGGGTGTATATTGTTTGTTGCGTGCAGTGTGTATAGTGTTTGTGGCGTGCAGTGTGTACAGTGTTTGCGGCGTGCAGTGCGTATAGTGTTTGTTGCGTGCAGTGCGTACAGTGTTTGTGGCGTGCAGTGTGTACAGTGTTTGTGGCGTGCAGTGTGTACAGTGTTTGTGGCGTGCAGTGTGTACAGTGTTTGCTGCGTGCAGTGTGTACAGTGTTTGTTGTGTACAGTGTTTGTTGCGTGCAGTGTGTATAGTGTTTGTGGCGTTCAGTTTGTACAGTGTTTGCTGCGTGCAGTGTGTACAGTGTTTGCTGCGTGCAGTGTGTATAGTGTTTGCTGCGTGCAGTGTGTACAGTGTTTGCTGCGTGCAGTGTGTATAGTGTTTGTAGTGTGCAGTGTGTATAGTGTTTGTTGCGTGCAGAGTGTATAGTGTTTGTTGCGTGCAGTGTGTATAGTGTTTGTTGTGTGCAGTGTGTACAGTGTTTGTTGCGTGCAGTGTGTGCAGTGTTTGTTGTGTACAGTGTTTGTTGCGTGCAGTGTGTACAGTGTTTGTTGTGTGCAGTGTGTACAGTGTTTGTTGTGTACAGTGTTTGTTGCGTGCAGTGTGTATAGTGTTTGTGGCGTTCAGTGTGTACAGTGTTTGCTGCGTGCAGTGTGTACAGTGTTTGCTGCGTGCAGTGTGTATAGTGTTTGCTGCGTGCAGTGTGTACAGTGTTTGCTGCGTGCAGTGTGTATAGTGTTTGTTGTGTGCAGAGTGTATAGTGTTTGTTGTGTGCAGTGTGTACAGTGTTTGTTGCGTGCAGTGTGTGCAGTGTTTGTTGTGTACAGTGTTTGTTGCGTGCAGTGTGTATAGTGTTTGTTGTGTGCAGTGTTTGCTGCGTGCAGTGTGTACAGTGTTTGATGTGTGCAGTGTGTACAGTGTTTGTTGTGTGCAGAGTGTATAGTGTTTGTTGTGTGCAGTGTTTGTTGCATGCAGAGTGTATAGTATTTGTTGCGTGCAGAGTGTATAGTGTTTGTTGCGTGCAGAGTGTATAGTGTTTGTTGCGTGCAGAGTGTATAGTGTTTGTTGCGTGCAGAGTGTATAGTGTTTGTTGCGTGCAGAGTGTATAGTGTTTGTTGTGTGCAGAGTGTATAGTGTTTGTTGCGTGCAGAGTGTATAGTGTTTGTTGCGTGCAGAGTGTATAGTGTTTGTTGCGTGCAGAGTGTATAGTGTTTGTTGCGTGCAGAGTGTATAGGTGTTTGTTGCGTGCAGAGTGTATAGGTGTTTGTTGCGTGCAGAGTGTATACTGTTTGTTGTGTGCAGTGTTTGTTGCATGCAGAGTGTATAGTTTTCTGCGTGCAGTGTGTATAGTGTTTGCTGCATGCAGTGTGTACAGTGTTTGCTGCGTGCAGTGTGTATAGTGTTTGCTGCGTGCAGTGTGTATAGTGTTTGCTGCGTGCAGTGTGTATAGTGTTTGCTGCGTGCAGTGTGTATAGTGTTTGCTGCGTGCAGTGTGTATAGTGTTTGTTGTGTGCAGTGTGTACAGTGTTTGTTGCGTGCAGTGTGTATAGTGTTTGTTGTGTGCAGTGTGTATAGTGTTTGCTGCGTGCAGTGTGTACAGTGTTTTCTGCGTGCAGTGTTTGTTGCGTGCAGTGTGTATAGTATTTGTTGCGTGCAGAGTGTATAGTATTTGTTGCGTGCAGAGTGTATAGGTGTTTGCTGCGTGCAGTGTGTATAGTATTTGTTGCGTGCAGAGTGTATAGTGTTTGTTGCGTGCAGAGTGTATAGTGTTTGTTGCGTGCAGAGTGTATAGTGTTTGTTGCGTGCAGAGTGTATAGTGTTTGTTGCGTGCAGAGTGTATAGTGTTTGTTGCGTGCAGAGTGTATAGTGTTTGTTGCGTGCAGAGTGTATAGTGTTTGTTGCGTGCAGAGTGTATAGTGTTTGTTGCGTGCAGAGTGTATAGGTGTTTGTTGCGTGCAGTGTGTATAGTGTTTGTTGCGTGCAGAGTGTATAGTGTTTGTTGCGTGCAGAGTCTATAGGTGTTTGTTGCGTGCAGTGTGTATAGTGTTTGTTGCGTGCAGAGTGTATAGTGTTTGTTGCGTGCAGAGTGTATAGTGTTTGTTGCGTGCAGTGTGTACAGTGTTTGTTGTGTGCAGAGTGTATAGTGTTTGTTGTGTGCAGTGTTTGTTGCATGCAGAGTGTATAGTTTTCTGCGTGCAGTGTGTATAGTGTTTGCTGCGTGCAGTGTGTACAGTGTTTGCTGCGTGCAGTGTGTGCAGTCTTTGCTGCGTGCAGTGTGTATAGTGTTTGTTGTGTGCAGTGTGTACAGTGTTTGTGTGCAGAGTGTATAGTGTTTGTTGCGTGCAGAGTGTATAGTGTTTGTTGCGTGCAGAGTGTATAGTGTTTGTTGCGTGCAGAGTGTATAGTGTTTGTTGCGTGCAGAGTGTATAGTGTTTGTTGCGTGCAGAGTGTATAGTGTTTGTTGCGTGCAGAGTGTATAGTGTTTGTTGCGTGCAGAGTGTATAGTGTTTGTTGCGTGCAGAGTGTATAGTGTTTGTTGCGTGCAGAGTGTATAGTGTTTGTTGCGTGCAGAGTGTATAGGTGTTTGTTGCGTGCAGAGTGTATAGTGTTTGTTGCGTGCAGAGTGTATAGTGTTTGTTGCGTGCAGAGTGTATAGTGTTTGTTGCGTGCAGAGTGTATAGTGTTTGTTGCGTGCAGAGTGTATAGTGTTTGTTGCGTGCAGAGTGTATAGTGTTTGTTGCGTGCAGAGTGTATAGGTGTTTGTTGCGTGCAGAGTGTATAGTGTTTGTTGCGTGCAGAGTGTATAGTGTTTGTTGCGTGCAGAGTGTATAGTGTTTGTTGCGTGCAGAGTGTATAGGTGTTTGTTGCGTGCAGAGTGTATAGTGTTTGTTGCGTGCAGAGTGTATAGGTGTTTGTTGCGTGCAGAGTGTATAGTGTTTGTTGCGTGCAGAGTGTATAGTGTTTGTTGCGTGCAGAGTGTATAGTGTTTGTTGCGTGCAGAGTGTATAGTGTTTGTTGCGTGCAGAGTGTACAGTGTTTGTTGTGTGTATAGTGTTGTGTGCAGTGTGTATAGTGTTTGTTGCGTGCAGAGTGTATAGTGTTTGTTGCGTGCAGAGTGTATAGGTGTTTGTTGCGTGCAGAGTGTATAGTGTTTGTTGCGTGCAGAGTGTATAGTGTTTGTTGCGTGCAGAGTGTATAGTGTTTGTTGCGTGCAGAGTGTATAGTGTTTGTTGCGTGCAGAGTGTATAGGTGTTTGTTGCGTGCAGAGTGTATAGTGTTTGTTGCGTGCAGAGTGTATAGGTGTTTGTTGCGTGCAGAGTGTATAGTGTTTGTTGCGTGCAGAGTGTATAGTGTTTGTTGCGTGCAGAGTGTATAGTGTTTGTTGCGTGCAGAGTGTATAGTGTTTGTTGCGTGCAGAGTGTATAGTGTTTGTTGCGTGCAGAGTGTATAGTGTTTGTTGCGTGCAGAGTGTATAGTGTTTGTTGCGTGCAGAGTGTATAGGTGTTTGTTGCGTGCAGAGTGTATAGTGTTTGTTGCGTGCAGAGTGTATAGTGTTTGTTGCGTGCAGAGTGTATAGTGTTTGTTGTGTGCAGTGTGTATAGTGTTTGTTGCGTGCAGAGTGTATAGTGTTTGTTGCGTGCAGTGTGTACAGTGTTTGTTGCGTGCAGAGTGTACAGTGTTTGTTGTGTGTATAGTGTTTGTTGCGTGCAGAGTGTATAGTGTTTGTTGCGTGCAGAGTGTATAGTGTTTGTTGCGTGCAGAGTGTATAGTGTTAGTTGCGTGCAGAGTGTATAGTGTTTGTTGCGTGCAGAGTGTATAGTGTTTGTTGCGTGCAGAGTGTATAGTGTTTGTTGCGTGCAGTGTGTATAGTGTTTGTTGTGTGCAGTGTGTACAGTGTTTGTGTGCAGAGTGTATAGTGTTTGTTGCGTGCAGAGTGTATAGTGTTTGTTGCGTGCAGAGTGTATAGTGTTTGTTGCGTGCAGAGTGTATAGTGTTTGTTGCGTGCAGTGTGTATAGTGTTTGTTGTGTGCAGAGTGTATAGTGTTTGTTGCGTGCAGAGTGTATAGTGTTTGTTGCGTGCAGAGTGTATAGTGTTTGTTGCGTGCAGAGTGTATAGGTGTTTGTTGCGTGCAGAGTGTATAGGTGTTTGTTGCGTGCAGAGTGTATAGTGTTTGTTGTGTGCAGTGTGTATAGTGTTTGTTGCGTGCAGAGTGTATAGGTGTTTGTTGCGTGCAGAGTGTATAGTGTTTGTTGCGTGCAGAGTGTATAGTGTTTGTTGTGTGCAGAGTGTATAGTGTTTGTTGCGTGCAGTGTGTATAGTGTTTGTTGCGTGCAGAGTGTATAGGTGTTTGTTGCGTGCAGAGTGTATAGTGTTTGTTGCGTGCAGAGTGTATAGTGTTTGTAGTGTGCAGAGTGTATAGTGTTTGTTGCGTGCAGAGTGTATAGGTGTTTGTTGCGTGCAGTGTGTATAGTGTTTGTTGCGTGCAGAGTGTATAGGTGTTTGTTGCGTGCAGTGTGTATAGTGTTTGTTGCGTGCAGAGTGTATAGGTGTTTGTTGCGTGCAGTGTGTATAGTGTTTGTTGCGTGCAGAGTGTATAGTGTTTGTTGCGTGCAAAGTGTATAGGGTGCCTTTTGAACCTTCTTACCTTTATAAGCCAAGTACACAAATCCACCCGTCAAGAGGATGAGATACAGGAAGAAGAAAATCGGCAGAAACTTATGTTTGTTGTTGTTTTTTGGCTTCACATCTAGAATAAAAAACAAAACACTCATGGGTTTAGTGGGAGAAGGGGGCAAGACTCCAGATTTTTTTGGTGGAAAGTGGCATAAAAAGATTGGAGTAAGAAGTCTATGAAACTCTAATGACCCCCAAATTTATTGAACATTGTGTGTCATTTTATAAATCTGCCACAAATGATGTTAATGCAGTCTGAAGAATCACGGAGCGCAAAACATCCATTCATGAGAATTTCCCCGTCGTCTCGGCTCATTGTTCTTCATCTCTTCTTCTGGGGAAGCCAGATCACTGGCGAAACGGCGCTGGGTCAGGAGGTGGCTGAGAGATGGACACACCCCTCAGGGGATGCTTATCAATTCTTTTTAATCACCAAGTGTTTTCATCCTCACACTTGCCTCCATTTAATTTTGTTTGGGGCTCATTGTTCTGAGGTATCTTGGTGACTAGTATCTTATAACTTTTTGCCTGATCCCTGGTGTGCTGACCTCTCCGCCCCTCCTTGGGTCCTATTCCTCTCCTTTTGTGTCCCACCTTTGTGCTGCCTTTTTACCATCATGTATGTATTTTTACATTGTTAATAAAGTTTATTTATCTTTACTATGTGAAGATTTTAGTCCTAATTTTTGGTGACAGTTAAGGCTCCTTGTGGGTCGGCAATTTTTTGCGATTTATTTCTGTCCGGTAATAATTTGGTAACCCTAACTACAATAGAAGAAGATACTAACTACAATAGAAGAAGATAATTACTACAATAGAAGAAGATAATTACTACAATAGAAGAAGATAATTACTACAATAGAAGAAGATACTAACTACAATAGAAGAAGATACTAACTACAATAGAAGAAGATACTAACTACAATAGAAGAAGATAATTACTACAATAGAAGAAGATAATTACTACAATAGAAGAAGATACTAACTACAATAGAAGAAGATACTAACTACAATAGAAGAAGATAATTACTACAATAGAAGAAGATAATTACTACAATAGAAGAAGATAATTACTACAATAGAAGAAGATACTAACTACAATAGAAGAAGATACTAACTACAATAGAAGAAGATAATTACTACAATAGAAGAAGATACTTACTACAATAGAAGAAGATACTAACTACAATAGAAGAAGATACTAACTACAATAGAAGAAGATAATTACTACAATAGAAGAAGATAATTACTACAATAGAAGAAGATAATTACTACAATAGAAGAAGATAATTACTACAATAGAAGAAGATAATTACTACAATAGAAGAAGATAATTACTACAATAGAAGAAGATAATAGCTACAATAGAAGAAGATACTAACTACAATAGAAGACGATAATTACTACAATAGAAGACGATAATTACTACAATAGAAGAAGATAATTACTACAATAGAAGAAGATAATTACTACAATAGAAGAAGATAATTACTACAATAGAAGAACATACTAACTACAATAGAAGAAGATACTAACTACAATAGAAGAACATACTAACTACAATAGAAGAAGATACTAACTACAATAGAAGACGATAATTACTACAATAGAAAAAGTAATTACTACAATAGAAGAAGATAATTACTACAATAGAAGAAGATAATTACTACAATAGAAGAAGATACTAACTACAATAGAAGAAGATAATTACTACAATAGAAGAAGATAATTACTACAATAGAAGAAGATAATTACTACAATAGAAGAAGATACGAACTACAATAGAAGACAATAATTACTACAATAGAAGAAGATACTAACTACAATAGAAGACGATAATAGCTACAATATAAGAAGATAATTACTACAATAGAAGAAGATAATTACTACAATAGAAGAAGATAATTACTACAATAGAAGACGATAATAGCTACAATATAAGAAGATAATTACTACAATAGAAGAAGATAATTACTACAATAGAAGACGATAATAACTACAATAGAAGGAAGGAAAAGTTAAAATTAAACTAGTAAATTATTATGAAAAATGAGGAGAAACAATATAACAATAACATCATTCTAGCCATATAGTATAACAAAAGGCAGAGGAAATGACGCCATATCTGCCTGTGCATCTTGCTGACATTGGCTCCACCATTTTGCACTTGCTTTAGGAAGAATTGAGGAGACAGCCGATGCTCACTTCTGTATTATAATAGTAACCTGGATTATTTCACGCAGAGTCTCATCAAGATAACAGAACATTTCATGTTTTTACCGTTAATTTCAAATGTAGCCATGCCAGAAGTCGCCATCCTTTGAGCTGCAATTAAAGACTTGTTCTAAGCGTCTCCCTTCACCCGGGTGTTTCTCTAGGAACCAGAAACCACTAATATTCTGGAGACAATAAGCTGCTATTAAACGTTTTTTCTACTCCACCCAAAAGTTTCCCCACGAAGAGTCAGCACTCTCAGAAACAGAAGCTTGGGAACTTCTATGAGTCAGGGATTTTCAACCTGAGAAATCATTAGTCCTAGAGTTTCAAGACAAATCTCCTCCAAATGTGCACCGTTTCCCTAGAAGAGAGCACCTCAGAGCACTCATTATGATTAATACCACCAATAATGACCAGAAACACTGCTGAATACTCACACAGGTTGATCATTGATGAGGCAAATAAAGCCGAGGGAAATAGAAAAGAAATGGCAGAGGAGAGCAATGAAAGAATAATGGTGGAAGAGGGTAATAGAAGAGAAATAGTGAGGAGGGCAGGTAATAGAGGGCTAAGGAAGGAGGAGGCCAAGGCAAGCGTTATGGTGGAGGACAGTGACAGAGGAGTGATGTATGAGAAGGGGAATACAAAAATAAAGGAGAGAGAGAGAGAGAAATTCAAAGGTAAGAGAGGAGGAGGGTAATAGAAGGGTAATGGAGGAGGAGGGTAATAGAAGGGTAATGGAGGAGGAGGGTAATAGAAGGGTAATGGAGGAGGAGGGTAATAGAAGGGTAATGGAGGAGGAGGGTAATAGATGGGTAATGGAGGAGGAGAATACAAAAATAAAGGAGAGAGAGAGAGAAATTCAAGGGTAAGAGAGGAGGAGGGTAATAGAAGGGTAATGGAGGAGGAGGGTAATAGAAGGGTAATGGAGGAGGAGGGTAATAGAAGGGTAATGGAGGAGGAGGGTAATAGAAGGGTAATGGAGGAGGAGGGTAATAGATGGGTAATGGAGGAGGAGGGTAATAGAAGGGTAATGGAGGAGGAGGGTAATAGAAGGGTAATGGAGGATGAGAGCAATAGATGGGTAATGGAGGAGGAGGGTAATAGAAGGGTAATGGAGAAGGAGGGTAATAGAAGGATAATGGAGGAGAAGAGCAATAGAAGGGTAATGGAGAAGGAGGGTAATAGAAGGGTAATAGAGGAGGAGGGTAATAGATGTGTAATCGAGGAGGAGGGTAATAGAAGGGTAATGGAGGAGGAGGGTAATAGATGGGTAATGAAGGAGGAGAGCAATAGAAGGGTAATGGAGAAGGAGGGTAATAGAAGGGTAATGGAGGAGGAGGGTAATAGATGGGTAATGGAGGAGGGTAATAGAGGAGGAGGGCAATAGATGGGTAATGGAGGAGGAGGGTAATAGAAGGGTAATGGAGGAGGAGGGTAATAGATGGGTAATGGAGGAGGAGGGTAATAGAAGGGTAATGGAGGAGGAGGGTAATAGAAGGGTAATGGAGGAGGAGGGTAATAGAAGGGTAATGGAGGAGGAGGGTAATAGATGGGTAATGGAGTAGGAGAGCAATAGAAGGGTAATGGAGAAGGAGGGTAATAAAAGGGTAATGGAGGAGGAGGGTAATAGAAGGGTAATGGAGGAGGAGGGTAATAGAAGGGTAATGGAGGAGGAGGGTAAAAGTAGGGTAAGGGAGAAGAAGGGTAACAGAAGGGTAATGGAGGAGAAGGGTAACAGAAGGGTAATGGAGGAGGAGGGTAACAGAAGGGTAATGGAGGAGGAGGGTAATAGAAGGGTAATGGAGGAGGAGGGTAATAGAAGGGTAATGGAGGAGGAGAGCAATGGAAGGGTAATGGAGGAGGAGGATAATAGAAGGGTAATGGGGGAGGAGGGTAATAGAAGGGTAATGGAGGAGGAGGGTAATAGATGGGTAATGGAGGAGGAGAGCAATAGAAGGGTAATGGAGGAGGAGAGCAATAGAAGGGTAATGGAGAAGGAGGGTAATAGAAGGGTAATGGAGGAGGAGAGCAATAGAAGGGTAATGGAGGAGGAGGGTAATAGAAGGGTAATGGAGGAGGAGGGTAATAGAAGGGTAATGGAGGAGGAGGGCAATAGAAGGGTAATGGAGAAGGAGGGTAATAGAAGGGTAATGGAGGAGGAGAGCAATAGAAGGGTAATGGAGGAGGAGGGTAATAGAAGGGTAATGGAGGAGGAGGGTAATAGAAGGGTAATGGAGGAGGAGGGTAATAGAAGGGTAATGGAGGAGTAGGGTAATAGAAGGGTAAGGAAGGAGGAGGGTAATAGAAGGGTAATAGAGGAGGAGGAGGGTAATAGAAGGGTAATGGAGGAGTAGGGTAATAGGTTAATGGAGGAGGAGGGTAAAAGAAGGGTAAGGGAGAAGAAGGGTAACAGAAGGGTAATGGAGGAGAAGGGTAACAGAAGGGTAATGGAGGAGGAGGGTAACAGAAGGGTAATGGAGGAGGAGGGTAATAGAAGGGTAATTGAGGAGGAGGGTAATAGAAGGGTAATGGAGGAGGAGGGTAATAGAAGGGTAATGGAGGAGTAGGGTAATAAAAGGGTAATGGAGGAGTAGGGTAATAGAAGTGTAATGGAGGAGGAGGGTAATAGAAGGGTAATGGAGGAGTAGGGTAATAGAAGGGTAATGGAGGAGGAGGGTAATAGAAGGGTAATGGAGGAGTAGGGTAATAGAAGGGTAATGGAGGAGGAGGGTAATAGAAGAGTAATGGATGAGGAGGGTAATAGAAGGGTAATGGAGGAGGAGGGTAATGGAAGGGTAATGGAGGAGGAGGGTAATAGAAGGGTAATGGAGGAGGAGGGTAATAGATGGGTAATGGAGGAGGAGGGTAATAGAAGGGTAATGGAGGAGGAGGGTAATAGAAGGGTAATGGAGGATGAGAGCAATAGATGGGTAATGGAGGAGGAGGGTAATAGAAGGGTAATGGAGAAGGAGGGTAATAGAAGGGTAATGGAGGAGAAGAGCAATAGAAGGGTAATGGAGAAGGAGGGTAATAGAAGGGTAATGGAGGAGGAGGGTAATAGATGGGTAATGGAGGAGGAGGGTAATGGAGGAGGAGGGTAATAGAAGGGTAATGGAGGAGGAGGGTAATAGATGGGTAATGGAGGAGGAGAGCAATAGAAGGGTAATGGAGAAGGAGGGTAATAGAAGGGTAATGGAGGAGGAGGGTAATAGATGGGTAATGGAGGAGGAGAGCAATAGAAGGGTAATGGAGGAGGAGAGCAATAGAAGGGTAATGGAGAAGGAGGGTAATAGAAGGGTAATGGAGGAGGAGAGCAATAGAAGGGTAATGGAGGAGGAGGGTAATAGAAGGGTAATGGAGGAGGAGGGTAATAGAAGGGTAATGGAGGAGGAGGGCAATAGAAGGGTAATGGAGAAGGAGGGTAATAGAAGGGTAATGGAGGAGGAGAGCAATAGAAGGGTAATGGAGGAGGAGGGTAATAGAAGGGTAATGGAGGAGGAGGGTAATAGAAGGGTAATGGAGGAGTAGGGTAATAGAAGGGTAATGGAGGAGGAGGGTAATAGAAGGGTAATGGAGGAGGAGGGTAATAGAAGGGTAATGGAGGAGTAGGGTAATAGGTTAATGGAGGAGGAGGGTAAAAGAAGGGTAAGGGAGAAGAAGGGTAACAGAAGGGTAATGGAGGAGAAGGGTAACAGAAGGGTAATGGAGGAGGAGGGTAACAGAAGGGTAATGGAGGAGGAGGGTAATAGAAGGGTAATGGAGGAGGAGGGTAATAGAAGGGTAATGGAGGAGGAGGGTAATAGAAGGGTAATGGAGGAGTAGGGTAATAAAAGGGTAATGGAGGAGTAGGGTAATAGAAGGGTAATGGAGGAGGAGGGTAATAGAAGGGTAATGGAGGAGTAGGGTAATAGAAGGGTAATGGAGGAGGAGGGTAATAGAAGGGTAATGGAGGAGTAGGGTAATAGAAGGGTAATGGAGGAGGAGGGTAATAGAAGGGTAATGGAGGAGGAGGGTAATAGAAGGGTAATGGAGGAGGAGGGTAATGGAAGGGTAATGGAGGAGGAGGGTAATAGAAGGGTAATGGAGGAGGAGGGTAATAGAAGGGTAATGGAGGAGGAGGGTAATGGAGGAGGAGGGTAATGGAAGGGTAATAGAGGAGGAGGGTAATGGAAGGGTAAGGGCTTCTAACTCCACAGCGCCATCTATTGGGTTCTTCAGAGTTTTTACATGACAAAACTGTATAAGAAAGGTTATTGAATATTATGTTAGGACAATCGGAAAACTTTTTGTCGCCCTAATGATATCGATCTAGGTGCGCAGCTCCACACAACAGATGCAAGATAAATTTGAGGCTTACTGGTTCTGTCAGATGAGAGCTGGTTTTCAATTGTAAGGTATGCTGGCTGTTATCTGTCTCATGGAAAGATTGGGCACATACCTGGCTTTTGGCACACAGCCTTGTGTGGTCATCTATTGTATGTTGTACATCAGGGCTGGCCAACCTGCGGCTCTCCAGCTGTTGCAAAACTACAACTCCCACCATGCCTAGACTGCTTACAGCTATCAGCCTGCAGCAGGGCATGGTGGGAATTGTAGTTTTACAACAGCTGGAGAGCCGCAGGTTGGCCAGCCCTGTCGTACATAATAGGAGTGTAAGACGCATCCGGCTATCCTCAGAATGCTGTTTCCATCAATTTCTAACCTTTTATTATTATCTTCCGAGCAGGGGGTGCCTGGTTGTCTCCCATTGACTTCCATTACAATCGGGTGCTCCGCCGAGCACACAAATATAGCAATGTGTTCAGGCCGAACAGCCGAATACTTTGGTGCTCGCTGATCCCTAATCAGGATGTATCGGCGTCTTGCTGTATGTGATATCAGTCTCTGGGGTCAGTGTTGGTCTTTGACTGCGGTTCCTGTTCAGTTTTCAGCGTGTTGTTATTTGCCGCCATCTTGTGGAGGAAACTGAAACTGTCTCTTTCCTCTGCTGCTTCTCCAACAGGAGATTTAGAAATTGTTTTCTTCAAGCTTAGGCTCTGTTCACATTTGCATCGTAGCATGCAACAGATTAAATCATATATGAAAGGAACATTAACGCTGCATGCAAACGACAGACACCATGATAGGGCTGGATACACTACTGTGAATCAATGGGCTTTGTTGGGCAGCATTGACAGATCTGGCCCTGTAACTGAGGAAGGTGTGAACAGTCACCATCGCAGGTCCCCACAGGATTCTCAACCAGCTTTCTTAGCCCCTGAATGGGAAATCTACCTATATATGAGGGTAATAGAAGGGTAATGGAGGAGGAGGGTAATAGAAGGGTAATGGAGGAGGAGAATAATGGAAGGGTAATGGAGGAGGATAATGGAAGGGTAATGGATGAGGAGGATAATGGAAGGGTAATGGAGGAGGAGGGTAATGGAAGGGTAATGGAGGAGGAAGATAATGGAGGAGGAGGGTAATAGAAGTGTAATGGAGGAGGAGGAGGATAATGGAAGGGTAATGGAGGAGGAGGGTAATAGAAGGGTAATGGAGGAGGAGGGTAATGGAAGGGTAATGGAGGAGGAAGATAATGGAGGAGGAGGGTAATAGAAAGGTAATGGAGGAGGAGGGTAATAGAAGGGTAATAGAAGGGTAATGGAGGAGGAGGATAATAGAAGGGTAATGGAGGAGGAGGGTAATGGAGGAGGAGGGTAATAGAAGGGTAAGGAAGGAGGAGGGTAATAGAAGGGTAATGGAGGAGGAGAGCAATAGAAGGGTAATGGAGGAGGAGGGTAATAGAAGGGTAATGGAGGAGGAGGGTAATAGAAGGGTAATAGAGGAGGAGGGCAATAGAAGGGTAATGGAGAAGGAGGGTAATAGAAGGGTAATGGAGGAGGAGAGCAATAGAAGGGTAATGGAGGAGGAGGGTAATAGAAGGGTAATGGAGGAGGAGGGTAATAGAAGGGTAATGGAGGAGGAGGGTAATAGAAGGGTAATGGAGGAGTAGGGTAATAGAAGGGTAAGGAAGGAGGAGGGTAATAGAAGGGTAATGGAGGAGTAGGGTAATAGGTTAATGGAGGAGGAGGGTAAAAGAAGGGTAAGGGAGAAGAAGGGTAACAGAAGGGTAATGGAGGAGAAGGGTAACAGAAGGGTAATGGAGGAGGAGGGTAACAGAAGGGTAATGGAGGAGGAGGGTAATAGAAGGGTAATTGAGGAGGAGGGTAATAGAAGGGTAATGGAGGAGGAGGGTAATAGAAGGGTAATGGAGGAGTAGGGTAATAAAAGGGTAATGGAGGAGTAGGGTAATAGAAGTGTAATGGAGGAGGAGGGTAATAGAAGGGTAATGGAGGAGTAGGGTAATAGAAGGGTAATGGAGGAGGAGGGTAATAGAAGGGTAATGGAGGAGTAGGGTAATAGAAGGGTAATGGAGGAGGAGGGTAATAGAAGAGTAATGGAGGAGGAGGGTAATAGAAGGGTAATGGAGGAGGAGGGTAATGGAAGGGTAATGGAGGAGGAGGGTAATAGAAGGGTAATGGAGGAGGAGGGTAATAGAAGGGTAATGGAGGATGAGAGCAATAGATGGGTAATGGAGGAGGAGGGTAATAGAAGGGTAATGGAGAAGGAGGGTAATAGAAGGGTAATGGAGGAGAAGAGCAATAGAAGGGTAATGGAGAAGGAGGGTAATAGAAGGGTAATGGAGGAGGAGGGTAATAGATGGGTAATGGAGGAGGAGGGTAATGGAGGAGGAGGGTAATAGAAGGGTAATGGAGGAGGAGGGTAATAGATGGGTAATGGAGGAGGAGAGCAATAGAAGGGTAATGGAGAAGGAGGGTAATAGAAGGGTAATGGAGGAGGAGGGTAATAGATGGGTAATGGAGGAGGGTAATAGAGGAGGAGGGCAATAGATGGGTAATGGAGGAGGAGGGTAATAGAAGGGTAATGGAGGAGGAGGGTAATAGAAGGGTAATGGAGGAGGAGGGTAATAGAAGGGTAATGGAGGAGGAGGGTAATAGAAGGGTAATGGAGGAGGAGGGTAATAGAAGGGTAATGGAGGAGGAGGGTAATAGATGGGTAATGGAGGAGGAGAGCAATAGAAGGGTAATGGAGAAGGAGGGTAATAAAAGGGTAATGGAGGAGGAGGGTAATAGAAGGGTAATGGAGGAGTAGGGTAATGGAGGAGGAGGGTAAAAGTAGGGTAAGGGAGAAGAAGGGTAACAGAAGGGTAATGGAGGAGAAGGGTAACAGAAGGGTAATGGAGGAGGAGGGTAACAGAAGGGTAATGGAGGAGGAGGGTAATAGAAGGGTAATGGAGGAGGAGGGTAATAGAAGGGTAATGGAGGAGGAGAGCAATGGAAGGGTAATGGAGGAGGAGGGTAATAGAAGGGTAATGGAGGAGGAGGGTAATAGAAGGGTAATGGAGGAGGAGGGTAATAGATGGGTAATGGAGGAGGAGAGCAATAGAAGGGTAATGGAGGAGGAGAGCAATAGAAGGGTAATGGAGAAGGAGGGTAATAGAAGGGTAATTAAGGAGGAGAGCAATAGAAGGGTAATGGAGGAGGAGGGTAATAGAAGGGTAATGGAGGAGGAGGGTAATAGAAGGGTAATGGAGGAGGAGGGCAATAGAAGGGTAATGGAGAAGGAGGGTAATAGAAGGGTAATGGAGGAGGAGAGCAATAGAAGGGTAATGGAGGAGGAGGGTAATAGAAGGGTAATGGAGGAGGAGGGTAATAGAAGGGTAATGGAGGAGTAGGGTAATAGAAGGGTAAGGAAGGAGGAGGGTAATAGAAGGGTAATAGAGGAGGAGGGTAATGGAGGAGTAGGGTAATAGGTTAATGGAGGAGGAGGGTAAAAGAAGGGTAAGGGAGAAGAAGGGTAACAGAAGGGTAATGGAGGAGAAGGGTAACAGAAGGGTAATGGAGGAGGAGGGTAACAGAAGGGTAATGGAGGAGGAGGGTAATAGAAGGGTAATGGAGGAGGAGGGTAATAGAAGGGTAATGGAGGAGGAGGGTAATAGAAGGGTAATGGAGGAGTAGGGTAATAAAAGGGTAATGGAGGAGTAGGGTAATAGAAGTGTAATGGAGGAGGAGGGTAATAGAAGGGTAATGGAGGAGTAGGGTAATAGAAGGGTAATGGAGGAGGAGGGTAATAGAAGGGTAATGGAGGAGTAGGGTAATAGAAGGGTAATGGAGGAGGAGGGTAATAGAAGAGTAATGGAGGAGGAGGGTAATAGAAGGGTAATGGAGGAGGAGGGTAATGGAAGGGTAATGGAGGAGGAGGGTAATAGAAGGGTAATGGAGGAGGAGGGTAATAGAAGGGTAATGGAGGAGGAGGGTAATAGAAGGGTAATGGAGGAGGAGGGTAATGGAAGGGTAATGGAGGAGGAGGGTAATGGAAGGGTAAGGGCTTCTAACTCCACAGCGCCATCTATTGGGTTCTTCAGAGTTTTTACATGACAAAACTGTATAAGAAAGGTTATTGAATATTATGTTAGGACAATCGGAAAACTTTTTGTCGCCCTAATGATATCGATCTAGGTGCGCAGCTCCACACAACAGATGCAAGATAAATTTGAGGCTTACTGGTTCTCAGTCAGATGAGAGCTGGTTTCCCATTGTAAGGTATGCTGGCTGTTATCTGTCTCATGGAAAGATTGGGCACATACCTGGCTTTTGGCACACAGCCTTGTGTGGTCATCTATTGTATGTTGTACATCAGGGCTGGCCAACCTGCGGCTCTCCAGCTGTTGCAAAACTACAAATCCCAGCATGCCTAGACTGCTTACAGCTATCAGCCTGCAGCAGGGCATGGTGGGAATTGTAGCTTTACAACAGCTGGAGAGCCGCAGGTTGGCCAGCCCTGTCGTACATAATAGGAGTGTAAGACGCATCCGGCTATCCTCAGAATGCTGTTTCCATCAATTTCTAACCTTTTATTATTATCTTCCGAGCAGGGGGTGCCTGGTTGTCTCCCATTGACTTCCATTACACTCGGGTGCTCCGCCGAGCACACGAATATGGCAATGTGTTCAGGCCGAACAGCCGAATACTTTGGTGCTCGCTGATCCCTAATCAGGATGTATTGGCGTCTTGCTGTATGTGATATCAGTCTCTGGGGTCAGTGTTGGTCTTTGACTGCGGTTCCTGTTCAGTTTTCAGCGTGTTGTTATTTGCCGCCATCTTGTGGAGGAAACTGAAACTGTCTCTTTCCTCTGCTGCTTCTCCAACAGGAGATTTAGAAATTGTTTTCTTCAAGCTTAGGCTCTGTTCACATTTGCATCGTAGCATGCAACAGATTAAATCATATATGAAAGGAACATTAACGCTGCATGCAAACGACAGACACCATGATAGGGCTGGATACACTACTGTGAATCAATGGGCTTTGTTGGGCAGCATTGACAGATCTGGCCCTGTATCCGAGGCAGGTGTGAACAGTCACCATCGCAGGTCCCCACAGGATTCTCAACCAGCTTTCTTAGCCCCTGAATGGGAAATCTACCTATATATGAGGGTAATAGAAGGGTAATGGAGGAGGAGGGTAATAGAAGGGTAATGGAGGAGGAGAATAATGGAAGGGTAATGGAGGAGGATAATGGAAGGGTAATGGATGAGGAGGATAATGGAAGGGTAATGGAGGAGGAGGGTAATGGAAGGGTAATTGAGGAGGAAGATAATGGAGGAGGAGGGTAATAGAAGGGTAATGGAGGAGGAGGAGGATAATGGAAGGGTAATGGAGGAGGAGGGTAATAGAAGGGTAATGGAGGAGGAGGGTAATGGAAGGGTAATGGAGGAGGAAGATAATGGAGGAGGAGGGTAATAGAAGGGTAATGGAGGAGGAGGGTAATAGAAGGGTAATGGAGGAGGAGGGTAATAGAAGGGTAATGGAGGAGGAGGGTAATAGAAGGGTAATGGAGGAGGGTAATAGAGGAGGAGGGCAATAGATGGGTAATGGAGGAGGAGGGTAATAGAAGGGTAATGGAGGAGGAGGGTAATAGAAGGGTAATGGAGGAGGAGGGTAATAGAAGGGTAATGGAGGAGGAGGGTAATAGAAGGGTAATGGAGGAGGAGGGTAATAGAAGGGTAATGGAGGAGGAGGGTAATAGATGGGTAATGGAGGAGGAGAGCAATAGAAGGGTAATGGAGAAGGAGGGTAATAGAAGGGTAATGGAGGAGGAGGGTAATAGAAGGGTAATGGAGGAGGAGGGTAATAGAAGGGTAATGGAGGAGGAGGGTAAAAGTAGGGTAAGGGAGAAGAAGGGTAACAGAAGGGTAATGGAGGAGAAGGGTAACAGAAGGGTAATGGAGGAGGAGGGTAACAGAAGGGTAATGGAGGAGGAGGGTAATAGAAGGGTAATGGAGGAGGAGGGTAATAGAAGGGTAATGGAGGAGGAGAGCAATGGAAGGGTAATGGAGGAGGAGGATAATAGAAGGGTAATGGGGGAGGAGGGTAATAGAAGGGTAATGGAGGAGGAGGGTAATAGATGGGTAATGGAGGAGGAGAGCAATAGAAGGGTAATGGAGGAGGAGAGCAATAGAAGGGTAATGGAGGAGGAGGGTAATAGAAGGGTAATGGAGGAGGAGAGCAATAGAAGGGTAATGGAGGAGGAGGGTAATAGAAGGGTAATGGAGGAGGAGGGTAATAGAAGGGTAATGGAGGAGGAGGGCAATAGAAGGGTAATGGAGAAGGAGGGTAATAGAAGGGTAATGGAGGAGGAGAGCAATAGAAGGGTAATGGAGGAGGAGGGTAATAGAAGGGTAATGGAGGAGGAGGGTAATAGAAGGGTAATGGAGGAGGAGGGTAATAGAAGGGTAATGGAGGAGGAGGGTAATAGAAGGGTAATGGAGGAGGAGGGTAATAGAAGGGTAATAGAGGAGGAGGGTAATAGAAGGGTAATGGAGGAGTAGGGTAATAGGTTAATGGAGGAGGAGGGTAAAAGAAGGGTAAGGGAGAAGAAGGGTAACAGAAGGGTAATGGAGGAGAAGGGTAACAGAAGGGTAATGGAGGAGGAGGGTAACAGAAGGGTAATGGAGGAGGAGGGTAATAGAAGGGTAATTGAGGAGGAGGGTAATAGAAGGGTAATGGAGGAGGAGGGTAATAGAAGGGTAATGGAGGAGTAGGGTAATAAAAGGGTAATGGAGGAGTAGGGTAATAGAAGTGTAATGGAGGAGGAGGGTAATAGAAGGGTAATGGAGGAGTAGGGTAATAGAAGGGTAATGGAGGAGGAGGGTAATAGAAGGGTAATGGAGGAGTAGGGTAATAGAAGGGTAATGGAGGAGGAGGGTAATAGAAGAGTAATGGATGAGGAGGGTAATAGAAGGGTAATGGAGGAGGAGGGTAATGGAAGGGTAATGGAGGAGGAGGGTAATAGAAGGGTAATGGAGGAGGAGGGTAATAGATGGGTAATGGAGGAGGAGGGTAATAGAAGGGTAATGGAGGAGGAGGGTAATAGAAGGGTAATGGAGGATGAGAGCAATAGATGGGTAATGGAGGAGGAGGGTAATAGAAGGGTAATGGAGAAGGAGGGTAATAGAAGGGTAATGGAGGAGAAGAGCAATAGAAGGGTAATGGAGAAGGAGGGTAATAGAAGGGTAATGGAGGAGGAGGGTAATAGATGGGTAATGGAGGAGGAGGGTAATGGAGGAGGAGGGTAATAGAAGGGTAATGGAGGAGGAGGGTAATAGATGGGTAATGGAGGAGGAGAGCAATAGAAGGGTAATGGAGAAGGAGGGTAATAGAAGGGTAATGGAGGAGGAGGGTAATAGATGGGTAATGGAGGAGGAGAGCAATAGAAGGGTAATGGAGGAGGAGAGCAATAGAAGGGTAATGGAGAAGGAGGGTAATAGAAGGGTAATGGAGGAGGAGAGCAATAGAAGGGTAATGGAGGAGGAGGGTAATAGAAGGGTAATGGAGGAGGAGGGTAATAGAAGGGTAATGGAGGAGGAGGGCAATAGAAGGGTAATGGAGAAGGAGGGTAATAGAAGGGTAATGGAGGAGGAGAGCAATAGAAGGGTAATGGAGGAGGAGGGTAATAGAAGGGTAATGGAGGAGGAGGGTAATAGAAGGGTAATGGAGGAGTAGGGTAATAGAAGGGTAAGGAAGGAGGAGGGTAATAGAAGGGTAATAGAGGAGGAGGGTAATAGAAGGGTAATGGAGGAGTAGGGTAATAGGTTAATGGAGGAGGAGGGTAAAAGAAGGGTAAGGGAGAAGAAGGGTAACAGAAGGGTAATGGAGGAGAAGGGTAACAGAAGGGTAATGGAGGAGGAGGGTAACAGAAGGGTAATGGAGGAGGAGGGTAATAGAAGGGTAATTGAGGAGGAGGGTAATAGAAGGGTAATGGAGGAGGAGGGTAATAGAAAGGTAATGGAGGAGGAGGGTAATAGAAGGGTAATGGAGGAGGAGGGTAATAGAAGGGTAATGGAGGAGGAGGATAATAGAAGGGTAATGGAGGAGGGTAATAGAGGAGGAGGGCAATAGATGGGTAATGGAGGAGGAGGGTAATAGAAGGGTAATGGAGGAGGAGGGTAATAGATGGGTAATGGAGGAGGAGGGTAATAGAAGGGTAATGGAGGAGGAGGGTAATAGAAGGGTAATGGAGGAGGAGGGTAATAGAAGGGTAATGGAGGAGGAGGGTAATAGATGGGTAATGGAGTAGGAGAGCAATAGAAGGGTAATGGAGAAGGAGGGTAATAAAAGGGTAATGGAGGAGGAGGGTAATAGAAGGGTAATGGAGGAGGAGGGTAATAGAAGGGTAATGGAGGAGGAGGGTAAAAGTAGGGTAAGGGAGAAGAAGGGTAACAGAAGGGTAATGGAGGAGAAGGGTAACAGAAGGGTAATGGAGGAGGAGGGTAACAGAAGGGTAATGGAGGAGGAGGGTAATAGAAGGGTAATGGAGGAGGAGGGTAATAGAAGGGTAATGGAGGAGGAGAGCAATGGAAGGGTAATGGAGGAGGAGGATAATAGAAGGGTAATGGGGGAGGAGGGTAATAGAAGGGTAATGGAGGAGGAGGGTAATAGATGGGTAATGGAGGAGGAGAGCAATAGAAGGGTAATGGAGGAGGAGAGCAATAGAAGGGTAATGGAGAAGGAGGGTAATAGAAGGGTAATGGAGGAGGAGAGCAATAGAAGGGTAATGGAGGAGGAGGGTAATAGAAGGGTAATGGAGGAGGAGGGTAATAGAAGGGTAATGGAGGAGGAGGGCAATAGAAGGGTAATGGAGGAGGAGGGTAATAGAAGGGTAATGGAGGAGGAGAGCAATAGAAGGGTAATGGAGGAGGAGGGTAATAGAAGGGTAATGGAGGAGGAGGGTAATAGAAGGGTAATGGAGGAGGAGGGTAATAGAAGGGTAATGGAGGAGGAGGGTAATAGAAGGGTAATGGAGGAGGAGGGTAATAGAAGGGTAATAGAGGAGGAGGGTAATAGAAGGGTAATGGAGGAGTAGGGTAATAGGTTAATGGAGGAGGAGGGTAAAAGAAGGGTAAGGGAGAAGAAGGGTAACAGAAGGGTAATGGAGGAGAAGGGTAACAGAAGGGTAATGGAGGAGGAGGGTAACAGAAGGGTAATGGAGGAGGAGGGTAATAGAAGGGTAATTGAGGAGGAGGGTAATAGAAGGGTAATGGAGGAGGAGGGTAATAGAAGGGTAATGGAGGAGTAGGGTAATAAAAGGGTAATGGAGGAGTAGGGTAATAGAAGTGTAATGGAGGAGGAGGGTAATAGAAGGGTAATGGAGGAGTAGGGTAATAGAAGGGTAATGGAGGAGGAGGGTAATAGAAGGGTAATGGAGGAGTAGGGTAATAGAAGGGTAATGGAGGAGGAGGGTAATAGAAGAGTAATGGATGAGGAGGGTAATAGAAGGGTAATGGAGGAGGAGGGTAATGGAAGGGTAATGGAGGAGGAGGGTAATAGAAGGGTAATGGAGGAGGAGGGTAATAGATGGGTAATGGAGGAGGAGGGTAATAGAAGGGTAATGGAGGAGGAGGGTAATAGAAGGGTAATGGAGGATGAGAGCAATAGATGGGTAATGGAGGAGGAGGGTAATAGAAGGGTAATGGAGAAGGAGGGTAATAGAAGGGTAATGGAGGAGGAGGGTAATAGAAGGGTAATGGAGAAGGAGGGTAATAGAAGGGTAATGGAGGAGGAGGGTAATAGATGGGTAATGGAGGAGGAGGGTAATGGAGGAGGAGGGTAATAGAAGGGTAATGGAGGAGGAGGGTAATAGATGGGTAATGGAGGAGGAGAGCAATAGAAGGGTAATGGAGAAGGAGGGTAATAGAAGGGTAATGGAGGAGGAGGGTAATAGATGGGTAATGGAGGAGGAGAGCAATAGAAGGGTAATGGAGGAGGAGAGCAATAGAAGGGTAATGGAGAAGGAGGGTAATAGAAGGGTAATGGAGGAGGAGAGCAATAGAAGGGTAATGGAGGAGGAGGGTAATAGAAGGGTAATGGAGGAGGAGGGTAATAGAAGGGTAATGGAGGAGGAGGGCAATAGAAGGGTAATGGAGGAGGAGGGTAATAGAAGGGTAATGGAGGAGGAGAGCAATAGAAGGGTAATGGAGGAGGAGGGTAATAGAAGGGTAATGGAGGAGGAGGGTAATAGAAGGGTAATGGAGGAGTAGGGTAATAGAAGGGTAATGGAGGAGGAGGGTAATAGAAGGGTAATGGAGGAGGAGGGTAATAGAAGGGTAATGGAGGAGTAGGGTAATAGGTTAATGGAGGAGGAGGGTAAAAGAAGGGTAAGGGAGAAGAAGGGTAACAGAAGGGTAATGGAGGAGAAGGGTAACAGAAGGGTAATGGAGGAGGAGGGTAACAGAAGGGTAATGGAGGAGGAGGGTAATAGAAGGGTAATGGAGGAGGAGGGTAATAGAAGGGTAATGGAGGAGGAGGGTAATAGAAGGGTAATGGAGGAGGAGGGTAATAGAAGGGTAATGGAGGAGGAGGGTAATAGAAGGGTAATGGAGGAGGAGGGTAATAGAAGGGTAATGGAGGAGGAGGGTAATAGATGGGTAATGGAGGAGGAGAGCAATAGAAGGGTAATGGAGAAGGAGGGTAATAGAAGGGTAATGGAGGAGGAGAGCAATGGAAGGGTAATGGAGGAGGAGGATAATAGAAGGGTAATGGAGGAGGAGGGTAATAGAAGGGTAATGGAGGAGGAGGGTAATAGATGGGTAATGGAGGAGGAGAGCAATAGAAGGGTAATGGAGGAGGAGAGCAATAGAAGGGTAATGGAGAAGGAGGGTAATAGAAGGGTAATGGAGGAGGAGAGCAATAGAAGGGTAATGGAGGAGGAGGGTAATAGAAGGGTAATGGAGGAGGAGGGTAATAGAAGGGTAATGGAGGAGGGCAATAGAAGGGTAATGGAGGAGGAGGGTAATAGAAGGGTAATGGAGGAGGAGGGTAATAGAAGGGTAATGGAGGAGGAGAGCAATAGAAGGGTAATGGAGGAGGAGGGTAATAGAAGGGTAATGGAGGAGGAGGGTAATAGAAGGGTAATGGAGGAGGAGGGTAATAGAAGGGTAATGGAGGAGGAGGGTAATAGAAGGGTAATGGAGGAGGAGGGTAATAGAAGGGTAATGGAGGAGGAGGGTAATAGAAGGGTAATGGAGGAGGAGGGTAACAGAAGGGTAATGGAGGAGGAGGGTAATAGAAGGGTAATGGAGGAGGAGGGTAATAGAAGGGTAATGGAGGAGGAGGGTAATAGATGGGTAATGGAGGAGGAGAGCAATAGAAGGGTAATGGAGAAGGAGGGTAATAGAAGGGTAATGGAGGAGGAGAGCAATGGAAGGGTAATGGAGGAGGAGGATAATAGAAGGGTAATGGAGGAGGAGGGTAATAGAAGGGTAATGGAGGAGGAGGGTAATAGATGGGTAATGGAGGAGGAGAGCAATAGAAGTGTAATGGAGGAGGAGAGCAATAGAAGGGTAATGGAGAAGGAGGGTAATAGAAGGGTAATGGAGGAGGAGAGCAATAGAAGGGTAATGGAGGAGGAGGGTAATAGAAGGGTAATGGAGGAGGAGGGTAATAGAAGGGTAATGGAGGAGGAGGGCAATAGAAGGGTAATGGAGGAGGAGGGTAATAGAAGGGTAATGGAGGAGGAGAGCAATAGAAGGGTAATGGAGGAGGAGGGTAATAGAAGGGTAATAGAGGAGGAGGGTAATAGAAGGGTAATGGAGGAGTAGGGTAATAGGTTAATGGAGGAGGAGGGTAAAAGAAGGGTAAGGGAGAAGAAGGGTAACAGAAGGGTAATGGAGGAGAAGGGTAACAGAAGGGTAATGGAGGAGGAGGGTAACAGAAGGGTAATGGAGGAGGAGGGTAATAGAAGGGTAATGGAGGAGGAGGGTAATAGAAGGGTAATGGAGGAGGAGGGTAATAGAAGGGTAATGGAGGAGTAGGGTAATAAAAGGGTAATGGAGGAGTAGGGTAATAGAAGTGTAATGGAGGAGGAGGGTAATAGAAGGGTAATGGAGGAGTAGGGTAATAGAAGGGTAATGGAGGAGGAGGGTAATAGAAGGGTAATGGAGGAGTAGGGTAATAGAAGGGTAATGGAGGAGGAGGGTAATAGAAGAGTAATGGATGAGGAGGGTAATAGAAGGGTAATGGAGGAGGAGGGTAATGGAAGGGTAATGGAGGAGGAGGGTAATAGAAGGGTAATGGAGGAGGAGGGTAATAGATGGGTAATGGAGGAGGAGGGTAATAGAAGGGTAATGGAGGAGGAGGGTAATAGAAGGGTAATGGAGGAGGAGGGCAATAGATGGGTAATGGAGGAGGAGGGTAATAGAAGGGTAATGGAGAAGGAGGGTAATAGAAGGGTAATGGAGGAGAAGAGCAATAGAAGGGTAATGGAGAAGGAGGGTAATAGAAGGGTAATGGAGGAGGAGGGTAATAGATGGGTAATGGAGGAGGAGGGTAATGGAGGAGGAGGGTAATAGAAGGGTAATGGAGGAGGAGGGTAATAGATGGGTAATGGAGGAGGAGAGCAATAGAAGGGTAATGGAGAAGGAGGGTAATAGAAGGGTAATGGAGGAGGAGGGTAATAGATGGGTAATGGAGGAGGAGAGCAATAGAAGGGTAATGGAGGAGGAGAGCAATAGAAGGGTAATGGAGAAGGAGGGTAATAGAAGGGTAATGGAGGAGGAGAGCAATAGAAGGGTAATGGAGGAGGAGGGTAATAGAAGGGTAATGGAGGAGGAGGGTAATAGAAGGGTAATGGAGGAGGAGGGCAATAGAAGGGTAATGGAGAAGGAGGGTAATAGAAGGGTAATGGAGGAGGAGAGCAATAGAAGGGTAATGGAGGAGGAGGGTAATAGAAGGGTAATGGAGGAGGAGGGTAATAGAAGGGTAATGGAGGAGTAGGGTAATAGAAGGGTAAGGAAGGAGGAGGGTAATAGAAGGGTAATAGAGGAGGAGGGTAATAGAAGGGTAATGGAGGAGTAGGGTAATAGGTTAATGGAGGAGGAGGGTAAAAGAAGGGTAAGGGAGAAGAAGGGTAACAGAAGGGTAATGGAGGAGAAGGGTAACAGAAGGGTAATGGAGGAGGAGGGTAACAGAAGGGTAATGGAGGAGGAGGGTAATAGAAGGGTAATTGAGGAGGAGGGTAATAGAAGGGTAATGGAGGAGGAGGGTAATAGAAGGGTAATGGAGGAGTAGGGTAATAAAAGGTTAATGGAGGAGTAGGGTAATAGAAGTGTAATGGAGGAGGAGGGTAATAGAAGGGTAATGGAGGAGTAGGGTAATAGAAGGGTAATGGAGGAGGAGGGTAATAGAAGGGTAATGGAGGAGTAGGGTAATAGAAGGGTAATGGAGGAGGAGGGTAATAGAAGAGTAATGGAGGAGGAGGGTAATAGAAGGGTAATGGAGGAGGAGGGTAATAGAAGGGTAATGGAGGAGGAGGGTAATAGAAGGGTAATGGAGGAGGAGGGTAATAGAAGGGTAATGGAGGAGGAGGGTAATGGAGGAGGAGGGTAATGGAAGGGTAATAGAGGAGGAGGGTAATGGAAGGGTAAGGGCTTCTAACTCCACAGCGCCATCTATTGGGTTCTTCAGAGTTTTTACATGACAAAACTGTATAAGAAAGGTTATTGAATATTATGTTAGGACAATCGGAAAACTTTTTGTCGCCCTAATGATATCGATCTAGGTGCGCAGCTCCACACAACAGATGCAAGATAAATTTGAGGCTTACTGGTTCTGTCAGATGAGAGCTGGTTTTCAATTGTAAGGTATGCTGGCTGTTATCTGTCTCATGGAAAGATTGGGCACATACCTGGCTTTTGGCACACAGCCTTGTGTGGTCATCTATTGTATGTTGTACATCAGGGCTGGCCAACCTGCGGCTCTCCAGCTGTTGCAAAACTACAACTCCCAGCATGCCTAGACTGCTTACAGCTATCAGCCTGCAGCAGGGCATGGTGGGAATTGTAGTTTTACAACAGCTGGAGAGCCGCAGGTTGGCCAGCCCTGTCGTACATAATAGGAGTGTAAGACGCATCCGGCTATCCTCAGAATGCTGTTTCCATCAATTTCTAACCTTTTATTATTATCTTCCGAGCAGGGGGTGCCTGGTTGTCTCCCATTGACTTCCATTACAATCGGGTGCTCCGCCGAGCACACAAATATAGCAATGTGTTCAGGCCGAACAGCCGAATACTTTGGTGCTCGCTGATCCCTAATCAGGATGTATCGGCGTCTTGCTGTATGTGATATCAGTCTCTGGGGTCAGTGTTGGTCTTTGACTGCGGTTCCTGTTCAGTTTTCAGCGTGTTGTTATTTGCCGCCATCTTGTGGAGGAAACTGAAACTGTCTCTTTCCTCTGCTGCTTCTCCAACAGGAGATTTAGAAATTGTTTTCTTCAAGCTTAGGCTCTGTTCACATTTGCATCGTAGCATGCAACAGATTAAATCATATATGAAAGGAACATTAACGCTGCATGCAAACGACAGACACCATGATAGGGCTGGATACACTACTGTGAATCAATGGGCTTTGTTGGGCAGCATTGACAGATCTGGCCCTGTAACTGAGGAAGGTGTGAACAGTCACCATCGCAGGTCCCCACAGGATTCTCAACCAGCTTTCTTAGCCCCTGAATGGGAAATCTACCTATATATGAGGGTAATAGAAGGGTAATGGAGGAGGAGGGTAATAGAAGGGTAATGGAGGAGGAGAATAATGGAAGGGTAATGGAGGAGGATAATGGAAGGGTAATGGATGAGGAGGATAATGGAAGGGTAATGGAGGAGGAGGGTAATGGAAGGGTAATGGAGGAGGAAGATAATGGAGGAGGAGGGTAATAGAAGTGTAATGGAGGAGGAGGAGGATAATGGAAGGGTAATGGAGGAGGAGGGTAATAGAAGGGTAATGGAGGAGGAGGGTAATGGAAGGGTAATGGAGGAGGAAGATAATGGAGGAGGAGGGTAATAGAAAGGTAATGGAGGAGGAGGGTAATAGAAGGGTAATAGAAGGGTAATGGAGGAGGAGGATAATAGAAGGGTAATGGAGGAGGAGGGTAATGGAGGAGGAGGGTAATAGAAGGGTAAGGAAGGAGGAGGGTAATAGAAGGGTAATGGAGGAGGAGAGCAATAGAAGGGTAATGGAGGAGGAGGGTAATAGAAGGGTAATGGAGGAGGAGGGTAATAGAAGGGTAATGGAGGAGGAGGGCAATAGAAGGGTAATGGAGAAGGAGGGTAATAGAAGGGTAATGGAGGAGGAGAGCAATAGAAGGGTAATGGAGGAGGAGGGTAATAGAAGGGTAATGGAGGAGGAGGGTAATAGAAGGGTAATGGAGGAGGAGGGTAATAGAAGGGTAATGGAGGAGTAGGGTAATAGAAGGGTAAGGAAGGAGGAGGGTAATAGAAGGGTAATGGAGGAGTAGGGTAATAGGTTAATGGAGGAGGAGGGTAAAAGAAGGGTAAGGGAGAAGAAGGGTAACAGAAGGGTAATGGAGGAGAAGGGTAACAGAAGGGTAATGGAGGAGGAGGGTAACAGAAGGGTAATGGAGGAGGAGGGTAATAGAAGGGTAATGGAGGAGGAGGGTAATAGAAGGGTAATGGAGGAGGAGGGTAATAGAAGGGTAATGGAGGAGTAGGGTAATAAAAGGGTAATGGAGGAGTAGGGTAATAGAAGTGTAATGGAGGAGGAGGGTAATAGAAGGGTAATGGAGGAGTAGGGTAATAGAAGGGTAATGGAGGAGGAGGGTAATAGAAGGGTAATGGAGGAGGAGGGTAATAGAAGGGTAATGGAGGAGGAGGGTAATAGAAGGGTAATGGAGGAGGAGGGTAATAGAAGGGTAATGGAGGAGGAGGGTAATGGAAGGGTAATGGAGGAGGAGGGTAATAGAAGGGTAATGGAGGAGGAGGGTAATAGATGGGTAATGGAGGAGGAGGGTAATAGAAGGGTAATGGAGGAGGAGGGTAATAGAAGGGTAATGGAGGATGAGAGCAATAGATGGGTAATGGAGGAGGAGGGTAATAGAAGGGTAATGGAGAAGGAGGGTAATAGAAGGGTAATGGAGGAGAAGAGCAATAGAAGGGTAATGGAGAAGGAGGGTAATAGAAGGGTAATGGAGGAGGAGGGTAATAGATGGGTAATGGAGGAGGAGGGTAATGGAGGAGGAGGGTAATAGAAGGGTAATGGAGGAGGAGGGTAATAGATGGGTAATGGAGGAGGAGAGCAATAGAAGGGTAATGGAGAAGGAGGGTAATAGAAGGGTAATGGAGGAGGAGGGTAATAGATGGGTAATGGAGGAGGGTAATAGAGGAGGAGGGCAATAGATGGGTAATGGAGGAGGAGGGTAATAGAAGGGTAATGGAGGAGGAGGGTAATAGAAGGGTAATGGAGGAGGAGGGTAATAGAAGGGTAATGGAGGAGGAGGGTAATAGAAGGGTAATGGAGGAGGAGGGTAATAGAAGGGTAATGGAGGAGGAGGGTAATAGATGGGTAATGGAGTAGGAGAGCAATAGAAGGGTAATGGAGAAGGAGGGTAATAAAAGGGTAATGGAGGAGGAGGGTAATAGAAGGGTAATGGAGGAGTAGGGTAATGGAGGAGGAGGAGGGTAAAAGTAGGGTAAGGGAGAAGAAGGGTAACAGAAGGGTAATGGAGGAGAAGGGTAACAGAAGGGTAATGGAGGAGGAGGGTAACAGAAGGGTAATGGAGGAGGAGGGTAATAGAAGGGTAATGGAGGAGGAGGGTAATAGAAGGGTAATGGAGGAGGAGAGCAATGGAAGGGTAATGGAGGAGGAGGGTAATAGAAGGGTAATGGAGGAGGAGGGTAATAGAAGGGTAATGGAGGAGGAGGGTAATAGATGGGTAATGGAGGAGGAGAGCAATAGAAGGGTAATGGAGGAGGAGAGCAATAGAAGGGTAATGGAGAAGGAGGGTAATAGAAGGGTAATGGAGGAGGAGAGCAATAGAAGGGTAATGGAGGAGGAGGGTAATAGAAGGGTAATGGAGGAGGAGGGTAATAGAAGGGTAATGGAGGAGGAGGGCAATAGAAGGGTAATGGAGAAGGAGGGTAATAGAAGGGTAATGGAGGAGGAGAGCAATAGAAGGGTAATGGAGGAGGAGGGTAATAGAAGGGTAATGGAGGAGGAGGGTAATAGAAGGGTAATGGAGGAGTAGGGTAATAGAAGGGTAAGGAAGGAGGAGGGTAATAGAAGGGTAATAGAGGAGGAGGGTAATGGAGGAGTAGGGTAATAGGTTAATGGAGGAGGAGGGTAAAAGAAGGGTAAGGGAGAAGAAGGGTAACAGAAGGGTAATGGAGGAGAAGGGTAACAGAAGGGTAATGGAGGAGGAGGGTAACAGAAGGGTAATGGAGGAGGAGGGTAATAGAAGGGTAATGGAGGAGGAGGGTAATAGAAGGGTAATGGAGGAGGAGGGTAATAGAAGGGTAATGGAGGAGGAGGGTAATAGAAGGGTAATGGAGGAGTAGGGTAATAGAAGGGTAATGGAGGAGGAGGGTAATAGAAGGGTAATGGAGGAGTAGGGTAATAGAAGGGTAATGGAGGAGGAGGGTAATAGAAGGGTAATGGAGGAGTAGGGTAATAGAAGGGTAATGGAGGAGGAGGGTAATAGAAGAGTAATGGAGGAGGAGGGTAATAGAAGGGTAATGGAGGAGGAGGGTAATGGAAGGGTAATGGAGGAGGAGGGTAATAGAAGGGTAATGGAGGAGGAGGGTAATAGAAGGGTAATGGAGGAGGAGGGTAATAGAAGGGTAATGGAGGAGGAGGGTAATGGAAGGGTAATGGAGGAGGAGGGTAATGGAAGGGTAAGGGCTTCTAACTCCACAGCGCCATCTATTGGGTTCTTCAGAGTTTTTACATGACAAAACTGTATAAGAAAGGTTATTGAATATTATGTTAGGACAATCGGAAAACTTTTTGTCGCCCTAATGATATCGATCTAGGTGCGCAGCTCCACACAACAGATGCAAGATAAATTTGAGGCTTACTGGTTCTCAGTCAGATGAGAGCTGGTTTCCCATTGTAAGGTATGCTGGCTGTTATCTGTCTCATGGAAAGATTGGGCACATACCTGGCTTTTGGCACACAGCCTTGTGTGGTCATCTATTGTATGTTGTACATCAGGGCTGGCCAACCTGCGGCTCTCCAGCTGTTGCAAAACTACAAATCCCAGCATGCCTAGACTGCTTACAGCTATCAGCCTGCAGCAGGGCATGGTGGGAATTGTAGCTTTACAACAGCTGGAGAGCCGCAGGTTGGCCAGCCCTGTCGTACATAATAGGAGTGTAAGACGCATCCGGCTATCCTCAGAATGCTGTTTCCATCAATTTCTAACCTTTTATTATTATCTTCCGAGCAGGGGGTGCCTGGTTGTCTCCCATTGACTTCCATTACACTCGGGTGCTCCGCCGAGCACACGAATATGGCAATGTGTTCAGGCCGAACAGCCGAATACTTTGGTGCTCGCTGATCCCTAATCAGGATGTATTGGCGTCTTGCTGTATGTGATATCAGTCTCTGGGGTCAGTGTTGGTCTTTGACTGCGGTTCCTGTTCAGTTTTCAGCGTGTTGTTATTTGCCGCCATCTTGTGGAGGAAACTGAAACTGTCTCTTTCCTCTGCTGCTTCTCCAACAGGAGATTTAGAAATTGTTTTCTTCAAGCTTAGGCTCTGTTCACATTTGCATCGTAGCATGCAACAGATTAAATCATATATGAAAGGAACATTAACGCTGCATGCAAACGACAGACACCATGATAGGGCTGGATACACTACTGTGAATCAATGGGCTTTGTTGGGCAGCATTGACAGATCTGGCCCTGTATCCGAGGCAGGTGTGAACAGTCACCATCGCAGGTCCCCACAGGATTCTCAACCAGCTTTCTTAGCCCCTGAATGGGAAATCTACCTATATATGAGGGTAATAGAAGGGTAATGGAGGAGGAGGGTAATAGAAGGGTAATGGAGGAGGAGAATAATGGAAGGGTAATGGAGGAGGATAATGGAAGGGTAATGGATGAGGAGGATAATGGAAGGGTAATGGAGGAGGAGGGTAATGGAAGGGTAATGGAGGAGGAAGATAATGGAGGAGGAGGGTAATAGAAGGGTAATGGAGGAGGAGGAGGATAATGGAAGGGTAATGGAGGAGGAGGGTAATAGAAGGGTAATGGAGGAGGAGGGTAATGGAAGGGTAATGGAGGAGGAAGATAATGGAGGAGGAGGGTAATAGAAGGGTAATGGAGGAGGAGGGTAATAGAAGGGTAATGGAGGAGGAGGGTAATAGAAGGGTAATGGAGGAGGAGGGTAATAGAAGGGTAATGGAGGAGGGTAATAGAGGAGGAGGGCAATAGATGGGTAATGGAGGAGGAGGGTAATAGAAGGGTAATGGAGGAGGAGGGTAATAGATGGGTAATGGAGGAGGAGGGTAATAGAAGGGTAATGGAGGAGGAGGGTAATAGAAGGGTAATGGAGGAGGAGGGTAATAGAAGGGTAATGGAGGAGGAGGGTAATAGATGGGTAATGGAGTAGGAGAGCAATAGAAGGGTAATGGAGAAGGAGGGTAATAAAAGGGTAATGGAGGAGGAGGGTAATAGAAGGGTAATGGAGGAGTAGGGTAATAGAAGTATAATGGAGGAGGAGGGTAAAAGTAGGGTAAGGGAGAAGAAGGGTAACAGAAGGGTAATGGAGGAGAAGGGTAACAGAAGGGTAATGGAGGAGGAGGGTAACAGAAGGGTAATGGAGGAGGAGGGTAATAGAAGGGTAATGGAGGAGGAGGGTAATAGAAGGGTAATGGAGGAGGAGAGCAATGGAAGGGTAATGGAGGAGGAGGATAATAGAAGGGTAATGGGGGAGGAGGGTAATAGAAGGGTAATGGAGGAGGAGGGTAATAGATGGGTAATGGAGGAGGAGAGCAATAGAAGGGTAATGGAGGAGGAGAGCAATAGAAGGGTAATGGAGAAGGAGGGTAATAGAAGGGTAATGGAGGAGGAGAGCAATAGAAGGGTAATGGAGGAGGAGGGTAATAGAAGGGTAATGGAGGAGGAGGGTAATAGAAGGGTAATGGAGGAGGAGGGCAATAGAAGGGTAATGGAGAAGGAGGGTAATAGAAGGGTAATGGAGGAGGAGAGCAATAGAAGGGTAATGGAGGAGGAGGGTAATAGAAGGGTAATGGAGGAGGAGGGTAATAGAAGGGTAATGGAGGAGGAGGGTAATAGAAGGGTAATGGAGGAGTAGGGTAATAGAAGGGTAAGGAAGGAGGAGGGTAATAGAAGGGTAATGGAGGAGGAGGGTAATAGAAGGGTAATGGAGGAGTAGGGTAATAGGTTAATGGAGGAGGAGGGTAAAAGAAGGGTAAGGGAGAAGAAGGGTAACAGAAGGGTAATGGAGGAGAAGGGTAACAGAAGGGTAATGGAGGAGGAGGGTAACAGAAGGGTAATGGAGGAGGAGGGTAATAGAAGGGTAATTGAGGAGGAGGGTAATAGAAGGGTAATGGAGGAGGAGGGTAATAGAAGGGTAATGGAGGAGTAGGGTAATAAAAGGGTAATGGAGGAGTAGGGTAATAGAAGTGTAATGGAGGAGGAGGGTAATAGAAGGGTAATGGAGGAGTAGGGTAATAGAAGGGTAATGGAGGAGGAGGGTAATAGAAGGGTAATGGAGGAGTAGGGTAATAGAAGGGTAATGGAGGAGGAGGGTAATAGAAGAGTAATGGATGAGGAGGGTAATAGAAGGGTAATGGAGGAGGAGGGTAATGGAAGGGTAATGGAGGAGGAGGGTAATAGAAGGGTAATGGAGGAGGAGGGTAATAGATGGGTAATGGAGGAGGAGGGTAATAGAAGGGTAATGGAGGAGGAGGGTAATAGAAGGGTAATGGAGGATGAGAGCAATAGATGGGTAATGGAGGAGGAGGGTAATAGAAGGGTAATGGAGAAGGAGGGTAATAGAAGGGTAATGGAGGAGAAGAGCAATAGAAGGGTAATGGAGAAGGAGGGTAATAGAAGGGTAATGGAGGAGGAGGGTAATAGATGGGTAATGGAGGAGGAGGGTAATGGAGGAGGAGGGTAATAGAAGGGTAATGGAGGAGGAGGGTAATAGATGGGTAATGGAGGAGGAGAGCAATAGAAGGGTAATGGAGAAGGAGGGTAATAGAAGGGTAATGGAGGAGGAGGGTAATAGATGGGTAATGGAGGAGGAGAGCAATAGAAGGGTAATGGAGGAGGAGAGCAATAGAAGGGTAATGGAGAAGGAGGGTAATAGAAGGGTAATGGAGGAGGAGAGCAATAGAAGGGTAATGGAGGAGGAGGGTAATAGAAGGGTAATGGAGGAGGAGGGTAATAGAAGGGTAATGGAGGAGGAGGGCAATAGAAGGGTAATGGAGGAGGAGGGTAATAGAAGGGTAATGGAGGAGGAGAGCAATAGAAGGGTAATGGAGGAGGAGGGTAATAGAAGGGTAATGGAGGAGGAGGGTAATAGAAGGGTAATGGAGGAGTAGGGTAATAGAAGGGTAAGGAAGGAGGAGGGTAATAGAAGGGTAATGGAGGAGGAGGGTAATAGAAGGGTAATGGAGGAGTAGGGTAATAGGTTAATGGAGGAGGAGGGTAAAAGAAGGGTAAGGGAGAAGAAGGGTAACAGAAGGGTAATGGAGGAGAAGGGTAACAGAAGGGTAATGGAGGAGGAGGGTAACAGAAGGGTAATGGAGGAGGAGGGTAATAGAAGGGTAATGGAGGAGGAGGGTAATAGAAGGGTAATGGAGGAGGAGGGTAATAGAAGGGTAATGGAGGAGGAGGGTAATAGAAGGGTAATGGAGGAGGAGGGTAATAGAAGGGTAATGGAGGAGGAGGGTAATAGAAGGGTAATGGAGGAGGAGGGTAATAGATGGGTAATGGAGGAGGAGAGCAATAGAAGGGTAATGGAGAAGGAGGGTAATAGAAGGGTAATGGAGGAGGAGAGCAATGGAAGGGTAATGGAGGAGGAGGATAATAGAAGGGTAATGGAGGAGGAGGGTAATAGAAGGGTAATGGAGGAGGAGGGTAATAGATGGGTAATGGAGGAGGAGAGCAATAGAAGGGTAATGGAGGAGGAGAGCAATAGAAGGGTAATGGAGAAGGAGGGTAATAGAAGGGTAATGGAGGAGGAGAGCAATAGAAGGGTAATGGAGGAGGAGGGTAATAGAAGGGTAATGGAGGAGGAGGGTAATAGAAGGGTAATGGAGGAGGGCAATAGAAGGGTAATGGAGGAGGAGGGTAATAGAAGGGTAATGGAGGAGGAGGGTAATAGAAGGGTAATGGAGGAGGAGAGCAATAGAAGGGTAATGGAGGAGGAGGGTAATAGAAGGGTAATGGAGGAGGAGGGTAATAGAAGGGTAATGGAGGAGGAGGGTAATAGAAGGGTAATGGAGGAGGAGGGTAATAGAAGGGTAATGGAGGAGGAGGGTAATAGAAGGGTAATGGAGGAGGAGGGTAATAGAAGGGTAATGGAGGAGGAGGGTAACAGAAGGGTAATGGAGGAGGAGGGTAATAGAAGGGTAATGGAGGAGGAGGGTAATAGAAGGGTAATGGAGGAGGAGGGTAATAGATGGGTAATGGAGGAGGAGAGCAATAGAAGGGTAATGGAGAAGGAGGGTAATAGAAGGGTAATGGAGGAGGAGAGCAATGGAAGGGTAATGGAGGAGGAGGATAATAGAAGGGTAATGGAGGAGGAGGGTAATAGAAGGGTAATGGAGGAGGAGGGTAATAGATGGGTAATGGAGGAGGAGAGCAATAGAAGTGTAATGGAGGAGGAGAGCAATAGAAGGGTAATGGAGAAGGAGGGTAATAGAAGGGTAATGGAGGAGGAGAGCAATAGAAGGGTAATGGAGGAGGAGGGTAATAGAAGGGTAATGGAGGAGGAGGGTAATAGAAGGGTAATGGAGGAGGAGGGCAATAGAAGGGTAATGGAGGAGGAGGGTAATAGAAGGGTAATGGAGGAGGAGAGCAATAGAAGGGTAATGGAGGAGGAGGGTAATAGAAGGGTAATGGAGGAGGAGGGTAATAGAAGGGTAATGGAGGAGTAGGGTAATAGGTTAATGGAGGAGGAGGGTAAAAGAAGGGTAAGGGAGAAGAAGGGTAACAGAAGGGTAATGGAGGAGAAGGGTAACAGAAGGGTAATGGAGGAGGAGGGTAACAGAAGGGTAATGGAGGAGGAGGGTAATAGAAGGGTAATGGAGGAGGAGGGTAATAGAAGGGTAATGGAGGAGGAGGGTAATAGAAGGGTAATGGAGGAGTAGGGTAATAAAAGGGTAATGGAGGAGTAGGGTAATAGAAGGGTAATGGAGGAGGAGGGTAATAGAAGGGTAATGGAGGAGTAGGGTAATAGAAGGGTAATGGAGGAGGAGGGTAATAGAAGGGTAATGGAGGAGTAGGGTAATAGAAGGGTAATGGAGGAGGAGGGTAATAGAAGAGTAATGGATGAGGAGGGTAATAGAAGGGTAATGGAGGAGGAGGGTAATGGAAGGGTAATGGAGGAGGAGGGTAATAGAAGGGTAATGGAGGAGGAGGGTAATAGATGGGTAATGGAGGAGGAGGGTAATAGAAGGGTAATGGAGGAGGAGGGTAATAGAAGGGTAATGGAGGATGAGAGCAATAGATGGGTAATGGAGGAGGAGGGTAATAGAAGGGTAATGGAGAAGGAGGGTAATAGAAGGGTAATGGAGGAGAAGAGCAATAGAAGGGTAATGGAGAAGGAGGGTAATAGAAGGGTAATGGAGGAGGAGGGTAATAGATGGGTAATGGAGGAGGAGGGTAATGGAGGAGGAGGGTAATAGAAGGGTAATGGAGGAGGAGGGTAATAGATGGGTAATGGAGGAGGAGAGCAATAGAAGGGTAATGGAGAAGGAGGGTAATAGAAGGGTAATGGAGGAGGAGGGTAATAGATGGGTAATGGAGGAGGAGAGCAATAGAAGGGTAATGGAGGAGGAGAGCAATAGAAGGGTAATGGAGAAGGAGGGTAATAGAAGGGTAATGGAGGAGGAGAGCAATAGAAGGGTAATGGAGGAGGAGGGTAATAGAAGGGTAATGGAGGAGGAGGGTAATAGAAGGGTAATGGAGGAGGAGGGCAATAGAAGGGTAATGGAGGAGGAGGGTAATAGAAGGGTAATGGAGGAGGAGAGCAATAGAAGGGTAATGGAGGAGGAGGGTAATAGAAGGGTAATGGAGGAGGAGGGTAATAGAAGGGTAATGGAGGAGTAGGGTAATAGAAGGGTAAGGAAGGAGGAGGGTAATAGAAGGGTAATGGAGGAGGAGGGTAATAGAAGGGTAATGGAGGAGTAGGGTAATAGGTTAATGGAGGAGGAGGGTAAAAGAAGGGTAAGGGAGAAGAAGGGTAACAGAAGGGTAATGGAGGAGAAGGGTAACAGAAGGGTAATGGAGGAGGAGGGTAACAGAAGGGTAATGGAGGAGGAGGGTAATAGAAGGGTAATGGAGGAGGAGGGTAATAGAAGGGTAATGGAGGAGGAGGGTAATAGAAGGGTAATGGAGGAGGAGGGTAATAGAAGGGTAATGGAGGAGGAGGGTAATAGAAGGGTAATGGAGGAGGAGGGTAATAGAAGGGTAATGGAGGAGGAGGGTAATAGATGGGTAATGGAGGAGGAGAGCAATAGAAGGGTAATGGAGAAGGAGGGTAATAGAAGGGTAATGGAGGAGGAGAGCAATGGAAGGGTAATGGAGGAGGAGGATAATAGAAGGGTAATGGAGGAGGAGGGTAATAGAAGGGTAATGGAGGAGGAGGGTAATAGATGGGTAATGGAGGAGGAGAGCAATAGAAGGGTAATGGAGGAGGAGAGCAATAGAAGGGTAATGGAGAAGGAGGGTAATAGAAGGGTAATGGAGGAGGAGAGCAATAGAAGGGTAATGGAGGAGGAGGGTAATAGAAGGGTAATGGAGGAGGAGGGTAATAGAAGGGTAATGGAGGAGGGCAATAGAAGGGTAATGGAGGAGGAGGGTAATAGAAGGGTAATGGAGGAGGAGGGTAATAGAAGGGTAATGGAGGAGGAGAGCAATAGAAGGGTAATGGAGGAGGAGGGTAATAGAAGGGTAATGGAGGAGGAGGGTAATAGAAGGGTAATGGAGGAGGAGGGTAATAGAAGGGTAATGGAGGAGGAGGGTAATAGAAGGGTAATGGAGGAGGAGGGTAATAGAAGGGTAATGGAGGAGGAGGGTAATAGAAGGGTAATGGAGGAGGAGGGTAACAGAAGGGTAATGGAGGAGGAGGGTAATAGAAGGGTAATGGAGGAGGAGGGTAATAGAAGGGTAATGGAGGAGGAGGGTAATAGATGGGTAATGGAGGAGGAGAGCAATAGAAGGGTAATGGAGAAGGAGGGTAATAGAAGGGTAATGGAGGAGGAGAGCAATGGAAGGGTAATGGAGGAGGAGGATAATAGAAGGGTAATGGAGGAGGAGGGTAATAGAAGGGTAATGGAGGAGGAGGGTAATAGATGGGTAATGGAGGAGGAGAGCAATAGAAGTGTAATGGAGGAGGAGAGCAATAGAAGGGTAATGGAGAAGGAGGGTAATAGAAGGGTAATGGAGGAGGAGAGCAATAGAAGGGTAATGGAGGAGGAGGGTAATAGAAGGGTAATGGAGGAGGAGGGTAATAGAAGGGTAATGGAGGAGGAGGGCAATAGAAGGGTAATGGAGGAGGAGGGTAATAGAAGGGTAATGGAGGAGGAGAGCAATAGAAGGGTAATGGAGGAGGAGGGTAATAGAAGGGTAATAGAGGAGGAGGGTAATAGAAGGGTAATGGAGGAGTAGGGTAATAGGTTAATGGAGGAGGAGGGTAAAAGAAGGGTAAGGGAGAAGAAGGGTAACAGAAGGGTAATGGAGGAGAAGGGTAACAGAAGGGTAATGGAGGAGGAGGGTAACAGAAGGGTAATGGAGGAGGAGGGTAATAGAAGGGTAATGGAGGAGGAGGGTAATAGAAGGGTAATGGAGGAGGAGGGTAATAGAAGGGTAATGGAGGAGTAGGGTAATAAAAGGGTAATGGAGGAGGAGGGTAATAGAAGTGTAATGGAGGAGGAGGGTAATAGAAGGGTAATGGAGGAGTAGGGTAATAGAAGGGTAATGGAGGAGGAGGGTAATAGAAGGGTAATGGAGGAGTAGGGTAATAGAAGGGTAATGGAGGAGGAGGGTAATAGAAGAGTAATGGATGAGGAGGGTAATAGAAGGGTAATGGAGGAGGAGGGTAATGGAAGGGTAATGGAGGAGGAGGGTAATAGAAGGGTAATGGAGGAGGAGGGTAATAGATGGGTAATGGAGGAGGAGGGTAATAGAAGGGTAATGGAGGAGGAGGGTAATAGAAGGGTAATGGAGGATGAGAGCAATAGATGGGTAATGGAGGAGGAGGGTAATAGAAGGGTAATGGAGAAGGAGGGTAATAGAAGGGTAATGGAGGAGAAGAGCAATAGAAGGGTAATGGAGAAGGAGGGTAATAGAAGGGTAATGGAGGAGGAGGGTAATAGATGGGTAATGGAGGAGGAGGGTAATGGAGGAGGAGGGTAATAGAAGGGTAATGGAGGAGGAGGGTAATAGATGGGTAATGGAGGAGGAGAGCAATAGAAGGGTAATGGAGAAGGAGGGTAATAGAAGGGTAATGGAGGAGGAGGGTAATAGATGGGTAATGGAGGAGGAGAGCAATAGAAGGGTAATGGAGGAGGAGAGCAATAGAAGGGTAATGGAGAAGGAGGGTAATAGAAGGGTAATGGAGGAGGAGAGCAATAGAAGGGTAATGGAGGAGGAGGGTAATAGAAGGGTAATGGAGGAGGAGGGTAATAGAAGGGTAATGGAGGAGGAGGGCAATAGAAGGGTAATGGAGAAGGAGGGTAATAGAAGGGTAATGGAGGAGGAGAGCAATAGAAGGGTAATGGAGGAGGAGGGTAATAGAAGGGTAATGGAGGAGGAGGGTAATAGAAGGGTAATGGAGGAGTAGGGTAATAGAAGGGTAAGGAAGGAGGAGGGTAATAGAAGGGTAATAGAGGAGGAGGGTAATAGAAGGGTAATGGAGGAGTAGGGTAATAGGTTAATGGAGGAGGAGGGTAAAAGAAGGGTAAGGGAGAAGAAGGGTAACAGAAGGGTAATGGAGGAGAAGGGTAACAGAAGGGTAATGGAGGAGGAGGGTAACAGAAGGGTAATGGAGGAGGAGGGTAATAGAAGGGTAATGGAGGAGGAGGGTAATAGAAGGGTAATGGAGGAGGAGGGTAATAGAAGGGTAATGGAGGAGTAGGGTAATAAAAGGGTAATGGAGGAGTAGGGTAATAGAAGTGTAATGGAGGAGGAGGGTAATAGAAGGGTAATGGAGGAGTAGGGTAATAGAAGGGTAATGGAGGAGGAGGGTAATAGAAGGGTAATGGAGGAGTAGGGTAATAGAAGGGTAATGGAGGAGGAGGGTAATAGAAGAGTAATGGAGGAGGAGGGTAATAGAAGGGTAATGGAGGAGGAGGGTAATGGAAGGGTAATGGAGGAGGAGGGTAATAGAAGGGTAATGGAGGAGGAGGGTAATAGAAGGGTAATGGAGGAGGAGGGTAATGGAGGAGGAGGGTAATGGAAGGGTAATGGAGGAGGAGGGTAATGGAAGGGTAAGGGCTTCTAACTCCACAGCGCCATCTATTGGGTTCTTCAGAGTTTTTACATGACAAAACTGTATAAGAAAGGTTATTGAATATTATGTTAGGACAATCGGAAAACTTTTTGTCGCCCTAATGATATCGATCTAGGTGCGCAGCTCCACACAACAGATGCAAGATAAATTTGAGGCTTACTGGTTCTGTCAGATGAGAGCTGGTTTTCAATTGTAAGGTATGCTGGCTGTTATCTGTCTCATGGAAAGATTGGGCACATACCTGGCTTTTGGCACACAGCCTTGTGTGGTCATCTATTGTATGTTGTACATCAGGGCTGGCCAACCTGCGGCTCTCCAGCTGTTGCAAAACTACAACTCCCAGCATGCCTAGACTGCTTACAGCTATCAGCCTGCAGCAGGGCATGGTGGGAATTGTAGTTTTACAACAGCTGGAGAGCCGCAGGTTGGCCAGCCCTGTCGTACATAATAGGAGTGTAAGACGCATCCGGCTATCCTCAGAATGCTGTTTCCATCAATTTCTAACCTTTTATTATTATCTTCCGAGCAGGGGGTGCCTGGTTGTCTCCCATTGACTTCCATTACAATCGGGTGCTCCGCCGAGCACACAAATATAGCAATGTGTTCAGGCCGAACAGCCGAATACTTTGGTGCTCGCTGATCCCTAATCAGGATGTATCGGCGTCTTGCTGTATGTGATATCAGTCTCTGGGGTCAGTGTTGGTCTTTGACTGCGGTTCCTGTTCAGTTTTCAGCGTGTTGTTATTTGCCGCCATCTTGTGGAGGAAACTGAAACTGTCTCTTTCCTCTGCTGCTTCTCCAACAGGAGATTTAGAAATTGTTTTCTTCAAGCTTAGGCTCTGTTCACATTTGCATCGTAGCATGCAACAGATTAAATCATATATGAAAGGAACATTAACGCTGCATGCAAACGACAGACACCATGATAGGGCTGGATACACTACTGTGAATCAATGGGCTTTGTTGGGCAGCATTGACAGATCTGGCCCTGTAACTGAGGAAGGTGTGAACAGTCACCATCGCAGGTCCCCACAGGATTCTCAACCAGCTTTCTTAGCCCCTGAATGGGAAATCTACCTATATATGAGGGTAATAGAAGGGTAATGGAGGAGGAGGGTAATAGAAGGGTAATGGAGGAGGAGAATAATGGAAGGGTAATGGAGGAGGATAATGGAAGGGTAATGGATGAGGAGGATAATGGAAGGGTAATGGAGGAGGAGGGTAATGGAAGGGTAATGGAGGAGGAAGATAATGGAGGAGGAGGGTAATAGAAGTGTAATGGAGGAGGAGGAGGATAATGGAAGGGTAATGGAGGAGGAGGGTAATAGAAGGGTAATGGAGGAGGAGGGTAATGGAAGGGTAATGGAGGAGGAAGATAATGGAGGAGGAGGGTAATAGAAAGGTAATGGAGGAGGAGGGTAATAGAAGGGTAATAGAAGGGTAATGGAGGAGGAGGATAATAGAAGGGTAATGGAGGAGGAGGGTAATGGAGGAGGAGGGTAATAGAAGGGTAAGGAAGGAGGAGGGTAATAGAAGGGTAATGGAGGAGGAGAGCAATAGAAGGGTAATGGAGGAGGAGGGTAATAGAAGGGTAATGGAGAAGGAGGGTAATAGAAGGGTAATGGAGGAGGAGAGCAATAGAAGGGTAATGGAGGAGGAGGGTAATAGAAGGGTAATGGAGGAGGAGGGTAATAGAAGGGTAATGGAGGAGGAGGGTAATAGAAGGGTAATGGAGGAGTAGGGTAATAGGTTAATGGAGGAGGAGGGTAAAAGAAGGGTAAGGGAGAAGAAGGGTAACAGAAGGGTAATGGAGGAGAAGGGTAACAGAAGGGTAATGGAGGAGGAGGGTAACAGAAGGGTAATGGAGGAGGAGGGTAATAGAAGGGTAATTGAGGAGGAGGGTAATAGAAGGGTAATGGAGGAGGAGGGTAATAGAAGGGTAATGGAGGAGTAGGGTAATAAAAGGGTAATGGAGGAGTAGGGTAATAGAAGTGTAATGGAGGAGGAGGGTAATAGAAGGGTAATGGAGGAGTAGGGTAATAGAAGGGTAATGGAGGAGGAGGGTAATAGAAGGGTAATGGAGGAGTAGGGTAATAGAAGGGTAATGGAGGAGGAGGGTAATAGAAGGGTAATGGAGGAGGAGGGTAATAGAAGGGTAATGGAGGAGGAGGGTAATGGAAGGGTAATGGAGGAGGAGGGTAATAGAAGGGTAATGGAGGAGGAGGGTAATAGATGGGTAATGGAGGAGGAGGGTAATAGAAGGGTAATGGAGGAGGAGGGTAATAGAAGGGTAATGGAGGATGAGAGCAATAGATGGGTAATGGAGGAGGAGGGTAATAGAAGGGTAATGGAGAAGGAGGGTAATAGAAGGGTAATGGAGGAGAAGAGCAATAGAAGGGTAATGGAGAAGGAGGGTAATAGAAGGGTAATGGAGGAGGAGGGTAATAGATGGGTAATGGAGGAGGAGGGTAATGGAGGAGGAGGGTAATAGAAGGGTAATGGAGGAGGAGGGTAATAGATGGGTAATGGAGGAGGAGAGCAATAGAAGGGTAATGGAGAAGGAGGGTAATAGAAGGGTAATGGAGGAGGAGGGTAATAGATGGGTAATGGAGGAGGGTAATAGAGGAGGAGGGCAATAGATGGGTAATGGAGGAGGAGGGTAATAGAAGGGTAATGGAGGAGGAGGGTAATAGAAGGGTAATGGAGGAGGAGGGTAATAGAAGGGTAATGGAGGAGGAGGGTAATAGAAGGGTAATGGAGGAGGAGGGTAATAGAAGGGTAATGGAGGAGGAGGGTAATAGATGGGTAATGGAGGAGGAGAGCAATAGAAGGGTAATGGAGAAGGAGGGTAATAAAAGGGTAATGGAGGAGGAGGGTAATAGAAGGGTAATGGAGGAGTAGGGTAATGGAGGAGGAGGGTAAAAGTAGGGTAAGGGAGAAGAAGGGTAACAGAAGGGTAATGGAGGAGAAGGGTAACAGAAGGGTAATGGAGGAGGAGGGTAACAGAAGGGTAATGGAGGAGGAGGGTAATAGAAGGGTAATGGAGGAGGAGGGTAATAGAAGGGTAATGGAGGAGGAGAGCAATAGAAGGGTAATGGAGGAGGAGGGTAATAGAAGGGTAATGGAGGAGGAGGGTAATAGAAGGGTAATGGAGGAGGAGGGTAATAGATGGGTAATGGAGGAGGAGAGCAATAGAAGGGTAATGGAGGAGGAGAGCAATAGAAGGGTAATGGAGAAGGAGGGTAATAGAAGGGTAATGGAGGAGGAGAGCAATAGAAGGGTAATGGAGGAGGAGGGTAATAGAAGGGTAATGGAGGAGGAGGGTAATAGAAGGGTAATGGAGGAGGAGGGCAATAGAAGGGTAATGGAGGAGGAGGGTAATAGAAGGGTAATGGAGGAGGAGAGCAATAGAAGGGTAATGGAGGAGGAGGGTAATAGAAGGGTAATGGAGGAGGAGGGTAATAGAAGGGTAATGGAGGAGTAGGGTAATAGAAGGGTAAGGAAGGAGGAGGGTAATAGAAGGGTAATAGAGGAGGAGGGTAATGGAGGAGTAGGGTAATAGGTTAATGGAGGAGGAGGGTAAAAGAAGGGTAAGGGAGAAGAAGGGTAACAGAAGGGTAATGGAGGAGAAGGGTAACAGAAGGGTAATGGAGGAGGAGGGTAACAGAAGGGTAATGGAGGAGGAGGGTAATAGAAGGGTAATGGAGGAGGAGGGTAATAGAAGGGTAATGGAGGAGGAGGGTAATAGAAGGGTAATGGAGGAGTAGGGTAATAAAAGGGTAATGGAGGAGTAGGGTAATAGAAGGGTAATGGAGGAGGAGGGTAATAGAAGGGTAATGGAGGAGTAGGGTAATAGAAGGGTAATGGAGGAGGAGGGTAATAGAAGGGTAATGGAGGAGTAGGGTAATAGAAGGGTAATGGAGGAGGAGGGTAATAGAAGAGTAATGGAGGAGGAGGGTAATAGAAGGGTAATGGAGGAGGAGGGTAATGGAAGGGTAATGGAGGAGGAGGGTAATAGAAGGGTAATGGAGGAGGAGGGTAATAGAAGGGTAATGGAGGAGGAGGGTAATAGAAGGGTAATGGAGGAGGAGGGTAATGGAAGGGTAATGGAGGAGGAGGGTAATGGAAGGGTAAGGGCTTCTAACTCCACAGCGCCATCTATTGGGTTCTTCAGAGTTTTTACATGACAAAACTGTATAAGAAAGGTTATTGAATATTATGTTAGGACAATCGGAAAACTTTTTGTCGCCCTAATGATATCGATCTAGGTGCGCAGCTCCACACAACAGATGCAAGATAAATTTGAGGCTTACTGGTTCTCAGTCAGATGAGAGCTGGTTTCCCATTGTAAGGTATGCTGGCTGTTATCTGTCTCATGGAAAGATTGGGCACATACCTGGCTTTTGGCACACAGCCTTGTGTGGTCATCTATTGTATGTTGTACATCAGGGCTGGCCAACCTGCGGCTCTCCAGCTGTTGCAAAACTACAAATCCCAGCATGCCTAGACTGCTTACAGCTATCAGCCTGCAGCAGGGCATGGTGGGAATTGTAGCTTTACAACAGCTGGAGAGCCGCAGGTTGGCCAGCCCTGTCGTACATAATAGGAGTGTAAGACGCATCCGGCTATCCTCAGAATGCTGTTTCCATCAATTTCTAACCTTTTATTATTATCTTCCGAGCAGGGGGTGCCTGGTTGTCTCCCATTGACTTCCATTACACTCGGGTGCTCCGCCGAGCACACAAATATAGCAATGTGTTCAGGCCGAACAGCCGAATACTTTGGTGCTCGCTGATCCCTAATCAGGATGTATTGGCGTCTTGCTGTATGTGATATCAGTCTCTGGGGTCAGTGTTGGTCTTTGACTGCGGTTCCTGTTCAGTTTTCAGCGTGTTGTTATTTGCCGCCATCTTGTGGAGGAAACTGAAACTGTCTCTTTCCTCTGCTGCTTCTCCAACAGGAGATTTAGAAATTGTTTTCTTCAAGCTTAGGCTCTGTTCACATTTGCATCGTAGCATGCAACAGATTAAATCATATATGAAAGGAACATTAACGCTGCATGCAAACGACAGACACCATGATAGGGCTGGATACACTACTGTGAATCAATGGGCTTTGTTGGGCAGCATTGACAGATCTGGCCCTGTATCCGAGGCAGGTGTGAACAGTCACCATCGCAGGTCCCCACAGGATTCTCAACCAGCTTTCTTAGCCCCTGAATGGGAAATCTACCTATATATGAGGGTAATAGAAGGGTAATGGAGGAGGAGGGTAATAGAAGGGTAATGGAGGAGGAGAATAATGGAAGGGTAATGGAGGAGGATAATGGAAGGGTAATGGATGAGGAGGATAATGGAAGGGTAATGGAGGAGGAGGGTAATGGAAGGGTAATGGAGGAGGAAGATAATGGAGGAGGAGGGTAATAGAAGGGTAATGGAGGAGGAGGAGGATAATGGAAGGGTAATGGAGGAGGAGGGTAATAGAAGGGTAATGGAGGAGGAGGGTAATGGAAGGGTAATGGAGGAGGAAGATAATGGAGGAGGAGGGTAATAGAAAGGTAATGGAGGAGGAGGGTGTCACGGAACCATGAACCAGACGTACAACAAGAGATAAGTGAAAATAGAAGGCTTTATTGAAAATAAAGCTGTAAAGCAAAAGTCCAAACGGATGGTGAAACCGAGCAGAGTCTTTGCGAAGCCAGAGGTCAGGAACCAGAAGGGTAGTCAGACGAAGCCAGGATCAGGAACCAGCAGGGTAGTCAGACGAAGCCAGGATCAGGAACCAGCAGGGTAGTCAGACGAAGCCAGGATCAGGAACCAGCAGGGTAGTCAGACGAAGCCAGGATCAGGAACCAGAAGCAGCAGCAGTCTTAGAAGCATGTGAACACAAGAGGACCAAGCAAGGAACTGAAGCCACAGACCTCCTATATATATGAGCTAGGCATCCAGCTCCTCCCAGGGGAAGGAGGAGCCGCAGGGTGGAAGGCTACAAGAAACCCAGGACCCAAGATGGCCGCCAGCACATGTCAAACGAAGGAGAGCAGCAAGCAGGTAAGACCATGACAGTACCTCCCCCTCAAGGGCCCCTCCTCCGCGGAGCACAAAACGGTTTCTGAGGGAAGCGTGCGTGGAAGGCTCGGAGCAAGGCAGGAGCATGGACATCTGCGGAGGGAACCCAGGAACGCTCCTCTGGACCATAACCACGCCAATGGACCAAAAACTGCAACCGACCGCGGACCAGGCGTGAGTCCAGGATATTGCTCACCTCATATTCCTCACGATTGCCCACTTGGACCGGACGAGGCCGAGGAACCGAGGAAGTGAAACGATTACACACCAGTGGCTTCAACAGGGAGACATGAAACACGTTGGAGATCCGCATGCCAGGAGGAAGCGCAAGGGCATAGGCTACCGGGTTTACCCTGCGAAGCACTCGGAAGGGACCAACAAAGCGAGGCGCCAGCTTGGGAGTGGGCACTCGAAGGTTGAGGTTGCGGGTGGACAACCATACACGGTCTCCGACCTGGTAGGAAGGAGCAGGCGCTCGTCTGCGATCAGCCTGGAATCTCTGGCGCTGCGCAGAGACCTCAAGGGACTTCTGGATCTGTACCCAAGAAGCACGTAGGACGGAAAGGTGATCCTCCACAGCCGGAATATCCTGGGGAGAGAATACCTCCGGTAACACGGCAGGTTGGAACCCATAATTGGCCATGAAGGGAGACGTCCCAGAGGAAGAGTTCACCGCCGTGTTCCTGGCAAACTCAGCCCAAGGCAGGAGGTCAACCCAATTGTCTTGGTGATCGGAGACATAGCAACGAAGGAATTGCTCCAAGGCCTGATTGGATCGTTCTGCGGCCCCATTGGACTGAGGGTGGTAGGCCGAGGAGAAGGAGAGATGAATCCCCAACTGGGAGCAAAAGGCGCGCCAGAACCTGGACACAAACTGACTCCCCCGATCCGACACAATCTCCTTAGGCAAACCGTGCAACCGGAAGACCTCCCTGGCAAAAATCGTGGCCAACTCTTGTGCAGAGGGTAACTTCTTGAGAGGAACACAGTGGCACATTTTGGAAAACCGATCCACAATCATGAGAATGACCGTATGGCCTCGGGATGCAGGGAGGTCCACAATGAAATCCATCCCCAGGTGTGACCATGGGCGCTCCCCGGTGGCTATGGGTTGCAGAAGGCCCAACGGAAGGTGCCGAGGGGACTTACTCTGGGCACAAACGGAGCATGCCGCTACATATGCGGCGATGTCGGAACGTAGGGAAGGCCACCAGAACAGACGTGAAACAGCCCAGGACAGCTGATTCTTTCCAGGATGCCCCGCGGTCTTGGAGTTATGGTAGGTTCGCAACAACCGAGTGCGCAACTCCTCAGGCACAAAACATCTGCCGTTGGGTCTCCCAGAGGGAGCACCAGATTGAGCCGCCAAAATCTGCTCACCCAGGGGAGAGGTCAGGCTGGTGCGAATGGCGGCCAGGATCTGATTCGGAGGTATGACCGAAGTCGGAATCGACTCCTCCCTGGACAGCTCGGAGTACTGCCGTGATAAGGCATCCGCCCTGATGTTCTTGGAACCGGGTAGGTAGGAGACCACGTAATTAAAACGTGACAAGAACAGAGCCCATCTGGCCTGACGTGGTGTCAATCTCTTGGCCTCAGAAAGGTAGGTCAGATTCTTGTGGTCCGTCAGGATGAGAACCGGAACCACCGAACCCTCGAGCAAGTGCCTCCATTCTTTAAGGGCCTGCACGATGGCCAATAACTCCCTGTCACCAATCTGATAGTTGCACTCCGCGGAAGACAGTTTCCGGGAGTAAAACCCACAAGGAAGCAGAGGACCCTCTGGTGTTCTACGCTGAGACAGAAGGGCGCCTACTCCCGTCTCAGACGCGTCCACCTCGAGGACAAAGGGCAACCCAGGGTTGGGATGCGACAGAATCGGAGCCGACACAAAGGCGGACTTTAGGGCCTCAAAAGCTCGGATGGCCTCGAGCGGCCAGACCTGGGAATTACTGCCCTTCCTGGTCAGATCCGTGAGAGGCTTGGCCAGCATGGAAAAGTCCCTGATGAACTTCCGATAATAATTGGCGAAGCCCAAAAAGCGCTGCAGGGAACGAAGACCACTGGGCTGGGGCCACTGTAAGACAGCCGAAACCTTATCAGGATCCATGGAGAACCCCTCAGCGGAAATGATGTAACCTAAGAAGGTTACCTGGGATCGGTGAAATTCGCATTTCTCAAGCTTACCGAACAGCTTGTTCTCTCGTAACCGTTGCAACACTCGTCTGACATCCAGAATGTGGGCCTCCATGGATTCAGAATATACCAAGATGTCATCCAAATAGACTACCACACACTGCTGCAACAGGTCACGGAAAACATCGTTGATGAATTCCTGAAAGACTGCGGGCGCATTGCACAACCCAAAGGGCATAACCAAGGATTCGTAATGACCGGTCCTGGTGTTAAACGCGGTCTTCCACTCATCGCCCGCCTTGATCCTTACCAGGTTATATGCCGCCCTCAGGTCGAGTTTGGTAAAGACCGTGGCCCCTTTAAGGCGATCGAACAGCTCGGAAATCAAGGGTATCGGGTAAGCGTTCTTGATCGTGATGCGATTGAGACCCCTGTAATCGATGCAAGGCCTCAACTCACCGCCCTTCTTTTTCACAAAGAAAAATCCAGCCCCCGCCGGGGACGAAGATTTGCGAATGTGTCCGCGTGAAAGCGCCTCCCTCACGTACTCCTCCATGGCCTCATTCTCCGCTACCGACAGTGGATAGACTTTGCCACGAGGAGGAACGGCACCAGATTGTAACTCTATGGCACAATCGTATGGGCGGTGCGGAGGTAGGGCAACCGCGCGCACCTTATCGAATACATCCCGGTACTCCTCGTATTCAGGAGGCAACAGAGAGTCCGAGGAAGTACACAGCAACTTGACAGACCCATGGATGCAACTAGCCCCACACTGCGGTGACCACGAGAGGATCTCGACCGATCTCCAATCGAAAGTCGGATTATGCTTCTGGAGCCAGGGGTACCCCAAGACCACCGAGTAGTGTGGAGACGAAATAACCTGGAGGCAGACCGACTCTCTGTGAACGGCACCAATGGCTATCCCCACTGGAAGGGTCTCATGAGTCACGTGTGGCGGCAGAAGGGGTCTGCCGTCTATCGCCTCAAGAGCCAGTGGGGAACCTCGAGCCTGCAGAGGAATGGAATTGGCGGCAGCGAACACACTATCAATGAACAAACCACCAGCACCAGAGTCCACCAACGCCTGGGTCGTCACCGAGCCCCCGACCCAGGAGAGGACAACAGTGATCAGTGGTTTGTCAACACGGGAAACCGGGGACGAGGAGACTCCACCCAAGATCTGCCCCCGACAGGATCTCAGGGTACGAGCGTTTCCCGGACGGTTCGGACATGCCAACCGAAAATGCCCACCGAGACCACAGTACATGCATCGGCCCTCGCGTCTCCGGAGTGCCCTCTCCCCCTCGGACAGGCGAGCAAACCCCAGCTGCATGGGTTCACCCCCAGACAAGTCATCCCCAGGAGGCGTGGGAGGAGAGGGAGGCACGGGTGGGACAGCAAACGTAGGCACCAATCTGTTAGAAGACCTCCGCAGGTTCTCCTTAAAGGAAGGTCTCTCCCTGAGTCTGGTGTCAATCAAAATCAGGAAAGAAATAAGAGACTCGAGCTCAACTGGTAGGTCCTTAGCTGCAACCTCATCCTTCAAGGCATCCGAGAGACCATGAGAGAAAGCAGCGACCAGAGCCTCATTATTCCAGCCCACCTCTGCTGCCAGGGTACGAAACTCATTGGCGTATTCAGCTACGGATCGTGAACCCTGTCTGATGGACATAAGGAGCTTCGCAGCAGAGGCAGCACGAGCCGGCACATCGAATACCTTCCGAAGAGAAGCAACAAAACCGGAAAACTCGGCAACCACCGGATTGTTGTTCTCCCATAAAGGGCTGGCCCAGGCCAAGGCCTTGTCCGAGAGCAGCGAGATCAAGAAGCCCACCTTTGATCTCTCAGTAGGAAAGGCATGTGGCAGCAACTCGAAATAAATGCCCACCTGGTTAAGGAAACCTCGGCACTGAGTTGGCTCTCCCCCAAAGCGCTGTGGAAGAGGGGCAGAACCGGTCATACCCCGAAACACCGCAGGCGCAACAACAGGTGTCGGGGTAGACTCTGGCGCAACAACCGGAGCGGCAGTAGGAGCGAGCCCAGGAGCGACAACCGACCCATCGGCAACGGGAGCGAAATGAGCCGTGCGTTCAAGCAGGGTTTGCAACGCCACAGCGAACTGACCCAACAGGTGATCCTGCTGATCAAGTCTGGCAACCAGCGTGGGTATCGAGGATGGCCCTGTACCGTCAGAATTCATGGCTTGGTCCTAATGTCACGGAACCATGAACCAGACGTACAACAAGAGATAAGTGAAAATAGAAGGCTTTATTGAAAATAAAGCTGTAAAGCAAAAGTCCAAACGGATGGTGAAACCGAGCAGAGTCTTTGCGAAGCCAGAGGTCAGGAACCAGAAGGGTAGTCAGACGAAGCCAGGATCAGGAACCAGCAGGGTAGTCAGACGAAGCCAGGATCAGGAACCAGCAGGGTAGTCAGACGAAGCCAGGATCAGGAACCAGCAGGGTAGTCAGACGAAGCCAGGATCAGGAACCAGAAGCAGCAGCAGTCTTAGAAGCATGTGAACACAAGAGGACCAAGCAAGGAACTGAAGCCACAGACCTCCTATATATATGAGCTAGGCATCCAGCTCCTCCCAGGGGAAGGAGGAGCCGCAGGGTGGAAGGCTACAAGAAACCCAGGACCCAAGATGGCCGCCAGCACATGTCAAACGAAGGAGAGCAGCAAGCAGGTAAGACCATGACAGAGGGTAATAGAAGGGTAATGGAGGAGGAGGGTAATAGAAGGGTAATGGAGGAAGAGGATAATAGAAGGGTAATGGAGGAGGAGGGTAATGGAGGAGGAGGGTAATAGAAGGGTAAGGAAGGAGGAGGGTAATAGAAGGGTAATGGAGGAGGAGCATAATGGAAGGGTAATGGAGGAGGGTAATAGAAGGGTAATGGAGGAGGAGGATAATAGAAGGGTAATGGAGGAGGAGGATAATGGAAGGGTAATGGAGGAGGAAGATAATGGAGGAGGAGGGTAATAGAAGGGTAAGGAAGGAGGAGGGTAATAGAAGGGTAATGGAGGAGGAGCATAATGGAAGGGTAATGGAGGAGGGTAATAGAAGGGTAATGGAGGAGGAGGATAATAGAAGGGTAATGGAGGAGGAGGATAATGGAAGGGTAATGGAGGAGGAAGATAATGGAGGAGGAGGGTAATAGAAGGGTAATAGAGGAGGAGGATAATGGAAGGGTAATGGAGGAGGAGGGTAATAGAAGGGTAAGGAAGGAGGAGGGTAATAGAAGGGTAATGGAGGAGGAGGGTAATAGAAGGGTAATGGAGGAGGAGGGTAATAGAAGGGTAATGGAGGAGGAGGATAATGGAGGAGCAGGGTAATAGAAGGGTAATACAGGAGGAGGGTAATAGAAGGGTAATACAGGAGGAGAGTAATAGAAGGGTAATGGAGGAGGAGCATAATGGAAGGGTAATGGAGGAGGGTAATTGAAGGGTAATGGAGGAGGAGGATAATAGAAGGGTAATGGAGGAGGAGGATACTGGAAGGGTAATGGAGGAGAAGAAATAAACTCCACATGACAACTGTAAAATAAATAATGGTGGCTATATTGGTTGTCACTCAACTTTCCCAGGCACAGATGACTGCAAGAAAAGTAAGTGAACCCTTTGAAATTACTTGAATTATTGCAGCGATTGCTATTAAAATGTGGTCACAATGATATAAACTAAGAAAACACAAGTAATTGTATCCCTCTTGTCTGCTACGGAGTTCATGGCGTAAACATTCACAACGTGTGGGGGTCTCAGAGTTGTTTTAGTCACTATTAGAAAGGCACACAAGACCTGGTTACTGAAAAAACTATTCTAACCTACTCTGCTCAAGAAAAATCGGTTAGCGCGAATAATGCCTCCAAGCACATAACCTTCAGAAGACGTCTTGTAGAGACACAAAGATGAAGAAGGCGACAAAAGCTAAAGACCTGGCTGTCCATCAATCCAAGCTTAGATGCAACGGCAGACATTTACTAATGTGAGTGCACCTAGGATTAGACATAAATTGCACCAATATATGGCCCATTTGAAACTCTGAAGTTAACAGAAATATTCAGCACCTAGCAAAGCCAGTGTCTTAACAGAAAAATGGCGTAACTCTGGAGGATTGGGCGGTGGTGTAATATGGGGGGACCAGATCTGGTGCAGGTCTAGACCCCGGTATAAGGAGGTAATGTATCATCAGCCGGGGCCCCTGTGATAGATCTGGTGCAGGACTAGACCCCGGTATAAGGAGGTAATGTATCATCAGCCGGGGCCCCTGTGATAGATCTGGTGCAGGTCTAGACCCCGGTATAAGGAGGTAATGTATCATCAGCCGGGGCCCCTGTGATAGATCTGGTGCAGGTCTAGACCCCGGTATAAGGAGGTAATGTATCATCAGCCGGGGCCCCTGTGATAGATCTGGTGCAGGTCTAGACCCCGGTATAAGGAGGTAATGTACCATCAGCCGGGGCCCCTGTGATAGATCTGGTGCAGGTCTAGACCCCGGTATAAGGAGGTAATGTATCATCAGCCGGGGCCCCTGTGATAGATCTGGTGCAGGACTAGACCCCGGTATAAGGAGGTAATGTATCATCAGCCGGGGCCCCTGTGATAGATCTGGTGCAGGACTAGACCCCGGTATAAGGAGGTAATGTATCATCAGCCGGGGCCCCTGTGATAGATCTGGTGCAGGTCTAGACCCCGGTATAAGGAGGTAATGTATCATCAGCCGGGGGCCCCTGTGACAGATCTGGTGCAGGTCTAGACCCCGGTATAAGGAGGTAATGTACCATCAGCCGGGGCCCCTGTGACAGATCTGGTGCAGGTCTAGACCCCGGTATAAGGAGGTAATGTATCATCAGCCGGGGGCCCCTGTGACAGATCTGGTGCAGGTCTAGACCCCGGTATAAGGAGGTACACATGGGGCAGCAGGGTGTCCGGCACATATTGGGCTACTTTCACACTTGCCTTTTGTACGACTGACTGTCATATGTGATGTTCTCCCCCGATCATCGCACCAGCAGTTGGGGCAATGTGTCAGGATTAACGCTTAACACGAGGCCTCCCTACTCCAGCCCATCATCGGATCAGAAACAGAACCTGGATTCATCACTAAATACAGATTTTTCTGCCTCTGCTTGTGGGCACATCAGTCATCTCTACTGGTGTCTGACTGGGCCGTGGCTGTTCACCGTGCATGCCGTCCCATAACAGCAAAGACGCGCTCCTAGGGAGGACTTATAATACCCTAGAGTGGTATTACTATTTCTGCACTCCGCTACTGTCTCTAATGGTTAACCTGAATATCATCTTTATACAGAATGGAACTTACAATTCCATTCTCCTCCCTTTGGGCATAAGTGGGCCAGTCCTGCTCCCTACCAAAAGGACGGGCGGCAGTTCTAGTTAATTCCAGTTTAGACTCCATATTGGAGCTGAGAAGACCTGAAAGAAGTAGCAGCAGTGGGAAAATGTTCTCCGGCTGCAGCCGGAGTCTCTCCAGAGGGAAGCTGCTCATACAGCCCCCTGACTTCTTTCTAATGTACTTACTAAGTGTCAGGAGGGGGACAACAGACAAAGGCACCCCAATCAATGGATACCAGAATCGACCAAAAGTCCAGTAACCAGACCCAAGCCGAGTTTAGCACAGCAGAGAGAGAAAGCAGAGTTAACGAATTTGCCTGCCAGTTTATGCCAAATTCTGCTGAGACCAAGAGAAAGCCTGAATATTAGAAAAGCGTGAATATTGTCTGGATGCAAGTTTATGCATTTAAAGCCGTTGAACTTTATCAAGGTCTGGACTCAATATTTATTCTCCATCTCCTACCTCAACTATTCCCCTTTATTGCTTCAGAGCTTAACTCTGGGGAGTGACGGTACCAGGTAGGAGCACCGTGACACACAGAGAGACTATTTAGGGCCACACCACACCACTCAGCATTCCTAAAAACCTGGGACACGATCGACCCTGGGGGGCGGCACGTCACAATTGGCATCACGAACAGGATGTTCTTTTGTGCCTTATTGCTGCTATAGGCCTACAGTAATCACTAAACCCCAGGAAAAATGACTTTAATTCGTTCATTCCGGTGCCAGAGAGTGAGCTCCGTCCACAGAGGGGTTAATCTGCCATCTTTGCCAGCTATGGCGTATGTTGTTTTTGCCCAGGCAGAGTAGAAGGTTCCGCCCGGGAAGCAGAGACTCTGCCACAATGATCTGCCCCCTTTACTAGCCGGCAAGAAGGAAGCAACATGGCGCTCCAGCCCCAGCTAAACTGGGGTGAGATGATGTAGGGCGACGAGCCCGAAGTGCCAGCAGCCCTTGATGAACTAAAGGCTGCCAAGGAGAAGTGGGCCCCCGAGAAAGCGGATGTGTCCACTGTACTGTCTGGTGCAGAGGAGGCGGCGGAGCATCCACTTCTCCGCCCAGAGCTGCAGTACCCTCCATGAGGCTGAACCCCGAAGTCCCAGCAGCAGTGGTGGCCCACGCACAGACGACCTGGGAATATAAGAAGGCCATAGAAGAATGGGTCATCCAGGTCCTGAATCACCCACGCCCAGGAGATCAGAAGCTGGAGCGCTGCTTGGGGACGGTCGTCTGGTTCTTTGTTGAGCAGTTTCCTGGCAGACAACAAAATGAAGTAAGAGCTCTTCGTAGGCCGCAGGTCAGTAAAGCGGCCCCATCTCCCCCAGGCCCGACACAGTCTGTACACGGGGGACCGGGTGTAATATACCCCCATGGGGTCAGCTATGGGACGCTTTGCCACGGGGTGACCCTACTAGCCAAGCTCTTAGTCCTAGCACTGGCACCTGAGACCTGGCCGGAGGATCCAGCAGCACCAGCCCGCATACGCTGCCTGCAGGAGACCGCAGATGGAGTCCTCCACTTCCAAGCCTGGGGTTCTTATCCCGGGCCTGCCTCCGCCACCCACACTTTAACTGGGTTCACAGGTAGCAACCGTTTTCTCCTATCATCCCACGTTGGTGAACTACCAGCTCCCATGGAAAATGGCATCCGTTTCATCGGGAGGGCCCCAAGTTCCCAATGCCACCAACAGAAGCCCAGCTACAGCAGCCATTGCAGCTGGAAATCCTCAGTGCCCCTGCCTCGGCAGGAGGCTCCGGCACCCTCAAGCAGGAGATTGCAGCAGCTATCGCCAGCGCCATGGTTCAACCTAAACCAGAAGCATCCACTAGAGGGCAGTGGAGCTCTACCCAGGCTGCATTCATTGCCAGCAAGGGGCAGCACAGACCCCTAATGTCTTTCAGCAGCTCCAGCAGAGAGGAAGATTTTAGATTCCTCCTCTAAGGAGCTCCCCATCTGTCATCTGAAGAAAAGATCATGGACATTTGGAGCCACGACATGGACTGAGTCTGACGGGTGAGAACTGTTGGCCCCTGTTTCGTTTTGTTGCCCTGTGTTTGGTCCTCACCCAGAGGGCCAGGGCTCATTAGGACTCCAGCTTGCTGCTAAAAACTCCAAATCTCCAAATTGTGCTCATCAGCGCCAAATCTCCTTATTTCCCCCTTCTCAGGTTAAATGGGAACCCCACCTGCCTAAAGGGTTCTCATTAAAATTGCTGCGATTTATAATGTTGTATTACCTTATGTGACCAATAGTTGGAGCCCTAGCTGTGTTTTGTGAAGCCCATACCATTTACCATCCACGGGTCGGGAGCCTTCTATATTTTCGCACTATTTTTGGCACTAAAGTTTTTACTGTTTTGCAAGGTTCATGCACTTTAGCCCATTGTATGGACTCTGTTATGGGTATAGCAATGTAAACTCTTATGCCCTTTGAATGGACTTTGCACTGTTAGCCAGATAGTTACTGTCCTTACTCTATCGCTCATATGGACTGCCTCTGAGGACGCTGAATACTAATGGTCCCACTTTGCCTTGTGGTAGTTCCAAAAGCCTAGGTATTACCGTATTTTTCGCCCTATAAGACGCACCGGCCCATAAGACGCACCTAGTTATAAGAGGAGAATAAGAAGAAAAAACTATTTTCCATTACACCTCAGGTCAGACCAGTAATCAGACTCCCAAAGTCAATCAGACCTCAGCTTACAGCCCCAATCAGACCCCCAATGTCAATCAGACCTCAGATCAGACCCCCAATGTCAATCAGATCAACCCCCCAACCTTCAGCCATCTATCAGCCCTCTTATGTCAGCCATCAGCCCCATATATCAGCCCCTATATGTCAGCCATCAGCCCCCAGTGCAAATAAAAATAAAAAAAACTCACTTACCTCTCCTACTCCTGGACTCCACCGCTCCTCACCATCGCGATCCTCTTCATCCTGCTATCGGCTGTGTATCGCGGCGCACAGTGTGAGGTCACAGAGCCCTGCACAGCCGATAGCCGAGGACCAGGAAGCGGTGAGTACAGAGCCTTCACCGTTTCCCTGTCCTAATGAAGCGCTTCTTATGGGGTAAAAAATACGGTATATTGTATTTTTTCAAGGTAAAAAAGTGGAGTAGACGGCTCTACTGCTCAGGTAAATGGTAGAGGTGCAAGACTGCTTAGTCTGACTCACCCAGTCAGAAACATAAAATAACAAGCAATAAGGGATAAGCAGGCACACTCTTAATTTGGGTACAAAATGTAATTTATTTATGGTCTGTTATTCATGTAGTAGATAAAAAGAGTATAGGTATAATTGGGTAAAGATAGGGGGTGTTGGAGTGATCACCAGTAGGTGGAAAGGTGATGTCCTGGAGGAGGGTCCTAGAGTGTATATAGGATTGTGATGGGAAAACCCGGGTAGGGGTCTTATTTAAAAAACCTTCAAAAAAGAAAAAAAAAAAATATATATATATATATGGTGTGCACAATGTCTTGTTTAGGACAGATGATAATATAAGTGAGAAAACAATGAAAAAGGGATAAAAACTTGGAAAAAATAGTCCTTCATAAAAATGTGGAAAAAATTAAAATAAAAGTAAAAATTGTCCTTCATAAAATGTGGATAATGAAACTGTATGTCTTGCAGTCTTTTATAAGGTCATCAAGGTGGATCGGATCACAACAGCCAACGACCAGAAGGATACAAGCGTCAAGAAGGGTAAGTGATCTCTGGAGCCAGAGACAGTGCGGGACGCCGCACTCCGGCACAGAGCACCTCTGCCTTTTACAGAATAATATATGGATTATCACCACTAACAACTATTACCTATATGTAATATCAACCATACCTGGAAAAACGCACCATCCTCTGTTGCGCAATACTCTGCCAAATTGCTACTTACCTTACACCCCATGAACTAAGTCATACAAAGGGCAATACAGGATAATATCCTCACTATAAGATCTTTTATTAATCGATTTTATCCACCACACAGTGATGACCTTATAAAAGACTGCAAGACATACAGTTTCATTATCCACATTTTATGAAGGACTATTTTTACTTTTATTTTAATTTTTTCCACATTTTTATGAAGGACTATTTTTTCCAAGTTTTTATCCCTTTTTCATTGTTTTCTCACTTATATTATCATCTGTCCTAAACAAGACATTGTGCACACCATATATATATATTTTCTTTTTTGAAGGTTTTTTTAAATAAGACCCCTACCCGGGTTTTCCCATCACAATCCTATATACACTCTAGGACCCTCCTCCAGGACATCACCTTTCCACCTACTGGTGATCACTCCAACACCCCCTATCTTTACCCAATTATACCTATACTCTTTTTATCTACTACATGAATAACAGACCATAAATAAATTACATTTTGTACCCAAATTAAGAGTGTGCCTGCTTATCCCTCATTGCTTGTTATATTGTATTTTTTGCATATGCCCTTAAAGGGACACTGACAGGCCCAATAAGCATATTTCGGTATATATGACAGTAGAGGTCTTATAAAGTGTATGAGAATCATCTAAGTATCCCCCCTGTCCACCTTATAACTACAGTAATGTGAAGTTTTATAACCTGCTGGAATCGTCTCCAATCTGCCCAAGGGGCGGCAAAGGCCCAGCGAAGTGAATATTGATGAGCTGGCGGCGCTTCAAACGGCAGTTGTGGCGAGGCTGGCTGGGCGCAAGTGGAGATGAAACGCCGCCCCTTGGGCAGATTGAAGACGATTCAAACATTTTACTGTAGTTATAAGGTGGACAGGGGGGATACTTAGATGATTCTCATACACTTTATAAGACCTGTACTGTCATATATACCGGAATATGCTTATTGGGCCTGTCAGTGTCCCTTTAACCTTTACCAAGTGGTAAAGTCACAAGCAGTCCCACTATCTTAAAGGGTTACCCTGCTGCTAAAAATAAGTTTCTAGGTGCCTTAAAGCACTGTGCACTGCCTTACGGGGAATGTGAAGCTACCAGTTTAGTCATCAAGGTGACGAAGTGTAAAGTATAATTAGACCTTGATGCATGGAGGAGATTACAGGATGAAGCCACCCTCCTTTTATTGCATAGTGGTGGATTACAGAGTAAAAAAAACCCGCACTTTCTTTGGTACTAGGCCTGAGTACACACAAAAGAAAGCCAGGAATGATCGCTTGGCACAGTCTTTTGGTTCTCTGGTTATACCGAGAGGGAAATGAGAAACCCTACTCAAACGGGCAGAGACCTGTAGGCAGCCATTGCTAGTGCAGCTTATATAGATGATAACAGAAGATAGTCTAAAGCAGCACTCTAATTTTAAAAGGGAACCCTGTAGCATACCCTAAGCACAAGCCGGGGATGACTGGGTTTTAAGTTAGGGGGTATGTAATACCCCGGAGTAGTATTACCATTTCTGCACTCCGCTACTGTCTCTAATGGTTATCCTGAATGTCATCTTTGTATTTATTTCCAAGTCCTTCACCACTGTGCATTAATAATCTTGCTATGTAACTGTTATGTTCATGTACTGTGCCTGGTTTGCCAGCAGGTGGCAGCGTATATGGCAGAGCTATCTTTAGACAGAATGGAACTGCGCAACTTGTCATCCCAGGACGGGCTGAATATGTTATCAAGATAGCCAGGAGAAAATGAAGAAGGGCCTGCATGCCGCTGGTGTCGGGGTGGGCGTCAGACGTGGTGCCGCAATGATAGCTTTATCGGAGCAGAAATGATGCGTTTCGGGGCAGGACCAATGTTAAGATCTGACACAGTGTAGTATAGAAACCAAACATGGCGCCAAAAAACATCAAGTGAAGGGAGGGAAAGGGAAGGACTGGACAATAGGGACATACAAAATTAACCCTTACAGGGAATTCAATTAATGAATGTGTTACAATTATAATAATATAAATAAACACGTATTCATTTCCAGAGAAATGGTTAAAAAATAATAATATAAAGTAGTGAATAAAACATTTCTCATTAGTGATGGTTAATAAGTTAGTTACCATAAAACGTGCGAATACTGAGGTATGGACTATGTGAAATAGGTGACCGTTGTAACTACTGGCCACAAGATGGGGCTAGAGCGCCTAAAAGAAAACGCCAAGAATAACTATTAACGTAAAGAGTGATAATCTAGGTAAAGCCTCATCCACACGTCAGGGGCGGCAGGGGCAGAGCTCTCCCTTATACCGAACACTGACGTGTGGATGAGGCTTTAAAAGAAACCATATATCAATCTATTAGGGTCAATTTGATAGGATTGGGTACTCCGGGGTGTTTTAGGGTGCAGTGCTCACTAACCCCTTACGATATCCTTTTTTTAATTATTATTATAATTATATTTTTATTGAAAGAAAATTTTTTCATTTACAGAAAATACAGGGAAATGTGAACAAGTCAAGACGGTGAATCCGCAGGAAGCATCGGAGGTCACAATCGGCGCAGATCTCTGAGATACAAATAAAAGCTGTCCGATACCCAGTTATTAACAGAAAGAGCTTAGGAGTATATCAATCAGGAATATCCTACGGAAATATAGGACCCCAAAAAATATAAAAAACACAGAACAAGGGGACCCAGGGAAAAAAAGGGGAGGGGGGGTCTACTCCACCCAAAGCTGGTATCCCGCTTCCCATCCACCCTGTCCTGTATTAGAGCCGTCATATACTCCATTCTTCTAACCTCTTCGGAGAGTCAGTGCGTTTCCAGAAACGGACAATAAGGTAACGGGCACCTGTACTAACAATAAGTGTTCCCTTACAGGCGTAGGTGTAATATTTCATAAGAGGGCACACTGCCTCCGAAGAGATCACCTAGGAGCGGCGAATAAGTGGGCAATCCCCAAATATAGGGTTGAGTGTTCCCCATGACATCCCACAGCGTCAACACCCCCCCCCCCCCCAACACAGCTCGATTCATCCTATGGAGGAGAACAGGAGTGTGACACCAGTACGCAAGTAACAGACATCCAAGACTCCGCCGCTTTCCTCCATATGAGACGCCAGGAGTGTCTAGTTACCCGATCTGTATGACATAAATATCAGCTATTAGTCCCTTTGTGTACGTTCCCGCAGAGACGCTCCAACACTGTCGAGAGAGAGACCGTTAACCCAGAGAAAGCGGCCTGGGAAATTGTCTAATTTGTACGTAGAAATAATTAGTTAAAGGGAACCTGTCACCTTAAAAACGCATATAAACCCGCCAGCATTACCTTATAGTAGCCCCCAGTCTGTTCGTAATCATATGTTTGATCCGGTAGTCTGAAGCTCAATAAAAAAAAAACAACGATATTTTAAGCGCCATCAGCGCTATCTTGCCGGTCAGCTTCAAGTCGAGGTGAGCACGCCCCGAACCTAGAATGTGTCGGCAGATAAGAGCCACTTGGCCCATCTAGTCTGCCCAATATACTGAGTACTATGGATAGCCCCGGCCCTATCTTATATGGAGGATGGCCTTATGCCTATCCCATGCATGCTTAACCTCCTTTGCCGTCCCCTCTCTTGTTTGATTGACAGCCAGAAGTCTCCGGTGCGCACCTTAGTAAGGAGCTATCCCGTCTCCGGCTGCTGCGGTTAGCCGGCTTTCAGCGGCGCACTGCGCATGCGTGAGACTTCTGCGATCCCGGCCGCACTTCTGGCTGTCAATCAAACAAGAGAGGGGACAGTTAGGGGCATGCTTACCTCGACTTGAAGCTGACCGGCAAGATAGCGCCGATGGCGCTGAAAATATCGTTTTTTTAAGCTATTGAGCATCAGACTACGGGATCAAACATATGATTACGAAGAGACTGGGGGCTACTATAAGGTAATGCTGGCGGTTTTATACATCCCTTTAAGGAGGGGAGATCGTATTTAGCCTGAAGAGCAGAGAAGGGTCAGCTATATCGGCATAGTGAAAGGCATTCTGTTGTCGCAGGCATGGTGAGGCTGGGAGCAGGGGGCGATATAGAAACGAGCTCAGACCCACCACAGAGATCTAGAAAGGGCCTAGGAGACGGCGGACTATAAGGACTTCACCATAGAAGACCATTGGGGTGAATGGGAGCTAACCAGAGCCTCTCAATTTGCATCTATATAGAGTAAGGCTGCAGAGGCCCAAGCCGTCACAGTACGCAACTGGGCCACCCAGTAGGATGAACCACCCTGGGATCTCCTAGCCAAAAGTACCGGCCTAGGCGTCCTATGCATATAAACCTTCAAAGCTGTGACTGAGTCGCCTGCAGGTCTCCTAGAGGAATAGGAATGGGCAGAGTCTCAAACAAGTGTAGGATCTTTGGAAGGATCGTCATTTTTACCGCTGCAATGCGACCTAAAAAGGATATGGGGAGATTATTCCATTTGGCGATAAGATCCTTAATCTCTCTATATATGGGAATAAAAATTATGTTTCTACACGTCTGTGTAATGGGGGAAACACCCAAATATCTCAAACAGTCCTTCCAGTTAAAGGGAAAATTGGCCTGAAGGGTACTAAGGGCAGCCTGCGGAAAATTAAGAGGGAGGGCCTCAGTCCTATGAGTATTGACCTTATACCCCGACAGAATCCCAAACTCTTGGATGGATGGATAGTAGGTGTGGGGCCTGGTGAGAGTAAGCAAGACATCTTCCGCAAAGAACGATATTTGAACCCTTTGTCTCTTACCATGACACCTGGGGTCGCTCCAATATTCGCCACCAGGGGTTCAATACACCGTGCAAACAGTAAGGGGCACCTACTGGTTAGGACTCCGCGTGTGGGAGTCGTAGTTTAATGGTCGCTACAAGGGAGAAGTATAAACCCGAATGGTGTGAATGAAAGGACCAGAAAAAGCGTAAGCTTTCAAGGCAGCTTAAACGGTTGAATGTTTTGTTCGGCATCCAAACGAAGTAGTAAGGCCTCCTCCAGCGAGCGACTGACCACGTCCAACCGATTGACATTCCTTTGGGTGTCATCGCCTCCCTGTCTGCGTGGTACGAAACCAACGTGGTCTTTGTGGATTAACAAAAGGAGGAAAAAATTTAGTTAAGAAGCCAATATTTTTGTCAATATCTTAAGGTCGGAATTTAAAAGCGCGATCGGCCTATAGTTCTGCCATTCCAAGGGGTCCTTCCCGGCTTTCGGGATTAACGTTAAGGAGGTGGTGGGACAGTGTGAAGACCACTAGATAGGTTGTAAAGGCCAGAGTAATAGTTGGAAAACCGTGCCGAGATCTGATTGGGATCATAATGTACCATTCCGTCTTCCCCTTTGATAGCATATGGACTAGACCATGCAGGCCGGTCTTAAAGAGGCTTGTTCCCAGGCATACTAGCGCTTATGTAACGGGGCACGGCGTGTGGGATGGGCATCAACACGTCTAAGCAGTGCAGGAGCGCTCTCAGGGACTGTGCAGTAGTGGCCGCCGAAACCCTCTTAAAGGGATTCTGTCATGACATTTGAGGCCTATAACCTAAACATATGGCCAGGTCCGTCCAAATAGCATGAATCCGAAACTGTCCTTATTAAATCTGCCTGTGGCTCTATTAGCAGATAAAACAGGTTTTTATAACCTGTCATTCACCTACCTAAGGTGCCCAAGGGGACGTCGCTTCATACAGGGTGCCCGGCTGCAGCCATCTCCGTCTGGTGCCCAGCGCCGCCTTCCCAGATGAAATCGCCGCCTTCCTCACCTCAGCCCCGCCTCCGCAATCGTCCGGTCCCTCAGGTTTTGCCTAGTGCGCACACGTGGGATCTGGCAGAGGGGCCCGGACGATTGCGGAGGGTTAGGGAAGGCGGCGCTAGGCACCCAGTATGAAGCGACGTCCCCTTGGGCACCTTAGGTAGGTGAATGGCAGGTTATAAAAACCTGTTTTATCTGCTAATAGAGCCACAGGCAGATTTAATAAGGACAGTTTCGGATTCATGCTATTTGGACGGACCTGGCCATATGTTTAGGTTATAGGCCTAAAATGTCAGGACACCCCAGAATAACATGGTGCAGTTGTGGGTCTAACAGCAAAGATTCTATCCCGATAGGGCAGGAAGCCGATATTAGTATCTCCACCCCGGCCTTCTGGTGGGAGTGGGTGGCCGAGTATGCAATGGGGTATTGATGGGCTGCAAAGTGGGTTTCTTGGACAAACACTATGTCCGCCTTGAGGGATTTCAACTCCAAGAGCAGAAGTCTCCTCTTGACATTGGATTGGAGACCCTTCACATTCAGGGTTACACCCTGCACCATATTTGAATGAGGAAATACGACTCATATCGGTAGGATCTGATAGATTGTGGAGGAAGCATGGGCCCTTGTGAATACTGCCAGGAGTGCCATAGTAAACTGCCTGTGACGGTCTGTGCAGTCTGTGGTACAAGTGATCGAATAATCCCATATTCCGATCCCATAAAAATATTAATAAAAACAAATAAATTCAAATCACCCCGCCCCCAAACTTTAAACATTAACCCCTTCCCGCATTATCACGTACATGTACGTGAGCGAATGCGGCATCCTCACATGCATGTACGTGATGGGATCGGGCGGGTGCAGGAGCTGCACCCGCCCGATCCGTAGCACGGGCCCGGCTGTTACTGATCTGCCGGCATCGGTGTGTGCGGTGATGCCAGCGGATTAACCCTTTCACGTGCGGCGGTCACGGGCAGGGTATACATAGGGAGGGGGCTCACTTGACTCTATCCGCTTTAAGTTGGCAGGGGGTCGATGGTTGCCATGACAGCCCCGATGCCTTACACAGGCATCGGAGCTGCCAGCCTACGGAAGCCCAGGAGATTCAGCCTGAGCGCTTGGGCTCCTAGGCAACTGTCAGCCTCTCACTGTGTGAGAGGCTGACAGTTCAATTCAGTACAGTACAGAATGTATTGTACTGAATTGAAACAGGGCTCAAACCCTGAAAAGATGAAGTCCCACAGTGGGACAAATATAAAAAGTAAAATAAAGTTAAAAAAATAAATAAAATGTAAGTTTCAAGTAAAAAAAATGAAAATGTCCTTTTTCCAAAATAAAGTAAAAATTAATTGTAAAAAATAGGGAAAAAAAAGAAAAGTAGACATATCAGGTATCGCCGCGTCCATATAGACCAGCTCTATAAAAAATGACCTAACCCCTCAGATGAACACTGTCAAAAAAGTAAAATAAAAAATGTGCTAAAAAAATACATTTTTTTGTCACCTTACATCACTAAAAGTGCAACACCAGGCGATCAAAAAGTCATATGCCCCCCAAAATAGTTCCAATCTATCCGTCACCCCAACCCGCAAAAAATGAGCCCCTACCTAAAACAATCGCACAAAAAATAAAACAACTATGGCTCTCAGACTATGGAGACCCTAAAACATGATTTATTTTTGTTTAAAAAATATTAGTGTAAAAAACTTTAATAAAAAAAAAAAGTAGACATATTAGGTATCGCCGCGTCCGTAATAACCTGCTGTATAGAAATATCACATGGCCTAACCCAGGGCTTGACAAATCACAGGTGCCAGGTCACCTTGGCGATCAGGAATTTTCTCCTGGCTCCTGGGTATTTGCCCCTGCTTGAAGATAGGCCAAGCACACCAGCAGCCGGGCGCAGTATCACTTTAAGTTTAGAGTAGACGCGGCGTCATGCAGGAGTCTACTAGGCCTGCCCCTCACGCTTCCCGCCCCAGACTACAGTGAAGAGGACCGCTACTGGCTCAGTGTAACGCACCTAGTTGATCAGTTAGGATCTCAACTGCGGAAGCAATGGACATCCACTATTATCCCACCGCCCTTGTTTTTGGCTGTGGGATTCGCGGTTACTCAGTATGTACCCCAGGCGTCTCTCTCAGTCTTGGGCGGAGAGTTTGGGGTAACAAAATCATTTACCGCTATCCATCTAATTAGTTACTGCTGGAAAGGAAGGTCCCCCAGTATTACAGGAGTCACAAGTTAGTATCAGCTTGTGCACAGTTCAGAGTTAGTATGTAGTATGCCCTCAGTTTAGTATATAGTATGCCATAGGTTCAGGGTTAGTATATAGCATGTCCTCAGTTTAGTATGTAGTATGCAGTAGTTTCAGAGTGAGTATAGCATGTCCTCAGTTTAGTATATAATATGCAGCAGGTTCAGAGTTAGTATAGCATGTCCTCAGTTTAGTATATAATATGCAGCAGGTTCAGAGTTAGTATAGTGCAGCGTACTCAAGTTGTGTGCAATAGGTGTTTCTGGGTGATGTAGTGCAATAGACACTAACCTGGTACGGCTGACTCTCTGCAAGGGCAGGTATAGGTAAGGAATAGTTCGTGACGCCAGTGCCAAGTAAACGGTGGCACGCCGTTTGCGGATGCAGGAATAAATTGAGGAAACGTAGCTTTAAAACAGAATTCCAACTTTAGTAATTTTCCAAGCAGAGACAATAGTGGAAATGCAGTTCCAAGCATACAGTCGATTTTGCAATTCGGTCGATGCAGGCAATTCAGTTATAGCAGGGTAATTACAGAGTGTTGAACACAGGACTTGCAGTACAGGAGCTTGCACTCTAACTCTGTCTGATCCTGGAATGTAGCAATTCTTCACCAAGGCCCATTAACCTAAGTCTGGCTTTATCTCCTTGATTATGGCTTAAATAAGTACCTCCTCTGTTTCTCTCAGTACCTCTGGCTCCTCTGATCTTTGCCTCAGTCTCTCCTAGCTTCTGAATGGTTCCTCAGGCCCTTAGGCTAAGATGTTCCTGCTTCTGCATATGGGTATTCAGGAGGGAATCTTCTCCTGAACAGCAGGCTTCAGGCCTGGACTTGTCTCGGACATTGTCTAATCTCCAACTGTAGCTTACTGAAACTAGACTCCGTCTGCCTTGCACTTCCCTGTCTGGCCTTTATATAACCTAGGGCTCCCTAGCTCCCTCTATGGACTAGAAGTAGGAATGACACCCCTAGCAGGCCTGTAAGTGCAAGTTTCAGTGACAGGAAAATACACACATTACATTACATTTTATAAAACTGACATATAGCAACTTCCCCTAATTAGGAGGGACGACAGCACACCAAGTGACCTTTGGTAGTAACGGGTATTACAACTCCCGTATACTACATACCCCACTGCTTTAAGCTGAGTACGACCTCGTACTCCATCATGGGTCGCCCAACTGGAATCTCTACCTGAAACAGAAAATAGAGACATGCAGGCATACATACATGTAATTCAGCTGCATTTACATTCATATCAGGTCCAATTGGCAAAAGTGAAGGGTGGTGACAAGGGGCGTCGTCCTCTTCTCTCAGGATAGTGAATGGAACGGGGGCGCTGACCTGGCACAGCGTAACATTATAACCAGGATAGTCCATGACAATGAATAAGTCCATGATAAAACAGTAGAAAACGGTATAAAAGTTCTTGGAGGCTCAAATAACAAACATGAGTCCGTACCCAGGTTATTCCTTATTAAATCACAGAGGCTCTCATGCGGCGGAGTCCATCTCTGGGCACAATACTTTTAAAAGAATAAGAATCTCAGAGGCTCAGGTACTTTTGAGTCTGTCTCCGGGCACGGTTCCTTAGTATGAAGTTGCACAACAAACGGACAGCAAAGACAAGTGCTGTAAGACCCCTGATCAACCTGAAAAGGGGGTGAAGGGTAAAAGGTGCAACAAAGGAACAGGCACAACTTGGCGTGGGGGTACCAAAAGCAGGCAGGAGGTCCTGGAAACAAACGTGGCCTTGCTGACTTTGTGATTTCAGTGGTCAACACCTACCACTGAGCCGTGGACAAACTGGCAGCTGCAACAAAGGACCAGCAACATAGGACTCCTGTCCTGGAAGGGTTAACATCAACTTCTGAAGAAATAAATCAAAGGCCTAGCAGGCTGATCACAGTGGCATATTGTAGCTACTTGGCTCTGCTGGCAGGTACCGTCTGTAGTAGTCCTCTACAGGAGGATGGGCCCACATGACTGTATCAGGGGGCAGCTGCAGGGTAAAGGGGCCCCTAATAGGTATTGGCCCCATAGGCCTAGGGGCGAACCCTCTGGTGGGCCGTGCCGGCCCTGGCATAATCACTGCAGGGTGTGACATGCTTGGCACCGCCGCAGCAAGCGGTCCGGTGCTCTGGGTGCAGCAATTCCCGGCAATCGCGGGTCCGGTCTGGGGCACTGACGGAGCGGTGACAGCAGCAGGCGGTCGGCGGGTGGTGACAGGCACCCTTACCTCATCCTTCCTAGGCGGTGTCTGGATCCTGGCGGTGTAGGTCTTACGCAACTCCCGCAACTTCTCCTCCAGCCGGACGATCTGCTCACCGATGCTCTCTGTGTCGGAGTCGCTGTCCTCTGCTGGCGTTGCCGGCGCAGGTACAGTCACCGATGACGCGGACTCGGCCTCGGCAGGTTCTGGACTTGCATCTGGTCTCCGTCCCATCCGGATGTTCTCAAAGGTAGCACTAAGTCCTTTTAACTGCTCCAGCTCAGATATTGTCTTCTCCCGACGAGGCAGCTCGGGGGAAGGGTAAGGGCTCACCCATTTTTCCAACACGGTTGGCTGCCAGAAGACATTCGGCCCAATGAAGGAGCTCCGCTCCTGAAAGGCGTGATGGGCCGGCTCTGGAGAGCGTTCCGGTTCTCGCTCGCAGCCAGAGTAGTCTTCTCTGCCTTCTGCCTCCCAATCCTCAGGTGTTCGCTTGGGACGGGTCACAGCAGTCGCATAAGGGCCTCGCAGGCCCTCGGCAGGGGTGTACTCCACTTCCTCTCCCTCGCGGAGGCTGTGCTGGTACGAAGGGAGGTAGTCTCTTTTGACAGACCTTCGATTGACATAGAGGTCTCTGCCAGTCATATAGTCTTGAATAAACCCGTAGCCACGGGATTTGTCAAACGACAGCACCACTCCCTTTCTCCTTTCCAGGCGGGGTTGGGTGTGTGTATGTTTCTCGTGAATGGTCTTGGTCAATTCCTCATACACGATCTTAGTCTTGGTATTTCGCTTGATAGCGGCCTCTCGAATCTCCGCCATCAGGGAAGACCATTTGAACGATGGTTGAAAAAAGTCCCTCCATGAGCCATAGTAGGGCTCGGGTTCTTTCTCCCTGGTGCGACAGGCGGGTTGCTCCGGTCCCGGAGCGTAGGCCGGTGGAGCCTCTCCTGGCTCTACACCGGTGTCGATCATCTTTTCAATTACAGGTGCGGACGCTGCAGCAACACTCTGCTCACAATTCAACATGCTCGATCCTTCTGAGGAGAGCGATAGGGTCGCGTCAATTAGAGTAGCCAGCTCCTCCCACTGCACTGGGGAGCCGCCCCCCAGGTATTCCAGTATATGGAAGGCGGTGTCCATGCTGGCAGACATGCAAATGTCCAGATAAGCCGTGGCGCCTGCCCTTGACCTTCTTCCCGCTTTTTCCTCAGAAAGGCGCCAATTTTTCCCGCCTTTTCGGGATGAAGGTGACGCAGCAGTAAATTCAGCAAGCCCAGCAGCCATCTTTAGGTACAAACGCTGTCTATTCACTGACGGCAAGCAGGAATGTTTAAAGTCCACAAAACCACACTCCAATGCGGCGATTTTCTTCCTCTGGATAGCGCAATACTGCACAGCGCTTTTTAGAAGTTTTTGACACACTTTGGGTATGATTTTCAGTCCACAAAGTCCACTTGAATAAAACAGGAAAATTGTCACTTTGGTCACAGGGCAACTGTATAAGGCACAAAGTTCACGCTTCTTGCACTAGAAAGCGTGCGTATCCTGTTCGTGACGCCAAAAGAGAGGTGCAGCGTACTCAAGTTGTGTGCAATAGGTGTTTCTGGGTGATGTAGTGCAATAGACACTAACCTGGTACGGCTGACTCTCTGCAAGGGCAGGTATAGGTAAGGAATAGTTCGTGACGCCAGTGCCAAGTAAACGGTGGCACGCCGTTTGCGGATGCAGGAATAAATTGAGGAAACGTAGCTTTAAAACAGAACTCCAACTTTAGTAATTTTCCAAGCAGAGACAATAATGGAAATGCAGTTCCTTAGCATACAGTCGATTTTGCAATTCGGTCGATGCAGGCAATTCAGTTATAGCAGGGTAATTACAGAGTGTTGAACACAGGACTTGCAGCACAGGAGCTTGCACTCTAATTCTGTCTGATCCTGGAATATAGCATATCTTCACCAAGGCCCAATAACCTAAGTCTGGCTTTATCTCCTTGATTATGGCTTAAATAAGTACCTCCTCTGTTTCTCTCAGTACCTCTGGCTCCTCTGATCTTTGCCTCAGTCTCTCCTAGCTTCTGAATGGTTCCTCAGGCCCTTAGGCTAAGATGTTCCTGCTTCTGCATATGGGTATTCAGGAGGGAATCTTCTCCTGAACAGCAGGCTTCAGGCCTGGACTTGTCTCAGACATTGTCTAATCTCCAACTGTAGCTTACTGAAACTAGACTCCGTCTCCCTTGCACTTCCCTGTCTGGCCTTTATATAACCTAGGGCTCCCTAGCTCCCTCTATGGACTAGAAGTAGGAATGACACCCCTAGCAGGCCTGTAAGTGCAAGTTTCAGTGACAGGAAAATACACACATTACATTACATTTTATAAAACTGACATATAGCAACTTCCCCTAATTAGGAGGGACGACAGCACACCAAGTGACCTTTGGTAGTAACGGGTATTACAACTCCCGTATACTACAATAGCATGTCCTCAGTTTAGTATATAATATGCAGCAGGTTCAGAGTTAGTATAGCATGTCCTCAGTTTAGTATATAATATGCAGCAGGTTCAGAGTTAGTATAGCATGTCCTCAGTTTAGTATATAATATGCAGCAGGTTCAGAGTTAGTATAGCATGTCCTCAGTTTAGTATATAATATGCAGCAGGTTCAGAGTTAGTATAGCATGTCCTCAGTTTAGTATATAATATGCAGCAGGTTCAGAGTGAGTATAGCATGTCCTCAGTTTAGTATATAATATGCAGCAGGTTCAGAGTTAGTATAGCATGTCCTCAGTTTAGTATATAATATGCAGCAGGTTCAGAGTTAGTATATAGCATGTCCTCAGTTTAGTATATAATATGCAGCAGGTTCAGAGTGAGTATAGCATGACCACAGTTTAGTATATAATATGCAGCAGGTTCAGAGTTAGTATAGCATGTCCTCAGTTTAGTATATAATATGCAGCAGATTCAGAGTTAGTATAGCATGTCCTCAGTTTAGTATATAATATGCAGTAGGTTCAGAGTTAGTATAGCATGACCACAGTTTAGTATATAATATGCAGCAGGTTCAGAGTTAGTATAGCATGTCCTCAGTTTAGTATATAATATGCAGCAGGTTCAGAGTTAGTATAGCATGACCACAGTTTAGTATATAATATGCAGCAGGTTCAGAGTTAGTATAGCATGTCCTCAGTTTAGAGTTGGTTTGGGAATATCGCCTCACACCAGCAGGAACCACCCCACTCTGAGTTCCAGGAGCTTAATCAGAGCAGGTAACAGGCATATACTTGCGGTTAGTTGGTCCTGGCTAGGAAGCCAGCAGTGGGGAAGCCAGTGGCAAGAAGGTAGGCAGTCCTTCACAATGTTGTTAGGGATCCAGGTCTGGATATGTGGACAGAGTCCTCAGATGCAATGGAGCTAGCAGGGTGCGCACTCCATTAGTGGAACACCCTGCTTAGCACCTGTCTTCTATTTAAGGCCCGGAGGTAAGTGGGCGGAGTCACAGGGAGCCGCTGCGATCCAGGCTGTACTGTTACAGTACCCCCCCCTTAAGGGACCCCTCCGGGGTACCCCCCTAGGAGAGGGTCGGTTGGGAAATCTTCTATGGAACAATCTTTGGAGTCTGGGAGCATGAACGTTTTGCACATCTTCCCAAGAGTCATCCTGGGGACCATACCCCTTCCATCTAACGAGATACTGGATCTTCCCCCGTCTTCTTCTGGAATCAATGAGCTGCTCAACTTCAAATTCTTCTTCTCCTTGGACCTCTATCGGCGGCAAGGGTCGAGGATCATTTGATGGGAACGGCCTAGGTCTAAACGGCTTCAGTAGTGACACGTGGAATGTGGGATGTACCTGTAATCGAGGAGGAAGGGTGAGTCTCACCGTGTTGGGGTTAATAATCCTTTCTATCGGAAAAGGACCCAGGAATTGTCTTCCCAATTTCTTGGAAGGTACCCCCAACCGAAGGTTTCTTGTTGATAACCAAACCGAGTCCCCAACCTGGTAGGGAGGATTTTCTCTCCTACGACGGTCGTAGTAAAACTTCTGTCTTTCCTTTGCCCGTTGAAGGTTGTCTTTTAGCGTCTTAAGGGTAGTTTGCAAAGTAGTCAGATAATCGTCTGTGGCTGGAACGTTTGTGGGAAGGCTGGTTTGAGGAAGAGACCTAGGGTGAAATCCGTAATTAGCAAAGAATGGAGTATGTAATGTGGAGGAATTCGTAGAATTATTATAGGCGAATTCAGCGAGAGGAAGTAGGCCCTCCCAGTCATCCTGGAGAAATGAGCAGTGACATCTGAGAAACTGTTCCAAACACTGATTCACCCTTTCAGTCTGCCCATTAGTTTGGGGGTGATAGGCGGTAGACATTCTGTGGTCGATTTGAAGTCTGGAACAAAGTGCTCTCCAGAATTTGGATACGAATTGCGAACCCCTGTCTGATATGACCTGGCTAGGAATTCCATGTAACTTAATAATATTAGACAGGAATACCACGGCCGTTTCCTTGGAGGAGGGTAACTTCTTGAGGGGCACGAAGTGTGCCATCTTAGTCAGCAAATCCACTACCACCATGATGGTATTGTTTCCTCTGGAAAGGGGAAGTTCAACTATGAAATCCATCGAGACCCATTCCCAGGGTCTGTTGGCGATGGGAAGACTCATTAGGAGACCATAAGGTCGGTTCCTGTCAGTTTTACATGAGGCACAGGTCTCGCACGTGGAAACGTATTCCTCAATTTGTTTGGTCATCTTTGGCCACCAGAAGTTCCTGCGTATCAGGGTTGTGGTTTTAGCAATGCCGGGATGTCCCGCGAGGGGTAAATCATGGCAAAGTTTGATCACCTGATTGGTGAGGGAGGGTGGTATATACAGTTGGCTGTCCTTGTAAAGGAGACCCTGTTGGTTCTGCGAAAGACCAGGGGGGGCATTAGCATGGTCATTAATTAGAGCATCCTTGAGCTGGGTTTCCAACGTTATGGTGGCAAGGACGAGTTTCTTCGGTGGAATGATCCATGTGGGGGCCGTGTCTGAGGTGCGAATTTCAGCCAGTCGTGACAAGGCGTCGGCCTTCCCATTTTTTGAGCCTGGTCGGTATGTAATTTGGAAGTTAAACCTGTCGGGAAAAAAACTCCACTGTACTTGACGGCCTGTTAGTGTTTTATTGGTTTTCAGGTATTGTAGATTACGGTGATCCGTATAAATTGTGATGGGGTGTATTGATCCTTCAAGTAAATGCCTCCAATTTTCCAGGGAGCATTTTATGGCGAGGAGCTCCTTTTCGCCTATGGGGTAATTGAATTCGGCGGTATTTAGCGTCCGGGAGTAGAACCCGTTAGGATGTAACGGAGTTGAAAAAGAGCTTCGCTGGGACAGAACGGCTCCTATGGCTGCCTGGGATGCGTCTACTTCCAGCACGTAGTGATGGTTCGGATTTGGGAGAGTCAGTATCGGTGCCGTAGTGAACCTGTTCTTTAATAACTCAAACGCTGATTGGGCGTCCTTGGACCAAACGAACTTCGTGTTGACACTAGTTAAGCGGGTTAGTGGTTTAGTGGTAGCGGAGAAATCTTTAATACATTTCCTATAGAAGTTTGAGAACCCCAGGAACCGTTGAAGAGCTTTCCTGGAATCCGGGATCGGCCAATTTTGGATGCAAGTGATTTTTGAGTGATCCATCTGGATACCCTTGGGTGAAATAATGTATCCGAGGAAGGGAAGAGAAGTAGTCTCGAACACACATTTTTCCTGTTTGACGTATAAGCGATGAACACTTAACCGTGCAAGAACCCAACGGACATGTTTCCTGTGATCGTGTAAGTTATCGGAAAATACACTAGTATATCATCAAGATAGATGATTACACATACGTCCAGTAGATCCCTAAAGATGTCGTTAATAAAATTTTGGAATGTGGCAGGGGCGTTGCACAACCCGAAGGGCATCACTGTATACTCGAAGAGTCCATACCGAGTGCGGAAAGCTGTCTTCCATTCATCACCTTTTCTGATCCTAATTAAGTTGTATGCGCCTCTCAAATCCAGCTTGGTGTAGATTGTTGCTGTTTGTAATCTTTCTATGAGTTCGGATATTAGCGGCAAGGGGTACCGATTTTTGATTGTTACTTTGTTCAAAGCTCTGTAATCTATGATGGGCCTTAGGCTTGAGTCTTTGTTTCTCACGAAGAACATCCCTGCTGCTGCCGGGGAGGTTGAAGGCTGAATAAAACCTTTTCGTAAATTCTCTTCTAGGTACTGTTTGAGGTGAGCAAGTTCTGGTTGTGCCAATGGATAAATTCTACCCGTGGGTATCTCACTACCCGGCAGCAAGTCTATGGGGAAATTGTAAGGTCTATGGGGCGGAAGAGATTCCGCCTTCTTTGCGCTGAATACCTCAGCAAAGTCTGCGTATTGGCTGGGAACCTGGTTCACTCCCACGTGCATGAGAGATTTGAGAGGAAAGCAGGTCTCTATACAATAAGGTGACGTAAACTGAACTCTCCCCTGTTTCCATAGGAGGGTTGGCTGGTGTATTTGCAACCATGGCAACCCAAGAATCACGGGAAACAATGGAGAGTGTATGATATCAAGGGATAAGAATTCTGTGTGGTTATTTTCACATGTCACCATGAGGGGTTGAGTCTGACTGTGGATAGGACTAGAAGTGGTACCGTCAATGAAACTCACGGATATCGGAACGTTTTTTCTCATGTGGGGAATTTTATTTCGCTCAACCAGATGCATGTCGATAAAATTCCCCGAAGCTCCCGTGTCTACCATGGCTTCAACGGTAATCCGGTTTTGGTCCCACTGTAAGGTGAGAGACGTGTATATGTAACTACCAGTACTATTTTTTGTACTGCCTTAGGTAAAAAACGTGCCGCTCTTACCTTCGCACTTCTTACGTATCGCGGGGCATCCGTCAACGGTATGGTCAGCAGACGCACAGTATAAACAGAGGTTGAGGTTACGTCTCCTGGCTTTCTCTCTCTCGGTCAGAGGTCCTCGGATCGCCCCAATCTCCATCATCTCTACAGCAGGACCCTGGCTGGACGGTCTTGGGTTGGGTGTGAAGCCTGAGACTCTCTCGGCTCTGCGTTCCCTCAGCCGTCTGTCAATGGTGGTGGCCTTCTGCATCAAGGCATTAAGTGTAGGTGGTAATTCTCCTCGGGCTAATTCGTCCTTCAGGGCCTCGGAAAGACCTAGGCGGAACTGATTCCTAAGAGTGAGGTCATTCCATTCAGTCTCCCGGGCCCAGCGAGTGTATTCCGCAATAAAGTCCTCTACAGGTCGTCTCCCTTGTTTAAGGCTGCGTATAGCGGTCTCAGCGGTCAGCTGTTTACTATTATCCTCGTAGAGAAGGGCCATTTTTTCAAGGAACAGAGGGAAGGAATCCAGGACTGGGTCTTCCTTTTCTAAATAAGTATTGGCCCATGCTCTGGGCTCCCCCCTGAGGTAAGAGATCATGGTAAGTACTTTTGTTCTGTCAGTTGGGTAAGTCCGGGGCTGCAGCTCAAACATTAGTTTGCACGCGTTCAGGAAATCCCTGAACTGCCTTCGGTCACCCGAGAATAACTCAGGTGGGCTGACCTTGGGTTCTGGTCCATCACGGGGGTGTCCTGGCCCCTGAGTGACAAGTTGCCGTAAGGCCTGATTTTCTAGCTGGAGATGTTGTACAGTCACATTGAGGGTCTCCACCCTCTTAGTGAGGGTGACGAGGTGACCTGCAACCTCCGCTGGATCCATGTGGGTTCCACTAATATGTAACGCACCTAGTTGATCAGTTAGGATCTCAACTGCGGAAGCAATGGACATCCACTATTATCCCACCGCCCTTGTTTTTGGCTGTGGGATTCGCGGTTACTCAGTATGTACCCCAGGCGTCTCTCTCAGTCTTGGGCGGAGAGTTTGGGGTAACAAAATCATTTACCGCTATCCATCTAATTAGTTACTGCTGGAAAGGAAGGTCCCCCAGTATTACAGGAGTCACAATTAGTATCAGCTTGTGCACAGTTCAGAGTTAGTATGTAGTATGCCCTCAGTTTAGTATATAGTATGCCATAGGTTCAGGGTTAGTATATGGCATGTCCTCAGTTTAGTATGTAGTATGCAGTAGTTTCAGAGTGAGTATAGCATGTCCTCAGTTTAGTATATAATATGCAGCAGGTTCAGAGTTAGTATAGCATGTCCTCAGTTTAGTATATAATATGCAGCAGGTTCAGAGTTAGTATAGCATGTCCTCAGTTTAGTATATAATATGCAGCAGGTTCAGAGTTAGTATAGCATGTCCTCAGTTTAGTATATAATATGCAGCAGGTTCAGAGTTAGTATAGCATGTCCTCAGTTTAGAGTTGGTTTGGGAATATCGCCTCACACCAGCAGGAACCACCCCACTCTGAGTTCCAGGAGCTTAATCAGAGCAGGTAACAGGCATATACTTGCGGTTAGTTGGTCCTGGCTAGGAAGCCAGCAGTGGGGAAGCCAGTGGCAAGAAGGTAGGCAGTCCTTCACAATGTTGTTAGGGATCCAGGTCTGGATATGTGGACAGAGTCCTCAGATGCAATGGAGCTAGCAGGGTGCGCACTCCATTAGTGGAACACCCTGCTTAGCACCTGTCTTCTATTTAAGGCCCGGAGGTAAGTGGGCGGAGTCACAGGGAGCCGCTGCGATCCAGGCTGTACTGTTACACTCAGGCTCCTCATCGCTGCAGCGCGTCTCCTTCTCAGAACTGTGACTCAGAACTGTGGCGAGTGGCGGTACGATTAGGGGCGGCCTCCCCCCATCATTGGTGGGCAGTGCGCCCTCCCCCCTTCATCATTGGTGGCAGCGGCAGTTCCGATTGGAGTCCCAGCAGTGTAATGCTGGGGCTCCAATCGGTTACCATGGCAGCCAGGACGCTACTGGCTGCCATGGCCAGTTACTCTGCAGCAATATACTTACATGCGCTGTGGTCGCCCGACGCTCCTTCTTCTTGTAACTCACAGGTCTGTGCGGCACATTACTATAAGCATAAGCAATGCGCCGCACAGACCTGTGAGTTACAAGAAGAAGGAGCGTCGGGCGGCCACAGCGCATGTAAGTATATTGCTGCAGAGTAACTGGCCAAGGCAGCCAGGACTTCAGTAGCGTCCTGGCTGCCATGGTAACCGATCGGAGCCCCAGCATTACACTGCTGGGACTCCGATCGGAACTGCCACTGCCACCAATGATGTGGGGGAGGGCGCACTGCCCACCAATGATTTTAATACTAGGGGGGAGGGCGCACTTCCCACCAATGATTTTAATACAGGGGAGGGGGGGGAGCACTGCCCACTGATGATTTTAATACAGGAGGGGGGGAGGGTGCACTGCCAGCCAATGATTTTAATACTGGGGGGGAGAGGGCGCACTGCGCACCAATGATTTTAATACCGGGGAGGGGCGCACTGCCCACCAATGATTTTAATACAGGGGGGGCGCACTGCCCACCAATGATTTTAATACTGGGGGGGGGGGAAGAGGGTGCACTGCCCACCAATGATTTTTTTTTTTTTTAATAGCGTTTATTTAACATTTTTGCATTTAATACAACACTCCCAAGGGGAGAACAAAGAAGAAACAATTCTTCCATGACCCATGCACTCACATTAGCAAGTCCAATATTAACATATATCCTGACCATAAAAGACATATAAGTGACTTTAATACAAGGTATCGCTGTTGTCACCAAGTTGCTTCTAGAACTCACTCAAACCGCATACACACTCACATTCATACAATGGGTGATACATTCGCCATCGCCAATGACTTCAAGTCGTGCCCTCCGCCTGGACCCAAAGGCCCCAGATATTATCAAATCGATCAGGCAAACCCCTTGCCTCGTATGTCAATTTATACATTTGCAGGTCTTTATTTATAAGGAGTACCCATTGGCTCACTGTAGGACACTTGGGCGGTTTCCAGTTCAAAAGTATATTCTTCCTCCCATAGAACATCAACAATCTTAACAGTATTCTATTATATTTGGAAGGAGTAGCTTCAGAAACTAACCCTAGTAAACAAATTACTGGATTACAGATCCCTGGGAGCCCCAACTTAACATTAATAAAGTTACATATTCCCTTCCAATATGACTTCATCACTGGGCAGAGCCACACCATATGAAAGAAAGAGCCCCTCGCCTCTCCACATCTGTCACATCCTGGATTCGGTATCTGCCGCATCTGATAGAGACGCAGTGGGGTCAAGTACACTCTATGCATCCACTTAGCTTGAATGAGCTGATCCCTAGCACTTATAACCGACGTCTTCCATCTCAGACGCCATTCCTCCAAATGAGCATCCTCCAACTCCGGGATATCCTCAGCCTATTTAACAAAGGAACGCCTAATAGGAGATTCTTGCATTTTGACAATTTCAGCATAAAAGGAAGATATAGGTTTATATGGGATTTTCCTTCTGGCTATTGACTCTAGTGGGCCACACTCTAATTTTAGGGACAGGGATTTAAATTGTTTCTCACAGGCATGTCTCAGTTGGAGGAAGCGGTAAAAGCTCGTCTGGGGCAGCCGGAACTCAGCCCGTAGGCTCTCAAAGGAACGGAAGATCCCTTCATGGAACAATTGTGTTAGATACTTAAGGCCCTTCCTAGGCCAGAATTCAAAATCGGAAAGGTGCAAGAGCTCTGGAAGGAGCTTGTTACGCCATAGTGGAATATAAGGGGACCAGGTGTCCCCCGCCTGATTTTCAGTATGTATCTCCACAAATCTCACCCAAGCCTCGCTAACTGTCCCCATAGAATCTGTATACAACCCAGGACCTGTGACCTTGCCCCCCCTATACACCAGATTAGTTAGAGCTTCAAATGATCCAGCCAGCGCCGCCTCTAATACCACCGCGGGGTTATTGGCATCTGCCCTAATCCACCAAGATGCATACATTAGGCGCGTAGCTATATAATGAATATACATATCCGGGAGCTGCAAACCCCCCTGTACGTAGGAAGCCTTCAGTGTCTTTCTCGCAAGTCTGGGGGACCGATGGAGCCACAAGAAACGGGACAAGGTTCTATCCAAAATGTTAAAATGGGACTTAGGGATCCTTACTGGTGCCGCTCTATAAATATACAGAAGTTTGGGGAGCAACACCATCTTAACAATGTTGATTCTTCCCACCAGGGTCAAAGGAAGATTTTCCCAGGCCTCCAGCTTACGCGTGACATATTCCATGGTAGGCCTCAGATTCAATTGACAGAACTGCCTAGGGTCCCTATGAATATGTATCCCTAGGTAAAGAAAGCTTTCCACTACCCTCAGGGGGGATACCGGGGAGATGTCCACAGCTTCATCTACATCTACAATACATAAACTAGACTTGGCCCAGTTTACCCGTAATCCCGAGTATCCCCCATATCCATTCACCACATCTAGCAGGGTTTCTAAGGAAGGGCCAGGGTCAGCCAAGTAGACTAACAGGTCATCCGCATACAGTGACACCTTCTCCTGGATCCCCGCTATCGTCCACCCCTCTATCAGAGAGCTATTGTTGATCAGCTGTGTCAAAGGTTCCATTATCAGGGCGAACAACAATGGGGACAAAGGACACCCTTGCCTAGTGCCTCTATACAACCTGAAGGGCCGGGACATGACTCCATTCACTCTAATCCGTGCTATAGGTGCCTGATATAACAATTTGACCCACTTAATAAAGAAGGATGGGAAACCAAGGCGAAACATTGTCTCCCAAATAAAATGCCACTCTACCGAGTCAAAGGCCTTCTCGTTATCCAGGGATGCCAAGACTCTTGAACCCGCATTATCGTGCCTGACCTGCAGGTTGGTAAATAATCTCCTAAGATTTATATCAGTCGTCTTCCCGGGCATAAAACCAGATTGATCTGGGTCAATAATAGACAGTATCACCCCACCAAGACGCTTAGCCAGGACTTTGGCTAAGATTTTTGCATCCGTGTTTAGAAGGGAAATCGGCCTGTATGATGCACACTGATCCGGAGGCTTCCCAACTTTGTGAATCACCACGATGGTCGCCTCTCCAAAGGAAGAAGGCAACTTCCCGGACTCACAAGCATAGTCAAAAAGCCTGAGCAAACGTGCAGATTGTAAAGTAACATCCAACCTGTACCATTCGATCGGGAAGCCGTCCGGACCAGGTGACTTCCCAGGCGCCATGTCCTCGATTGCTGCCCTGACCTCCCCTTCATCAATAGCTCTCCCTAAATATTTACTATCAGCCGCAGCCAAAGGTGTAAGTGGGATGGATTGAAGGAATGAACGAATCCCATCTGGGGAGGAAGTGGATTTAGAACTGTATAGGTCAGTATAGAACTGAACAAACTGTTCACAAATATCCGCCGGCCGATATACCTTCAAGCCATCCCCGCAGGTAATGTGCGGAACTACCGTCTGTGGCGCCTCGGTCCTAGCCAGGAAAGCCAAGGCACTCCCATTTTTGTCGCCCTCTGCAAAGACTAGGCGCCTCTGGAACAGCAACTTCTTCTGGGTATACTCAGTGAGATGCAAGTTAAGTTTCCTCTGGGCCTCATCCCACAAACTACGGTTCGCATCATTTGGGTCTGTGATATAGGCCTGCTCCTTCCCTACTACCTCGTCTTCTAGTTTAACTCTAGTGGCACTCCGCTCTTTCCTGTGTGATGCAATTGCCTGAATCAACGTACCACGCAGCACAGCTTTAAATGCCTCCCACTCCACCAAAGGATTAGTAGAGCCCTCATTAAGTTCCCAATAATCTTTCATCCCCTGTTGTGCAGCCCAAACCACCGGCAATACCTCAAGCCATTTACTATTAAGTCTCCATAGCCTTTCGGCAGGTGCAAGCGGCTGTCTCAGAATCACCAATAGGGGGCATGGTCAGAAATGCCTCTCGGCAAATATTCCGTGGCTACCAGCGAGGGCAACAACTCCTTACTGAGAAATACTAAATCGATCCGGGAGAGCGCTGCATAGGAAGCCGAATAGCAAGAGTATTGCCGAAGATCAGGGTGCATATATCTCCATCCCTCTGTTAGAGCAAATACCTCTGCCCAAGAGTTCAATGCTTCAGTATGCGACCCCCCAGGGCGAAGCCTATCCATTGACCGGTCCAGCACCGCATTATAATCCCCAAGCACAATCAGAGGCACCGGAGGCAACGCTGCAACTCGTTTCATAATTTCATCCAACACATCCCTCTGAAAAGGGGGGGGGACATACACCCCTATCACGAGATAATCAATGCCTCTGATTGCAGCGTGAAGGATCACAAAACGCCCCATCATGTCAGTCTGAACAGAGTAGGATCGGAAGGGAAGGGACTTCGCCACCAGAATTGACACACCTCTCGCTCTGGAACTATATACCGCATGGTAAGCAGCTCCCACCCAAGGTCTCTTCAACGCCAGCAATTTCCGCCCCTGCAGATGTGTCTCCTGCAATATCAATATATCAGGGTTATGTTTCTTTACAAAATTGAAGACAAGGGATCTTTTTATTTTATCATTTAGTCCCCTGACATTCCAGGAGACAAACCGACAGATTGCCATTACGGTGGAGTGTCAAAGCTATACCCCACGAGGAAAATGCACCACCCAAGCCATACATACACACAGTCACACCCATACTTCAAGAATGCAGTAAAAACATCCCAACATGCCCAGAACTGCGGGCAAATCTGCAGCGTACTCAAGTTAGGTGTAGAAATGTTCCTGGGTGTTGTAGTGCAATCGTGACACTAACCTGAGACGGCTGACTCTCTGCAAGGGCAGGTGATGATAAGTAATGTTCGTGACGCCAGTGCCAATTAAACGGTGGCACGCCGTTTGCTGATAGCAGGAATAACTGAGGAACCACGTGATGTTAAAACAGAACTCAAACTTTAGTAGTCATCATACATGGACATAGATGGAAGCGCAGTTCCTTTGCAGACAGTTGGTTGCAGTACATTTGATGCAGGCAATATATATAGCAAGGTGACTTCAGAGTGTTAAACACAGGACTTGCAGTACAGGCAGCTTGCACTCTATTCCTGACTGATCCTGGAACATAGAAACTCTTCTCCAAGGCCCGATGCCCTAGCTCTGGCGTATATCCTTGGTTTTATAATTATCAAGTACCTCCTCTGTTGTCTTGAGTACCTCTTGCTTTTCTGGACTTGCCTCTGTCTCTCCCAGCACTGACTCTAGAAACTTCTGAACTCCCCTTCCTAGGCTAGGCCCTGCCTATTTATACTGAACTGGGAGCTCCCTCTGCTGACTGGAACAGGGATTGCCTGCAACAGGCCTAACTGGCTTAAAGGGAAATACACATACAACCTAGCAGTGTCGGGTAACCTACCCGTATGCTGCACACCCCCAGACTTTAACGTGAGTAAGGCCTCGTACTCACACACACCTTCCTGAACCGGCTAACATGGTACATAACTTAAGCCTTACATCATGAATATAATAGATAATTATTTCACACAGAAAAACATAACATTAATAACTTCATGACCAAATGACGCAAGGGAAAGGGGCGTCTTCTTACTTCTTAGACACGGCCGCTGACCTGGCACAGCGGACTTAGGGTGAACCAGGTTAGTCCATTCTTCTTTGGTGGCAGTATAATAACGGAACTACCCAGGAGTATCCTGTGGGTGCATCACAGGCAAGGGCTCACGTGGAGGAGTCCATTCTTGCGCACAAATGTCAAGTAAAGTATTACCAGTAGCAACTGCTCGAGAGGAGACACCACCAGCATAGTCAAAGTCTCCTAAACGGACTGGCGGACGTCCCCTGGTCATCCGGGTGGACCTTCTCAATACAGGGGTCTCCTCTTCCCTTAGCAACGAGGTAGAAGAGAGAGGAGCAACAGGAGGGTCTCCATCAGTGAGACCTTGGTCAGGAACAACAGGAACAACTAGATCCACTAGAGGGGAAACTGGATCCGGGGCATCTTGAACCGGCTCTTCTGGAGGTGAAGATACAGTAGGGGCCGGAGCGGGCACCAACAAGTTCAACCAAGGTGTCAGAAGCCAATGCATGGGATCAGCGTCATACCTCAGATTACTGACAGCCTGCATAGGATCCTCGGGCGGTATTGATGACTCTGACACAGGGGATTCAGATCCAGAACTCTCGGCACTAGGTTCTGGTGTCAGGCAGAGCTTTAACCGGTTTCGGTGTACAATTTGGGATCCCTTGTCTTCCCGGGTGATCTCATAAGTGTTAGTTCCAACATTTGGGATTGCAGTGACAACATAGGGACTTCGCTCCCATTTACTGTCCAGTTTACTGGTACGGCGGTTATTTTTTAACCATACCACAGCCCCTATTGTCAAGGGTTCTGCATGGGCTGCTTGATCATAGTCTCTCTGCTGTCGGTCCCTAGCATAGTCCATACGTTCCTGAACAATGGCTTTGGCTGTATTCAATCGCCTTTGATGTTCAGCAACCCAGTCGGTGTTAGGTAATGGGTTAATGCAATCAGGTACGTGTATGTCCAATGAATGATCAGCAGGCAATGTCCCTTGGCGCCCAAACATCAAATAAAAGGGGGTATACCCGGTGGAACAATGTATGGTATGATTGTATGTGAACATGAGCTGTGGCAACAGATTAGGCCAATCTCCTCTGGTTTCAGGAGGCACGGCCCTCAGCATCTCTATCAAGGTCTGATTCATTTTTTCACATAATCCATTACCTTGAGGATGGTAGGCCGTTGTCCGGATCTTCTTACAGTTGTGTAAGCGGCACAGTTCATGGAACAGATGGGACTCAAAAGCAGGTCCTTGATCGGTGAGGATCTTTTCTGGACATCCGTAGGGCAGGAGGAAGTGCTTCCAGAACAGTTCGGCTGTAGTCTTGGCTGTCTGGTCTCTCACAGGCACCGCTACAACAAACTTAGTGAAATGGTCAATAATAGTCATGGCATAAGCATACCCTGAGCGACTAGGCTCCAGCTTCACATGGTCGATGGCGACAAGTTCAAGAGGACGAGTACTTACAATGGGTCTCAGTGGTGCCCTCTGATCATGGTGCTCACTTCGTTTTAAGGCACAGGCTACACACTCCCGACACCACTTCTCCATGTCTTCTCTCATGCCCACCCAGTAAAACCGCTGGCGGATAGTAGCCTCAGTCTTTTGGACCCCAAAGTGACCGGATTGATTGTGGTACATCTCCAACACCATACCTGCATCTCGTCGGGGTATGAGAATCTGGTGCACTCTCTCGTTGGACACTGGGTCTAGGCTTCTCCGTAGCAATAGGCCCTTTTGTATGAAGAGTTGATGGCGCTGTCTCCACAGTTTGATGAGCTCAGGATCTGCACTCTTACGCCGAATCCTCTCAGGGGCTCTGCCACTAGTAATGAAGTCCAACAACTCACCCAGCACTCTACTTTCAGACTGTAGTTTCACCCACCTTTCTTCTTTAGGATCAGGCCTACTGGAGGGTGAAGGAACTGCAGCTCTGTCATTGGTAGCTCGAGCCTGATCCTGTTGAGCAAATTTGTTATAGAAAGCCGGCATCTCTACATCTTCCCAAGCATCTCGCACATCATCAGGAGCTGTCTCTGTGGGAAGCCTGGATAAAGCATCAGCATTGTCATTAGTACGCCCAGCACGGTATTTTACAGAGAAATCATAGTTGGCGAGGCGAGAGGCCCATCTCTGCTCCAAGGCCCCTAATTTAGCTGTATTTAGATGCGCCAGAGGGTTATTGTCAGTGAATGCAATGAACGGGGTGGCGGCTAGATAATCTTTGAATTTTTCCGTCACTGCCCACACTAAGGCCAGGAACTCTAGTTTGAAGGAACTATAATTCTGGTCATTTTTCTCAGCTCCTTTCAGGGAGCGGCTTGCATAAGCTATCACTCTTTCTTTTCCCTCTTGGATTTGGGCTAACACAGCTCCCAGGCCTCGCTTGCTAGCATCGGTATAAAGATGGAAAGGCTTGCTATAATCTGGATAACCTAACACAGGAGGCTCGGTCAGTTTCTTTTTTAGCAATTGGAACGCTATCTCTCTTTCCTCATTCCACTCAATGGGCACAGGAGTTCTAGGACTTTTCTTGGGTTGCCCCCTCAGGAGTTCCTGGATAGGATCAGCTATTTGAGCAAAATGGGGGATAAAACGTCTATAGTAGCCTGCAAAACCAAGGAAACCCCTCACTTCCTTGACAGTAGTAGGAACCGGCCAATTACGGACAGCTGCTAATTTATCAGGGTCAGGTTGCACGCCCTCTCCGCTTACCACATGCCCCAGGTATCTTACTGCAGGTTTGAGCAGGTGACACTTGGATGGCTTTACCTTCAAGCCATATTTGATAAGGATTTCAAATACTTCTGCCAAATGTTTCAGATGGTCTTCATATGTTTTTGAGTACACAATGACGTCATCTAGATACAGCAGCACTGTTTCGAAGTTTTTGTGACCCAAACACCGCTCCATTAGTCTCTGGAAAGTTCCTGGGGCATTACATAGCCCGAACGGCATACAATTGAATTCATACAGGCCCATGGGAGTGGTGAAAGCAGTCTTTTCCCTATCTGCAGGGGCCATGGGTACTTGCCATTAGCCACTGGTCAAGTCCAATGTGTAGAAATAGGCAGAGGAGCCCAAAGCAGTTAGTGACTCCTCAATGCGGGGCAGTGGGTATGCATCCTTGTGGGTTATTTGGTTAATTTTTCTATAATCCACACAGAAACGGATACCACCATCCTTTTTCTTTACAAGGACCAGGGGTGCAGCCCACGGACTACGGCTGTCCCGGATTACATTAGAGTCTTTCATCTCTTGGATCATTTCTTTTACAGTCTGATATGAAGTAGGCGGTAAGGGTCTGTATCTCTCCTTGATAGGAGGATGAGCGCCAGTAGGTATGGTGTGTTGTATGGCACTCACCTCCCCATAATCAGTAGCATGCTTACTGAACGCCTGGTGGTGCTCCTTGACAAGCTGTAGAATCCCTTCTTGTTGATGTTGGGGGGTATTCTCGTCCCCTACATGGAGCTCTTCCCACCAGGGCACTTGTGGCTGGGTCACCGGCGAACATCCGCTGACTGCAGCTGGCGGCTTTTCTGTCACTGGAAGACGAATGATGTCTTGGAAGGACACCTGGGACAGCTGGGCAACACGGCAATGCTTAGTAAGCGCAACAGGATGATCACTCAGGTTAATCAGACGGACAGGTACTTTACCTTGGGAGACGTTCACCAGGCACTTGGCAGCTCTCACATAAGGGTAATCCTCCATCTGGATTGGTTCTACCAGGGCTGGATAATCTCGGCCTTGGACTCCCAGGACAGCACAACACCATAAAAGAGTTTGAGAATTAGGAGGCAAAGTCACAGGCTTAATATCACTAATCCTGGCAGTACAAATTTCTCCTTTCCCATTAGCAAACCTCTGCTGGGCACTTAACACAGTAATAGTCTTTTGAATTACCCTCTTGGATGCAGAGGAAGCAGTGGGCAAAGTCTGATGTAATACGGCAAGTATTTCTGAATAACAGTTTTTGAAAACATTGGTGCCTAGAATGATAGGATGTCCTCCTCTTTCGCCGGCCTGTACTACTATCACCCCCTGTTGCGGTAAGGTTACTTCTCCCACCTGCAGGGTGGGTTCCCAGTATCCATGAATCTTTACTGGTTTGCCATTGCTGGCGATAATCTCCACCCAGGATTCAGGCGGCTGGGTCAATTGGTTGGTGTCCCAGAATCTTTCAAAGGCGGGCAGCTGAATAGTAGTGACCTGAGACCCAGTGTCTAATAGGGCTTCAAAGGAGACCCCGTTGATCTCTATGTTGATTTTAGGATGGGATCCTACATACCGTGGCATCCAATTTGGATCCTTTGGACCTAGTGTTCTACCTCCCGAGGGGTGGTCCTCAGCCTCAGGGGTTGCCCGTTTAACTGCCAGCACGTGGATTCTGTGTGTCCCAGCTTTTTGCAGTATGTACACACGGGCCTCTTGCGACCTCTATTACGCCTCCCAGGATCCCTGGGGTGAGTCTCTTGGTATGGAGGTGGGAACGGCCTAGGAGGTGACAGGAACTCTTCTTCTGACATTATGGGTTTTTCCCATTCCTCTATTTTTCTGCACACTCTCTCTAGACTTTTAGTGAGGTGATTTACTTGCTCTGTCAGCATGTTCCCTCAAGGTCTGGTCCTGATTATCAGCCTCTTTGGGATCTATTTGAATTACAGCCCCTAAAGCCTCCTGAAGTGATAGGGCATAGTCACGGAGGGACTCACCAGACTTCTGTTTCTTGCCAAAGAAGTGCATCTTTATCTCTGAGGCAGTCCTAGTTTCAAAAGTGGCCCTGAGGCGGGTGAATATCTGTTCTAGAGTACTCCGCTCAGTAGCAGGCCAGGATAATACCTCTCTGCGGGCAGCTCCCTCCAGTTGTGCTAGCAGGATTTCCATTTGCTGATCGGCATTTATGGGGTACAGTTTGAATAATGCCAGCAACTTTTCTTTAAAGTCTCTTAGGGTATGGGTCTCTCCTTTATAGCGGGGAAACCATGGGGCCCCGAAATAGTAAGGCATGGTAAAGGGCATCATGCTGGGGGCTATAGAATGATTAGGAGCCGCAAGCTCTCCCGGGGCCGGCTGCTCAGGCACTCCCGGTTCTGACATGTTAGCTTATTGCGATGCGGCCGCTGGTGACTAAAGGGGCCGGAACAATCCCCTTCCCTCCGGTTACAAGTTCTTACCGGTATCGCCGGGCTTGCGCAGGCCAAGTCTCGAGAGATTCCGGACGTCCTGAGTACGCGATGACGTAGAAGAAACCGGGCCGCGGCGGTGCGATGATGACGAGGGGCGGGATTTTCTGTGTCTTTGAAGGGATCCGCCCACGAAGGTCCTCAGCAGCGCGGGAAACTTTACTCCAGGCGGCCGGTGGCCATCTTTTAGCAAGAAACGCTGTCTATTCACTGACAGCAAGCAGGATGGTAAAAAGTCCATAAAACCACACTCCGATGTGGCGATTTCCTTCCTCTTGATAGCGCAACACTGCACAGCGCTTTTTTGAGGTTTTAGGGACACTTTTGGTATATTTTTCAGTCCACAAAGTCCACTTTAATAAAACAGGCAATTTGTCACTTTGGTCACAGGGCAACTGTATAAGGCACAAAGTTCACGCATCTTGCACTAGAAAGCGTGCGTATCCTGTTCGTGACGCCAAAAGAGAGGTGCAGCGTACTCAAGTTAGGTGTAGAAATGTTCCTGGGTGTTGTAGTGCAATCGTGACACTAACCTGAGACGGCTGACTCTCTGCAAGGGCAGGTGATGATAAGTAATGTTCGTGACGCCAGTGCCAATTAAACGGTGGCACGCCGTTTGCTGATAGCAGGAATAACTGAGGAACCACGTGATGTTAAAACAGAACTCAAACTTTAGTAGTCATCATACATGGACGCAGATGGAAGCGCAGTTCCTTTGCAGACAGTTGATTTTCAATACATTTGATGCAGGCAATATATAGCAAGGTGACTTCAGAGTGTTAAACACAGGACTTGCAGTACAGGCGGCTTGCACTCTATTCCTGACTGATCCTGGAACATAGAAACTCTTCTCCAAGGCCCGATGCCCTAGCTCTGGCGTATATCCTTGGTTTTATAATTATCAAGTACCTCCTCTGTTGTCTTTAGTACCTCTTGCTTTTCTGGACTTGCCTCTGTCTCTCCCAGCACTGACTCTAGAAACTTCTGAACTCCCCTTCCTAGGCTAGGCCCTGCCTATTTATACTGAACTGGGAGCTCCCTCTGCTGACTGGAACAGGGATTGCCTGCAACAGGCCTAACTGGCTTAAAGGGAAATACACATACAACCTAGCAGTGTCGGGTAACCTACCCGTATGCTGCAAATCCCCCCACCCTGCCCAGATACCCCCAACCTATCCAAGCCTGAATACCCCATGATCAATCTCCTCTCTAGTAGATCAGGACGGGGAGGCCCGTGCTGCCGCCCACCACTCTAGGTAAACCCAAGAACTGAACCTAGGCAGTAGGACAACCTAATTTTAGCACACTCAGCTCCCACATATAAAGTGACCATCCTGAACATGAAATAAGACTCTCAGTACACAAGTCCCAATTTACTCAGCCCCTGCGGTCCAGCCAGTCGGACGCCTCCTCTGGGGTGGCGAAAAATTTCACCACTTCTCCATCCTGGACTCTGAGACGTGCTGGATACATCATGGCGTAGACAAGGCCTTTCTCCCGCAACCGAACTCTCACTGCTGTGAATTGCCTGCGTTGTTTCTGCGCCTCTGTGGAGAAGTCCGGGTAGAAGGAAATCCGGACGTTGTCAAAATGAATGTCCTTCATACGACGGGCCGTCGCCAGTATAGCATCCCGATCTCTATAATTTAGCACTTTAAAGATAAAAGGACGTGGCGGGGCTCCAGGGGGCAGAGGACGAGTAGGAATCCTGTGCGCCCGCTCCACTGCAAAAGTCCCCGATAGGCTAATTGGGCTCAGGATTTGTTTGATAAGGCGCTCCGTAAATTCCTCAGGGGACGGACCCTCTGCCCTCTCCGGTAAACCCATAATCCTAATATTATTTCTCCTATTTCGATTTTCGGCATCCTCCACTTTTGCTGCCAGGGTTTTAACTTGATTTTGCAGAGCACGGACCACTGAATCCTCACGTTGAACAGTACCTTCCACCTCTCCCAGCCTTCTCTCCACCTCAGTTGTTCTCTCCCGGATCTTATCGATATCATGCCTGAGGAGAGTTAGGTCGGCCTGTACATGGTCAATTTTGACCGTGAGCGTCGTTTGGCAGTTAGTAATGGCCGCCATAACTTTTGCAAGGTCCACCTCTGGACGTACAGAAGAAGCCCCAGCTTCCTGGCCATCTGTTTGGCTCATATTGTCGAGCATCAACTTAGGAGGGATAGCAGGCCCTGAGGTGCCCGTTTTGCGGCCCATAAAACCTCCAGCAAGCACCACACTTTGATGTTAAAAAGGAAGCACTCCAGCAAAAACGCTTGTGGCCTAATACATGTGCCAGACCTCTCTATACTGAGGAAAACGTAGTCACAGTGTCCCCAACCGGCGTCACACCGCCCCAGGAAAGTCTCTTTAGCAATGCAGGAGAAGAGAAGGATCTTTACCTGGAGCGCGGGCTACAGAGGGAGAGGTGCGGTCGTCTTCAGCGCTGCGGCCAAGATGGCGCCCGCGGCACCAAGCGTGCAGTAATCACCGTCCGGCCGGGAAGGAAGGTAAGGGAACCCACCGGATCGAACCTCCAAGCTCTGCTCGGCCTCCGGTGCAGGTAAGTATATCAGGAGATCGCTTTTCACCGGCGCCCCCACCGATAGAACCAGCCAGCAGACAGGGATGTCATCTGGGGTGTAGGCCCGGCCCCAAGGTATTGTCCGGCAGCAGCCGTAGGGGGGTCAGGCACAGAGACTCACTGAGGGTCTTTAGTTAGGAAATCAGGATCCACCAGAACGGATGGTCAGGATACAGACAGGATAATACCGGAGCTGAAGCGACCTGCGTCCTCACTCCATGCCGGTCAGGCCACGCCCCCCCACCAATGATTTTAATATGAGGGGGGGGGCGCACTGCTCACCAATGGTTTTAATACAGGGGAGGGGGACTCCTAACTTTTTTAGCTGGCTCCTAGATTCCAAGGAAACATGTCAAGCCCTGACCTAACCCCTCAGATGAACACCGCAAAAAAAAAAAAAAAACTGTGTAAAAAAAGCAATTTTTTGTCACCTTACATCACAAAAAGTGTAATACCAACCGATCAAAAAGTCATACGCACCCCAAAATCATACCAATCAAACCGTCATCTCATCCCGCAAAAAATGAGACCCTACATAAAACAGTCACCCAAAAAAAAAAACTATGGCTTTCAGAATATTGAGACACAAAAAAAGTTTATTTTTCAAAAATTCTTTATTAACCCAAAAAAATTGTAATATTTGGTATTGTCGCGTCCGTAACAACCTGATCTATAAAAATACCACATGATCTAACCTGTCAGATAAACATTGTAAAATACAAAAAAAATAAAAAAACAATGGCTCTCAGAATATGGAGACACTAAAACATGATTTTCTTTGTTTCAAAAATGCTGTTATTGTGTAAAACTTTAATAAATAAAAAAAAGTTGACATATTAGGTATCGCCGTGTCCGTAATCACCTGATGTATAAAAATATCACATGACCTAACCCCTCAGATGAACACCATAAAAAAAAAAAAAACTGTGTCAAAAAAGCCATTTTTTGTCACCTTACATCACAAAAAGTGTAACACCAAGCGATGAAAAGTCATATGCACTCCAAAATTGTATCAATAAAACCGTCATCTCATCTTGCAAAAAATGAGACCCTACATAAAACAGTCACCCAAAAAAAAAAAACTATGGCTTTCAGAATATTGAGACACAAAAAAAGTTTATTTTTCAAAAATTCTTTATTAACCCAAAAAAATTGTAATATTTGGTATTGTCGCGTCCGTAACAACCTGATCTATAAAAATACCACATGATCTAACCTGTCAGATAAACATTGTAAAATACAAAAAAAATTAAATTGTGCCAAAACAGCTATTTTTTGTTACCTTGCCTCACAAAAAGTGTAATATAGAGCAACCAAAAATAATATGTACCCTAAAATAATACCAACAAAACTGCCACCTTATCCTGTGGTTTCCAAAATGGGGTCATTTTTGGGACTTTCTCTTCTAGGGGTGCATTAAGGGGTCTTCAAATGTAACATGGCCCACATATAGGGGGTTTCTGTAATTTACAGAATCAGGGCAATAAATATTGAGTTTTGTTTGGCTGTTAACCCTTGCTTTGTTACTGGAAAAAATGAATTAAAATGGAAAATCTGTTTAGGGGTACTTTCACACTCCGTCCTAGGGGCTCAATACCAGAAAAGAACTGATCAGTTTTACCCCAATGCATTCTGAATGGAGAGCGATCCGTTCAGGATGCATCAGGACGTCTTCAGTTCAGTCTTTTTGCCTTTTCAGGACGGAGATAATACCGCAGCATGCTACGGTTTTATCTCCGGCCCAAAAAACTGAACACTTGCCTGAATTTTTTTCCATAGGAATGTATTAGTGCCGGATCCAGCATTCAAAATGCAGCATTGACGGATCCGGTATTCCGGTCTGTGCTTGCGCAGACCTTTAAAAATGTAAAAATAAATAAATACCGGATCCGTTTTGCCTGATGACACTGGAAAAACAGATCCGGTATTGCAATGCATTTTTCTGACTGATTAGGATCCTGATAAGGCCTATTGCACACGACCGTATGGCTTTTTCAGTGTTTTGCGGTCCGTTTTTCACGGATCCGTTGTTCCGTTTTTTGTTTCCGTTGTGTTGTGTTTATGTTCCGTTTTTCCGTATGGCATATACAGTATACAGTAATTACATAGATAAAATTGGGCTGGGCATAACATTTTCAATAGATGGTTCAGCAAAAAACGGAACGGAAACAGAAGACATACGGATGCATTTCCGTATGTGTTCCGTTTTTTTGCGGACCCATTGACTTGAATGGAGCCACTGAACGTGATTTGCGGGCAATAATAGGACATGTTCTATGTTAAAACAGAACGGAAAAACGGAAATACGGAAACGGAATGCATACAGAGTACATTCCGTTTTTTTTTGCGGAACCATTGAAATGAATGGTTCCGTATACGGAACGCAAAAAACGGCCAGTAAACGGGGAAAAAAAACGGCCGTGTGCAGGAGGCCTAAGTCTGAAACATGCCTGATCAGTCAGAAGGAATGACATGCGTTTGCATACAGTTTCAAGGGAACTGCCGGCCGGAATCAAACAACGCAAGTGTGAAAGTGCCCTAATACCGCAGCATGCTGCAGTTTTATCTCCGTCCAAAATTCCGGAACACTTGCCGGAATGCCGGATCCAGCATTTTTTCCCATTGAAATGCATTAATGCCGGATCCAGCCCGTGTTCCGGCAAAACGGATCCGGCATTGCGGTTTGCGCATGCTCAGACCGTAAAAAATGTGAAAATAAATAAATATCGGAATCCTCTGCCGCAGGTGTGAAAGTAGCCTTATTCTTGTGGAACACCTAAAGGGTCAACAAAGTTTGTAAAATCTATAGGGGTGTAGTTTCTAAAATGGGGCCATTTTTGGGTGGTTTCTATTATGTAAGCCTCACAAAGTGACTTCAGACCTGAACTGGTCCTTAACCCCTTACGGACACATGACGTACCGGTACGTCATGTGTTGTTCCGATCACCGCCGCGGTGATCGGAACAGGTTGCCTGCTCAAATCATTGAGCAGGCACCTCGGCTAAATGCGCGGGGGGGTCCCGTGACGTCAATTCAGACCTGCGGTTTGCGGCTTTTACCAGGTGCGGCGGCGGTGAGCGGAGGTGCCATCGGGTCCCCATTGGGCTGTGGGGGGGGGGGACCCGATGGCATGGAAGGCAGCGTGATGTCTAAGGAAGGAAGGCCTCGCGCTGCCTTCCGGTGAAGAGCCTGTGAGATCCAGCCCCCTATATCTCACAGGCCCTGGAAGCTGTATGAGTAAGGCCTCATGCACACGACCGTTGTGTGCATCCGTGGCCGTTGTGCCGTTTTCAGTTCTTTTTCGCGGACCCATTGACTTTCAATGGGTCCGTGGAAAAATCGGAAAATGCACCATTTTGCAGCCGCATCCGTGTTTCCTGTCCGTCAAAAAAATATGACCTGTCCTATTTTTTTGACGGACAACAGTTACCAGACCTATTCAAGTCAATGGGTCCGTGAAAGAACACGGATGCACACAAGATTGGCATCCGCGTCCGTGATCCGTAGGTGTCTTTCATACAGACGGATCCGAAGATCCGTCTGCATAAAAGCTTTTTCAGAGATGAGTTTTCACTTCGTGAAAACTCACATCCGACAGTATATTCTAACACAGAGGCGTTCCCATAGTGATGAGGACGCTTCTAGTTAGAATATACTGAGAACTGTGTACATGACTGCCCCCTGCTGCCTGGCAGCACCCGATCTCTTACAGGGGGCTGTGATCCGCACAATTAACCCCTCAGGTGCTGCACCTGAGGGGTTAATTGTGCTGATCATGCAGCGTACTCAAGTTAGGTGTAGAAATGTTCCTGGGTGTTGTAGTGCAATTGTGACACTAACCTGAGACGGCTGACTCTCTGCAAGGGCAGGTGATGATAAGTAATGTTCGTGACGCCAGTGCCAATTAAACGGTGGCACGCCGTTTGCTGATAGCAGGAATAATTGAGGAACCACGTGATGTTAAAACAGAACTCAAACTTTAGTAGTCATCATACATGGACATAGATGGAAGCGCAGTTCCTTTGCAGACAGTTGGTTGCAGTACATTTGATGCAGGCAATATATAGCAAGGTGACTTCAGAGTGTTAAACACAGGACTTGCAGTACAGGAGCTTGCACTCTATTCCTGACTGATCCTGGAACATAGAAACTCTTCTCCAAGGCCCGATGCCCTAGCTCTGGCGTATATCCTTGGTTTTATAATGATCAAGTACCTCCTCTGTTGTCTTGAGTACCTCTTGCTTTTCTGGACTTGCCTCTGTCTCTCCCAGTTTCCTCAGGCTGGTTAACTGTGGTGTTCCTGCTTCTGCATGGATGAACTCAGGAGGGGAACCTTCTCCTTGGATCCGGAACCCGGTTACAGGGACGGCAATGCCCTCTCCTGGTCTGCAGGCTTCAGGCCTGGACTTGACTCTGACATAGTCTAATCTCCAACTCCAACTCTTTAACTCTAGACTCAAGACTCCAACTCCAGACTGCCTCTCCTTACCCTGACTGGGCCTTATATAAACTTGGGCTCCCTAGCTCCCTCTAGTGACTAAGAGCTGGAATGACACCCCTAGCAGGCCTGTACATGCACATTTTACAGTAACAGGGAAGTACATAGCATTACATTACATTTTATAAAGATGACTTATACCAACTTTCCCTTAAATAAGGGGAAACGACAGCACACCAGTGACCCTTCTGTAGTGACGGGCAATACAACTCCCGTACACTACAATCACAGCCCCCTATAAGAGATCAGGGGCTGCCAGGCAGCAGGGGGCAGACCCCCCTCCCTCCCCAGTTTGAATATCATTGGTGGCCAGTGTGCGGCCCCAAATGCCCCCCCCCCCCCTACTGTAATATCATTGGTGGCCAGTGTGCGGCCTCCCCCGGCCCCCCCCTCCCTCTTCTGTAATATCATTGGTGGCCAGTGTGCGCCCCCCCCCCTATTGTAATATCATTGGTGGCCAGTGTGCGGCCTCCCCTCTCTCCCCCCCCCCCCCGATCATTGGTGGCAGCGGAGAGTTCCGATCGGAGTCCCAGTTTAATCGCTCTGGGGCTCTGATCGGTAACCATGGCAACCAGGACGCTACTGCAGGCCTGGTTGCCATGGTTACTTAGCAATATTACAATATTAGAAGCATCATACTTACCTGCTGCGCTGTCTGTGACCGGCCGGGAGCTCCTCCTACTGGTAAGTGACAGATCATTAAGCAATGCGTCGCACAGACCTGTCACTTACCAGTAGGAGGAGCTCCCGGCCGGACACAGACAGCGCAGCAGGTAAGTATGATGCTTCTAATATTGCTAAGTAACCATGGCAACCAGGACTGCAGTAGCGTTCTGGTTGCCATGGTTACCGATCGGAGCCCCAGCGATTAAACTTGGACTCCGATCGGAACTCTCCGCTGCCACCAATGATCGGGCAGGGGGGGGGGGGGGGGGAGGCCGCACACTGGCCACCAATGATATTACAATAGAGGGGAGGCGGGGGGGGGGGCGCACACTGGCCACCAATGATATTCAAACTGGGGAGGGGGGTCTGCCCCCTGCTGCCTGGCAGCCCCTGATCTCTTACAGGGGGCTATGATACGCACAATTAACTCCTTGAGGTGCGGCACCTGAAGGGTTAATTGTGCTGATCACAGCCCCCTGTAAGAGATCGGGTGCTGCCAGGCAGCAGGAGGCAGTCATGTACACAGTTCTCAGTATATTCTAACTAGAAGCGTCCCCATCACTATGGGAACGCCTCTGTGTTAGAATATACTGTCGGATCTGAGTTTCACGATGTAACTCAAATCCGATGGTATATTCTAACAGAGGCGTTCCCATGGTGATGGGGATGCTTCAAGTTAAAATATACCATCGGATTGGAGAAAACTCCGATCCTATGGTATATTAACTCCTGACTTTACATTGAAAGTCAATGGGGGACGGATCCGTTTGAAATTGCACCATATTGTGTCAACGTCAAACGGATCCGTCCCCATTGACTTGCAGTGTAATTCAGGACGGATCCGTTTGGCTCTGCACGGCCAGGCGGACACCAAAACGACTTTTTTTTCATGTCCGTGGATCCTCCAAAAATCAAGGAAGACCCACGGACGAAAAAACGGTCACGGATCACGGAAAAACGAAACCCCGCTTTGCGGACCGTGAAAAAATACGGTCGTGTGCATGAGGCCTAATACACACAGTATTACTCATACAGCCAATGCATTCCAATACAGAAGTATTGGAATGCATTGTAAAGGATTAGACAGCGCTCCAGACTAAAAAAAATACCTAGTAGCCATTGGCTCCTGAACTGAAAAATTTAGGAGCCAAATTAAATTTTTTGTCGCCAAATCGAAACCGAATCAAAATTTTGGTATCGTGACAACGCTACGCGGATCAGATTGGAGTAGGGTTGTTTCAATACCAAAATTTTGATTCGCTTTCGTCACCATAAAAAAGTATTGCGATACTCAATACCACGCAAAAAAAAAAAAAACACCCAAAAAAGCCGCGTGCATTTCGCATTTTATGAAACGTTCGGCCCATAATAGAACAGTCCCAATCCTATTTTTTGGGGTGACAACGTGACTAAAAAATGGCGAATGCTCACCGCATAGGAGATATTTTTTAATAGTTTGGACTTTTCGGACGCAGCGCTATGTAATATGTTTATTTATTTAATTTATTGTATATATTTTTTATATGTAAAATTGGGAAAGGGGGGAATTAAACTTAATATTTTAGGGCACTTTCACAATAGTGTTTTTCTTTTCCGGCATAGAGTTCCGTCACAGGGGCTCAATACCGGAAAAGAACTGATCAGGTATGTCCCCCTGCATTCTGAATGGAGAGCGATCCGCTCAGGATGCATCAGGACGTCTTCAGTTCAGTCTTTTTGACTGATCAGACAAAAAAGAAAACCGCATCATGCTACGGTTTTATCTCTGGCGAAAAAAACTGAAGACTTGCCTGAATGCCGGATCCGGCATTTTTCCCCATAGGAATGTATTAGAGCCGGATCCGGCATTCAAAATACCGGAATACCGGATCCGTCCTTCCGGTCTGCGCATGCCGGTAAAAATGTGTAAAAAGATACAAGATGGATCCGTCTGTCCGCATGACAAGCAGAGAGATGGATTCATTCTTGCAATGCATTTGTGAGATGGATCCGCATCCGGATGCATCTCATAATTCCTTTCAGTCACATCAACATCGGCGGATCCGGCGGCAGTTCCAACGACGGAACTGCCCGCTGGATCACACTGCCGCAAGTGTGAAAGTAGCCTTAGTGTTTGTGTTTTTTTTTTACTTACTATTAGCTCCTTAGGGGCTGGAACCCTTGTCCTATTCACCCTTAGGCCCCTTTCACATGGGTGAGATTTCTGCGCAGGTGCAATGCGTGAGGTGAACGCATTGCACCCGCACTGAATCCGGACCCATTCACTTCTATGGGGCTGTGCTGATGAGCTGTGATTTTCACGCATCACTTGTGCATTGCGTGAAAATCGCAACATGCTCTATATTGTGCGTTTTCATGAACGCAGGCCCCATAGAAGTGAATAGGGCTGCGTGAAAATCGCAAGCAAGTGTGGATGCGATGCGATTTTCACTCATGGTTCCTAAGATGAAAGTCTATTCACTGTATTATTTTCCCTTATAACATGGTTCTAAGGGAAACTAATAGCATTCTGAATACAGAAGGCTTAGTGCAAGGTCAATATAATAAACATTGAGTGCGCCCCCCCCAGTATAATAAACATTGGTGGCGCAGTGTGCCCCCCCCCAGTATAATAAACATTGAGTGCGCCCCCCCCAGTATAATAAACATTGAGTGCGGCCCCCCCAGTATAATAAACATTGGTGGCGCAGTGTGCCCCCCCCCAGTATAATAAACATTGAGTGTGCCCCCCCCCCAGTATAATAAACATTGGTGGCGCAGTGTGCCCCCCCCCAGTATAATAAACATTGAGTGTGCCCCCCCCCCCCAGTATAATAAACATTGAGTGTGCCCCCCCCAGTATAATAAACATTGGTGGCGCAGTGTGCCCCCCCCCAGTATAATAAACATTGAGTGTGCCCCCCCCAGTATAATAAACATTGGTGGCGCAGTGTGCCCCCCCCCAGTATAATAAACATTGAGTGTGCCCCCCCCCCAGTATAATAAACATTGAGTGTGCCCCCCCCAGTATAATAAACATTGGTGGCGCAGTGTGCCCCCCCCCCCAGTATAATAAACATTGGTGGCGCAGTGTGCCCCCCCCAGTATAATAAACATTGAGTGTGCCCCCCCCAGTATAATAAACATTGGTGGCGCAGTGTGCCCCCCCCCCAGTATAATAAACATTGGTGGCGCAGTGTGCCCCCCCCAGTATAATAAACATTGAGTGTGCCCCCCCCAGTATAATAAACATTGGTGGCGCAGTGCCAATGAGGGTTAAAAAAATAATAATAAATTAACTCACCTCCTCCAATTGATCGCGTAGCTGCCGGTCTCTTGTTCTTTCTTCAGGACCTGTCAAAGGACCTGTGGTGACGTCACTGAGCTCATCACATGGTACATCATATGATCCATCACCATGGTAATGGACCATGTGATTAGCTCAGTGACGTCACCACAGGTCCTGAAGAAAGAACAGGAGACCGGCAGCTGCGCGATCAATTGGAGAAGGTGAGTTAATTTTTATTTATTTTTTTAACCCTCATTGGCACTGCCCACTGCGCCACCAATGTTTATTATACTGGGGGGGGGACACACTCCATGTTTATTATACTGGGGGGGGGACACACTCAATGTTTATTATACTGGGGTGTTGGGGGGGGGGGGGGGCGCACTGCGCCACCAATGAAGATAACTGACCTGTTAATACAAATACAGGAGGCGGGTGCCGGAATCAAATAGCCGGCACCCGACCTCTTTGACAGGGGGCTGCGATCAGCGGCAGTTAACCCCTCAGGTACCGCACCTGAAGGGTTAAATGCCGCTGATCGCAGCCCCCTGTCATAGAGGTCGGGTGCCGGCTATTTGATTCCGGCACCCGCCTCCTGTATTTGTATTAACAGGTCAGTTATCTTCATTGATGGCGCAGTGGCCACAGCCCCTCCCCTCCTCCTCCCGTCTCTCTTCTTATTGGCGGAGGCACAGGGAGAGGGAGAGACGGCAGGGGCGGGGCAGAGAACGATCAGCTCCTGTGCCCCGCCGCTGTATTCAGAGCTGCAGCGGCCGGTCTAGTCGCAAATGGCGACAAGACTAAGGCCCCTTTCACACGGGCGAGTATTCCGCGCGGATGCGATGCGTGAGGTGAACGCATTGCACCCGCACTGAATACCGACCCATTCATTTCTATGGGGCTGTTCACATGAGCGGTGATTTTCACGCATCACTTATGCGTTGCGTGAAAATCGCAGCATGCTCTATATTCTGCGTTTTTCACGCAACGCAGGCCCCATAGAAGTGAATGGGGTTGCGTGAAAATCGCAAGCATCCGCAAGCAAGTGCGGATGCAGTGCGATTTTCACGCATGGTTGCTAGGAGACAGTCTATTCACTGTATTATTTTCCCTTATAACATGGTTCTAAGGGAAAATAATAGCATTCTGAATACAGACTGCATAGTACAATAGCGCTGGAGGGGTTAAAAAAAATAATAATAATAATTTAACTCACCTTATTCCACTTGATTACGATGTCGGCATCCCTTTCTGTCCCCTTTACTGAATAGGACCTGTGGTGAGCATTAATTATAGTTCAAGGACCTTTGATGACGTCACTCCGGTCATCACATGGTACGTCACATGATCTTTTACCATGGTGAATCACCATGGTAAAAGATCATGTGACGTACCATGTGATGACCGGAATGACGTCACCACAGGTCCTGTTGCTGCACAGAGATCAGATGAAGCCAGAAGGAGATGCCGGCTCCGCGATCAAGTGGATTAAGGTGAGTTTAATTTTTTTTAACCCCTCCAGCGCTGTTTTACTATGCATTCTGTATTCAGAATGCTATTATTTTCGGTTATAAGGGAAAATAATACTATTTACAGAACACCGATCCCAAGCCCGATCTTCTGTGAAGAAGTTCGGGTTTGGGTACCAAACATGCGCGATTTTTCTCACGCGAGTGCAAAACGCATTACAATGTTTTGCACTCGCGCGGAAAAATCGTGGGTGTTCCCGCAACGCACCCGCACATTTTCCTGCAACGCCCGTGTGAAAGGGGCCTAAAAAGTCTTGTCGCCATTTGTAAATTCTAAGTCGCATTGGCGACCATTTTGGTCGCCATCTGGAGCCCTGTTAGACCCCCAAAAGTCCCAAAGTGGGACAAAAAATAAAGTGAAAAAAAAAGTTGAAAAAAATAACGTTTTCCCCCCAAAAAATTAAAATTTTTAAGTAAAAATAAACAAAAACTTAATTTTCCCCAAATAAAGTTAAAAAAATTTGGTACTAAATAAGGGGGGGGAAAAAAGCATACATATTAGGTATCGCCGTCTCCGTATCGACCGGCTCTATAAACATATCACATGACCTAACCCCTCAGATGAACACCGTACAAAATAAAAACTGTGCTAAATAAACAATTTTTTTTGTTACCTTACATCACAAAAAGTACAACAGCAAGCGATCAAAAAGGCGTTTGCCCACCAAAATAGTACCAATCTAACCGTCACCTCATCCCGCAAAAAATTAGCCCCTACCTGAGACAATCGCCGAAAAATTTTAAAAAAATGAATATGGAGACACTAAAACATGATTTCTTTTTTTTGTTTCAAAAATTATATTATTGTGTAAAACTTACATAAATAAAAAAAAATTACACATATTAGGTATCGCCGCGTCCGTATCGACCGGCTCTATAAAAATATCACATGACCTAACCCCTCAGATGAACACCGTAAAAAATTTAAAATAAAAACTGTGCTAAATAAAAAAATATTTGTCACCTTACATCACAAAAAGTGTAATAGCAAGCGATCAAAAAGTCACACACACCCCAAAATAGTGCCAATAAAACCATCATCTCATCCCGCAAAAAAACATACCCTACCCAAGGTAATCGCCCAAAAACGGAAAAAAAGTATGGCTCAGACTATGGAAACACTAAAACATGATTTTTTAGCTTCAAAAATGAAATCATTGTGTAAAACTTATATAAATAAAAACAAAAGTATACATATTAGGTATCGCCGCATCTGTGATAACCTGGTCTATAAAAATATCACATGATCTAACCTGTCAGATGAATGTTGTAAATAACAAAAAATAAAAACGGTGCCAAAACAGCTATTTCTTGTTATCTTGCCTCACAAAAAGTGTAATATAGAGCAACCAAAAATCATATGTACCCTAAACTAGTACCAACAATACTGCCACCCTATCCCGTAGTTTCTAAAATGGGGCCACTTTTTTGGAGTTTCTACTCTAGGGGTGCATCAGGGGGGCTTCAAATGTGACATGGTGTCAAAAAAAACAGTCCAGCAAAATCTGCCTTCCAAAAACCGTATGGCATTCCTTTCCTTCTGCGCCCTGCCGTGTGCCCGTACAGCTGTTTACGACCACATATGGGGTGTTTCTGTAAACTACAGAATCAGGGCCATAAATATTGAGTTTGGTTTGGCTGTTAACCCTTGCTTTGTTACTGGGAAAAATGGATTAAAATGGAAAATTTGCCCAAAAATTTTAATTCTGAAATTTCATCTCCATTTGCCAATAACTCTTGTGGAACACCTAAAGGGTTGACGACGTTTGTAAAATCTGTTTTGAATACCTTGAGGGGTGTAGTTTCTTAGATGGGGTCACTTTTATGGAGTTTCTACTCTAGGGGTGCATCAAGGGGGCTTCAAATGGGACATGGTGTCAAAAAACCAGTCCAGCAAAATCTGCCTTCCAAAAACCGTATGGCATTCCTTTCCTTCTGCGCCCTGCCGTGTGCCCGTACAGCGGTTTACTATCACATATGGGGTGTTTCTGTAAACAGCAGAGTCAGGACAATAAATATTAAGTTTGGTTTGGCTGTTAACACTTGCTTTGTAACCGGAATTTTTTTTTATTAAAATGGAAAATCTGCCAAAAAAAGTGAAATTTTGAAATTGTATCTCTATTTTCCATTAATTCTTGTGGAACACTTAAAGGGTTAACAACTTTGTAAAATCAGTTTTAAATACCTTGAGGGGTGTCGTTTATAGAATGGGGTCATTTTTAGGTTTTTTCTATTATGTAAGCTTTGCAAAGTGACTTAAGACCTGAACTGGTCCCTAAAAATTGGGTTTTTGAAAATTTCTGAAACATTTCAAGATTTGCTTCTAAACTTCTAAGCCTTGTAACATCCCCAAAAAATAAAATATCATTACCAAAATGATCCAAACATGAAGTAGACATATGGGGAATGTAAAGTAATAACTATTTTTGGAGGTATTACTATGTATTATAGAAGTAGAGAAATTGAAACTTAGAAATTTGCAATTTTTAAATTTTTTGGGGTAAATTTGGTATTTTTTTATAAATAAAAATGATTTTTTTTTTACTTTATTTTACCAGTGTCATGAAGTACAATATGTGATGAAAAAACAATCTCAGAATGGCCTGGATAAGTCAAAGCGTTTTAAAGTTATCAGCACTTAAAGTGACACTGGTCAGATTTGCAAAAAATGGCCGGGTACTTACGGTGAAATAGTGCTGAGTCCTTAAGTGTCATGGATGGTGTTGCAGAAGACTCGAAGTCACAAATAAAGATCAGACTGACTTGATCCCAAACTAAGGAACATATGGGCAAGCCCTGTAAAGGCCCTAGAGCTCTCCCTGACTGCTATGCACATACAAAGATCTCTATGATAGACAATTGCATGCCCTCGTGCCTCGACTATATGACACCTGAAAACCCTATAATACTGAGGGGACACGACCACCGGCTCCCTGCACTTAATACGGAGGGAGTCAGGGTCACCTAGAATCAAGCCAGCAGAAAAACACAAATAAAGGAAGAGACTTATCTGAGGAACCAGCAGTTGCAGCATCTAGCAGTGAGCACAATCCAGGAAGTAGTATAAACCGCAAAGTGAGGCAGTATGGGAGGGAATATAAAGGGAGGCAATCACTGCTAATAGATGACAGCTGGGAGAAGGAAAAGAGATGACAAAGTGAAAGCAAAACAAAGAACATCATGCAAGAGGTACAGAAGAACGTCTGTCAGAGCTTCTTAGAGATCTGGTGGTGACATTAAGGGGTTAAAAAGAGGGTTTTGGAAATTTTCGAGATTTGCTTCTAAACTTCTAAGTTTCTAACGTCCCCAAAAAAAGAAAATATAATTTACAAAATGATCCAAACATGAAGTAGACATATGGGGAATGTAAAGTAAGAACTATTTTAGGAGGTATCACGATCTGTCTTAATAGCAGGGAAACTGAAATTAGAAAATTGTTAATTTTTCCAAATTTTGGGTAAATTTGGTATTTTTTTTATACATAAAAATGAAATATTTTGACTCCAATTAACCACTGTCATGAAGTACAATATGTGACGAGAAAACAATCTCAGAACGGCCGGGATAGTAAAAGCGTTTTAAAGTTATCACCACATAAAGTGACACTGGTCAGATTAGCTAAAAATGGCCGGGTCCTGAAGGTAAAAGTTAGCTTAGTCTTGAAGGGGTTAAATAATAAAAAAAATAGATTACATGGTATCGCTGTATCCAAAAATATAATGTTATTAATCCTGCACGAAAAAAAGCTGAATGGCCGAATCCAATAAGTTCTATGTGCCCCAAAATGTAGTAACCTGCAGAATAGCAGTGTCACCGAAAACCCCAAAACTGGTGGAATTACAGCTTTTTTCAGTTTCACCCACAAAGAATTGCTTTCGTGTTTTCCTACATGATAAGGTAACATATCTGGGCCTGGCTGTCCTGCAGAACACAAGCCGTCATCTGGCCACCTGAACGGAAAAGTGAAAAACTTCTGGCTCCAGGAAGGCAGGGAGGAAAAACCTTCCGAAAAAATGAAAACCCTCCCGTTCCTAAAAGGGTTAAACCACCAGATGCACTAAATCACAAAAAAGTGTCTGGTCAAGAAAAGGTTAAACATTTCTCTACCACTTGTACATGGCCTGCGCCTGCTCCACACCACTTGTGCATGGCCTGCGCCACACCACTTGTACATGGCCTGCGCCTGCTCCACACCACTTGTGCATGGCCTGCGCCTGCTCCACACCACTCGTGCATGGCCTGCGCCTGCTCCACACCACTCGTGCATGGCCTGCGCCTGCTCCACACCACTCGTGCATGGCCTGCGCCTGCTCCACACCACTCGTGCATGGCCTGCGCCTGCTCCACACCACTCGTGCATGGCCTGCGCCTGCTCCACACCACTCGTGCATGGCCTGCGCCTGCTCCACACCACTCGTGCATGGCCTGCGCCTGCTCCACACCACTCGTGCATGGCCTGCGCCTGCTCCACACCACTCGTGCATGGCCTGCGCCTGCTCCACACCACTCGTGCATGGCCTGCGCCTGCTCCACACCACTTGTGCATGGCCTGCGCCTGCTCCACACCACTTGTGTGTACCCACCTGTCATGAAGAGGTTAAGGGATCTGCAGGTACTTGGGCTCCGGCGTCTACAGATATTTTGTAGTAAGGTTGAAGGTATTTTGGGGTCCGGTTGAAGCTAATTTAGGGTCTGGCTGTAGTTTTGGGCTCTGCACTCTTTTAGGGGTGCTGTCCTTGTATAGAAAACCACAGTCCAGGGATCAGCAACCTCCAACAATACAGCTGATCTAAAACGAACACTAACAGCCGAGTACAAGTGGGAGTTGGAGTTTCACAGCACCTGGAGTGCTGATCCTCCACAGTCCCTGACCTGATTCTCCACAGTCCCTGACCTGATCCTCCACAGTCCCTGACCTGATCCTCCAGCACCTGCCACAGTCACTAACCTGATCCTCCAGCACCTGCAACAACAGTCACTGACCTGATCCTCCAGCACCTGCCACAGTCACTAACCTGATCCTCCACAGTCCCTGACCTGATCCCCCAGGACCCTCCACAGTCACTGACCTGATCCCCCAGGACCCTCCACAGTCACTGACCTGATCCCCCAGGACCCTCCACAGTCACTGACCTGATCCCCCAGGACCCTCCACAGTCACTGACCTGATCCCCCAGGACCCTCCACAGTCACTGACCTTATCCCCCAGGACCCTCCACAGTCACCGACCTGATCCTCCAGCACCTGCCACAGTCACTGACCTGATCCTCCACAGTCACTGACCTGATCCTCCAGCACCTGCCACAGTCACCGACCTGATCCCCCAGGACCCTCCACAGTCACTGACCTTATCCCCCAGGACCCTCCACAGTCACTGACCTTATCCCCCAGGACCCTCCACAGTCACTGACCTGATCCTCCAGCGCATGCCACAGTCACTGACCTGATCCTCCACAGTCACTGACCTGATCCTCCAGCACCTGCAACAACAGTCACTAACCTGATCCTCCACAGTCACTGACATGATCCTCCAGCACCTGCCACAGTCACTGACCTGATCCTCCAGCACCTGCCACAGTCACCGACCTGATCCCCCAGGACCCTCCACAGTCACTGACCTGATCCCCCAGGACCCTCCACAGTCACTGACCTGATCCCCCAGGACCCTCCACAGTCACTGACCTGATCCTCCAGCACCTGCCACAGTCCCTGACCTGACCCTCCACAGTCACTGACCTGATCCTCCAGCACCTGCCACAGTCACTGACCTGATCCTCCACAGTCACTGACCTGATCCTCCAGCACCTGCAACAACAGTCACTAACCTGATCCTCCAGTCCCTGACCTGATCCTCCACAGTCACTGACCTGATCCTCCACAGTCACTGACCTGATCCTCCACAGTCCCTGACCTGATCCTCCACAGTCACTGACCTGATCCTCCAGCACCTGCCACAGTCACTGACCTGATCCTCCACAGTCACCGACCTGATCCTCCACAGTCACTGACCTGATCCTCCACAGTCACTGACCTGATCCTCCAGCACCTGCAACAACAGTCACTAACCTGATCCTCCAGTCACTAACCTGATCCTCCACAGTCACTGACCTGATCCTCCACAGTCACTGACCTGATCCCCCAGGACCCTCCACAGTCACTGACCTTATCCCCCAGGACCCTCCACAGTCACCGACCTGATCCTCCAGCACCTGCCACAGTCACTAACCTGACCCTCCACAGTCACTGACCTGATCCTCCAGCACCTGTCACAGTCCCTGACCTGATCCTCCACAGTCACTGACCTGATCCTCCACAGTCACTGACCTGATCCTCCACAGTCCCTGACCTGATCCTCCACAGTCACTGACCTGATCCTCCACAGTCACTGACCTGATCCTCCACAGTCACTGACCTGATCCCCCAGGACCCTCCACAGTCACTGACCTGATCCCCCAGGACCCTCCACAGTCACTGACCTGATCCTCCAGCACCTGCCACAGTCCCTGACCTGACCCTCCACAGTCACTGACCTGATCCTCCACAGTCACTGACCTGATCCTCCAGCACCTGCCACAGTCACTGACCTGATCCTCCACAGTCACTGACCTGATCCTCCAGCACCTGCAACAACAGTCACTAACCTGATCCTCCAGTCCCTGACCTGATCCTCCACAGTCACTGACCTGATCCTCCACAGTCACTGACCTGATCCTCCACAGTCCCTGACCTGATCCTCCACAGTCACTGACCTGATCCTCCAGCACCTGCCACAGTCACTGACCTGATCCTCCACAGTCACCGACCTGATCCTCCACAGTCACTGACCTGATCCTCCACAGTCACTGACCTGATCCTCCAGCACCTGCAACAACAGTCACTAACCTGATCCTCCAGTCACTAACCTGATCCTCCACAGTCACTGACCTGATCCTCCACAGTCACTGACCTGATCCCCCAGGACCCTCCACAGTCACTGACCTTATCCCCCAGGACCCTCCACAGTCACCGACCTGATCCTCCAGCACCTGCCACAGTCACTAACCTGACCCTCCACAGTCACTGACCTGATCCTCCAGCACCTGTCACAGTCCCTGACCTGATCCTCCACAGTCACTGACCTGATCCTCCACAGTCACTGACCTGATCCTCCACAGTCCCTGACCTGATCCTCCACAGTCACTGACCTGATCCTCCACAGTCACTGACCTGATCCTCCAGCACCTGCAACAACAGTCACTAACCTGATCCTCCAGTCACTAACCTGATCCTCCACAGTCACTGACCTGATCCTCCACAGTCACTGACCTGATCCCCCAGGACCCTCCACAGTCACTGACCTTATCCCCCAGGACCCTCCACAGTCACCGACCTGATCCTCCAGCACCTGCCACAGTCACTAACCTGACCCTCCACAGTCACTGACCTGATCCTCCAGCACCTGCAACAACAGTCACTAACCTGATCCTCCACAGTCACTGACATGATCCTCCAGCACCTACCACAGTCACTGACCTGATCCTCCACAGTCACTGACCTGATCCTCCACAGTCACTGACCTGATCCTCCACAGTCACTGACCTGATCCCCCAGGACCCTCCACAGTCACTGACCTCCTGTGTCCTGTTCCCAGACACTCGAGGCTTTATCAGCCCTCATGTACTTATTCCTGCTCACCTCTCTGTTCCCAGCCAATCAATGACACCCAGATTGCTTACCGCCTTGCTGATTGGCTAGGAGGCCGCCCGCTCGTCTGCTATCAACAATGACTGATAGATGTCCGAGCCAATCACCGCTAAAAACAGGCCTGAAAAACTGTTAACGGTCCCCCCTAAAGTAACCAATCAGAGCGCAGCTCTCATTCTCCTCACACAGGCTGGATTATAGAAGGCGGCATGTGATTGGCTGCTCTTGTGCTCACGCTTCAGGACTATGGGGAACAGTTAGGAAAATGGTGGGAAGGTGAGAAATCTCCTGAGAAGAAGCAAAGCGACCTAGAGCGGTACCCACCGCCGGTAACCGGTAGGTGAGTCCAGTGTTTGCAGAGTGAAGCACGTCCTGAAGAGGAGAAACATCACATGGAAGACTAAGGTGATTGTGTCCATGTTATTGTGTATGACAAGTGAGGAGGGATTATCCACCAAGACCTATAATATCATAGTGAGGTGATATATATAATATTACACGTCCCATCATTATTATTATTATGAGGTGATTATCTCCGTATATAATATTACACGTCCTATCATTATTATTATTATGAGGTGATTATCTCCGTATATAATATTACACGTCCCATCATTATTATTATTATGAGGTGATTATCTCCGTATATAATATTACACGTCCCATCATTATTATTATTATGAGGTGATTATCTCCGTATATAATATTACATGTCCTATCATTATTATTATTATGAGGTGATTATCTCCGTATATAATATTACACGTCCCATCATTATTATTATTATTATTATTATGTGGTGATTATCTCCGTATATAATATTACACGTCCTATTATTATTATTATGAGGTGATTATCTCCGTATATATAATATTAAATGTCCTATCATTATTATTATTATTATTATGAGGTGATTATCTCTGTATATAATATTACACGTCCTATTATTATTATTATTATGAGGTGATTATCTCCGTATATAATATTACATGTCCTATCATTATTATTATGTGGTGATTATCTCCGTATATAATATTACACGTCCTATTATTATTATTATTATGAGGTGATTATCTCCGTATATAATATTACACGTCCTATCATTATTATTATGAGGTGATTATCTCCGTATATAATATTACACGTCCCATCATTATTATTATTATTATGAGGTGATTATCTCTGTATATAATATTACATGTCCTATCATTATTATTATTATGAGGTGATTATCTCCGTATATAATATTACACGTCCCATCATTATTATTATTATTATGAGGTGATTATCTCTGTATATAATATTACACGTCCCATCATTATTATTATTATGAGGTGATTATCTCCGTATATAATATTACACGTCCCATCATTATTATTATTATTATGAGGTGATTATCTCTGTATATAATATTACATGTCCTATCATTATTATTATTATGAGGTGATTATCTCCGTATATAATATTACACGTCCCATCATTATTATTATTATTATGAGGTGATTATCTCTGTATATAATATTACACGTCCTATCATTATTATTATGTGGTGATTATCTCCGTATATAATATTACACGTCCCATCATTATTATTATTATTATGAGGTGATTATCTCTGTATATAATATTACACGTCCTATCATTATTATTATGTGGTGATTATCTCCGTATATAATATTACACGTCCCATCATTATTATTATTATTATGAGGTGATTATCTCTGTATATAATATTACACGTCCTATCATTATTATTATGTGGTGATTATCTCCGTATATAATATTACACGTCCTATTATTATTATGAGGTGATTATCTCCGTATATAATATTACACGTCCTATCATTATTATTATTATGAGGTGATTATCTCCGTATATAATATTACATGTCCTATCATTATTATTATTATGAGGTGATTATCTACGTATATAATATAACACGTCCCATCATTATTATTATTATGAGGTGATTATCTACGTATATAATATAACACGTCCCATCATTATTATTATTATGAGGTGATTATCTCCGTATATAATATTACATGTCCTATCATTATTATTATGAGGTGATTATCTCCGTATATAATATTACACGTCCCATCATTATTATTATGAGGTGATTATCTCCGTATATAATATTACACGTCCTATCATTATTATTATGAGGTGATTATCTCCGTATATAATATTACACGTCCCATCATTATTATTATGAGGTGATTATCTCTATATAATATTACACGTCCTATCATTATTATTATTATGAGGTGATTATCTCCGTATATAATATTACATGTCCTATCATTATTATTAGTATGAGGTGATTATCTCCGTATATAATATTACACGTCCTATCATTATTATTATGAGGTGATTATCTCTATATAATATTACACGTCCTATCATTATTATTATGAGGTGATTATCTCTGTATATAATATTACACGTCCTATCATTATTATTATGAGGTGCTTATCTCCGTATATAATATTACACGTCCTATCATTATTATTATTATGAGGTGATTATCTCCGTATATAATATTACACGTCCTATCATTATTATTATGAGGTGCTTATCTCCGTATATAATATTACACGTCCTATCATTATTATTATGAGGTGATTATCTCTATATAATATTACACGTCCCATCATTATTATTATTATGAGGTGATTATCTCCGTATATAATATTACACGTCCTATCATTATTATTAGTATGAGGTGATTATCTCTGTATATAATATTACACGTCCCATCATCATTATTATTATGAGGTGATTATCTCCGTATATAATATTATATGTCCTATCATTATTATTATTATGAGGTGATTATCTCCGTATATAATATTACACGTCCTATCATTATTATTATTATGAGGTGATTATCTCCGTATATAATATTACACGTCCTATCATTATTATTATTATGAGGTGATTATCTCCGTATATAATATTACACGTCCTATCATTATTATTATGAGGTGCTTATCTCCGTATATAATATTACACGTCCTATCATTATTATTATGAGGTGATTATCTCTATATAATATTACACGTCCCATCATTATTATTATTATGAGGTGATTATCTCCGTATATAATATTACACGTCCTATCATTATTATTATTATGAGGTGATTATCTCCGTATATAATATTATATGTCTTATTATTATTATTATTATGAGGTGATTATCTCCGTATATAATATTACACGTCCTATCATTATTATTATTATGAGGTGATTATCTCCGTATATAATATTACACGTCCTATCATTATTATTATTATGAGGTGATTATCTCCGTATATAATATTACACGTCCTATCATTATTATTATGAGGTGATTATCTCTGTATATAATATTACACGTCCCATCATCATTATTATTATGAGGTGATTATCTCCGTATATAATATTATATGTCTTATTATTATTATTATTATGAGCTGATTATCTCCGTAAATAATATTACATGTCCTATCATTATTATTAGTATGAGGTGATTATCTCCGTATATAATATTACACGTCCTATCATTATTATTATGAGGTGATTATCTCCGTATATAATATTACACGTCCTATCATTATTATTATGAGGTGATTATCTCCGTATATAATATTACACGTCCTATCATTATTATTATTATGAGCTGATTATCTCCGTAAATAATATTACATGTCCTATCATTATTATTAGTATGAGGTGATTATCTCCGTATATAATATTACACGTCCTATCATTATTATTATTATGAGCTGATTATCTCCGTAAATAATATTACATGTCCTATCATTATTATTAGTATGAGGTGATTATCTCCGTATATAATATTACACGTCCTATCATTATTATTATGAGGTGATTATCTCCGTATATAATATTACACGTCCCATAATTATTATTAGTATGAGGTGATTATCTCCGTATATAATATTACACGTCCTATCATTATTATTATGAGGTGATTATCTACGTATATAATATTACACGTCCTATCATTATTATTATGTGGTGATTATCTCTGTATATAATATTACACGTCCTATCATTATTATTATGAGGTGATTATCTCCGTATATAATATTACACGTCCTATCATTATTATTAGTATGAGGTGATTATCTCCATATATAATATTACATGTCCTATCATCATTATTATTATAAAGTGATTATCTCCGTATATAATATTACATGTCCTATTATTATTATTAGAATGAGGGGATTATCTCCGTATATAATATTACACGTCCTATCATCATTATTATTATGAGGTGATTATCTCCGTATATAATATTATATGTCTTATTATTATTATTATTATTATTATGAGGTGATTATCTCCGTATATAATATTACATGTCCCATCATTATTATTATTATGAGCTGATTATCTCCGTAAATAATATTACACGTCCTATTATTATTATTATTATGAGGTGATTATCTCCGTATATAATATTACACGTCCTATCATTATTATTATGAGGTGATTATCTCCGTATATAATATTATACGTCCCATCATTATTATTATGAGGTGATTATCTCTATATAATATTACACGTCCAATTATTATTATTATGAGGTGATTATCTCCGTATATAATATTACACGTCCCATCATCATTATTATTATGAGGTGATTATCTCCGTATATAATATTACATGTCCTATCATTATTATTATGAGGTGATTATCTCCGTATATAATATTACACGTCCTATCATTATTATTATTATGAGGTGATTATCTCCGTATATAATATTACATGTCCTATCATTATTATTATGAGGTGATTATCTCCGTATATAATATTACACGTCCTATCATTATTATTATGAGGTGATTATCTCCGTATATAATATTACATGTCCTATCATTATTATTATGAGGTGATTATCTCTGTATATAATATTACATGTCCTATCATTATTATTATGAGGTGATTATCTCCGTATATAATATTACATGTCCTATCATTATTATTATTATGAGGTGATTATCTCCGTATATAATATTACATGTCCTATCATTATTATTATTATGAGGTGATTATCTCCGTATATAATATTACACGTCCCATCATTATTATTATTATGAGGTGATTATCTCTGTATATAATATTACATGTCCTATCATTATTATTATGAGGTGATTATCTCCGTATATAATATTACATGTCCTATCATTATTATTATTATGAGGTGATTATCTCCGTATATAATATTACATGTCCTATCATTATTATTATTATGAGGTGATTATCTCCGTATATAATATTACACGTCCCATCATTATTATTATGAGGTGATTATCTCTGTATATAATATTACATGTCCTATCATTATTATTATGTGGTGATTATCTCCGTATATAATATTACACGTCCTATTATTATTATGAGGTGATTATCTCCGTATATAATATTACACGTCCTATCATTATTATTATGAGGTGATTATCTCCGTATATAATATTACACGTCCTATCATTATTATTATTATGAGGTGATTATCTCCGTATATAATATTACATGTCCTATCATTATTATTATTATGAGGTGATTATCTACGTATATAATATAACACGTCCCATCATTATTATTATTATGAGGTGATTATCTCCGTATATAATATTACACGTCCCATCATTATTATTATGAGGTGATTATCTCCGTATATAATATTACACGTCCCATCATTATTATTATTATGAGGTGATTATCTCCGTTAGAGTTGTTGCGATACCAAATTTTTGATTCGGTTTCGATACCATGAAAAAGTATTGCGATACTCGATACCATTCGATACCACGCGAAAAAAATAAACAAAAAAAGCCACGTGCATTCCTCATTTTTAAAAATGGCGAATCGCGCAGTTTTTATTTTATTTTTTCTGTTCCGGCATTCACCACCTAGATTTTTTTTTTATATTTTAATAGTTTGGACTTTTCTGACGTGGCGATGTAATATGTTTATTTATATATTTTATATGTGAAATTGGGAAAAGGGGGGTGATTTATACTTCATATTTTAGTGTTTTTTTTTTTTTCACTTTTTATTTAATAACTATTTCCCCCCTTAGGGGCTAGAACCTGGGATCTTTCATCCCTTTTCCTATTCACCCTGATAGATCTCTATCAGGGTGAATAGGACTCCACACTGTCCCTGCTGCTCTGTGCTTTGTGCACACAGCATCAGGGATGTTACCATGGCAACCAGGGCTTCTGTAGCGTCCTGGCTGCCATGGTAACCGATCGGAGCCCCAGGCTTACACAGCTGGGGCTCCGATCAGAAGCTGCCACTGCACCACCAATGAGGGGGAGTGGAGAGGTCCCTGTGGCCACTGCCACCAATGATTTTAATACTGGAGAGTTGAGAGGGGCCGGCGCACTGTGCCACCAATGATTTTAATGGGATGGGGGGATTGAGGGGGAGGGGGTGCACTGCACCACCAATGATTTTACCCCTTTATACAGGAGGCGGGTACTAGCAGATCAGCGGCAGTTAACTGCCGCTGATCGCAGCTCCCTGTCAGGGGCAGGGTGCCGGCAATGCGATTCTGCTGCCGGCACCCGCCTCCTGTATGTGTTAAAGACTGACTACTGTATATGAGTCCAGACTTTCACTATTAGGCCACACAGAGCGGCGCCCAGCGATGTCTCAGCACTCACCATTTAGTCCTGGGCGCCGCTCCGTTCGCCCGCAGTGCCCCATTACTGTCTCCTCTCCTGCTCCACATGCTGCTGATTACTATCGGAGCGATGGGAGGAGACATCAGCTTCACTAGTGGGCGTTCCTTCTCCCTGGCTGTAGCGCTGTCCAATCGCAGCGCAGGGAAAAGGAACGCCCACTAGTGAAGCTGATGTCTCCTCCCATCGCTCCGATAGTAATCCTATCATTGGTGGCGCAGTGCGCCCGCCCCTCCTCCGCCCCTCTCTTCTCATTGCCGCCCCTCCTCCACCCCCTCTCTTCTCATTGCCGCCCCTCCTCCGCCCCTCTCTTCTCATTGGTGGCAGCGGCAGCAGCACAGGGGGAGGGAGGACAGCTTCCTTCTCCCCGTGCTGCTGAGAGAACATGAGCGCGCCGATAGCAGCGCGCTCATGTTCAGAGATACTAGACTGCGCAGAAGCGCAGCCCAGTATCGAAAAAACGGAAATCCCGGTATCGTATCGATACCGGGACAAAAGTATCGATTGGGTATCGAAATTTCGATACCCGCAACAACCCTAATCTCCGTATATAATATTACATGTCCTATCATTATTATTATGAGGTGATTATCTCCGTATATAATATTACATGTCCTATCATTATTATTATGAGGTGATTATCTCCGTATATAATATTACACGTCCCATCATTATTATTATTATGAGGTGATTATCTCCGTATATAATATTACACGTCCTATCATTATTATTATGAGGTGATTATCTCCGTATATAATATTACACGTCCTATCATTATTATTATGAGGTGATTATCTCCGTATATAATATTACACGTCCTATCATTATTATTATGAGGTGATTATCTCCGTATATAATATTACACGTCCTATCATTATTATTATGAGGTGATTATCTCCGTATATAATATTACATGTCCTATCATTATTATTATGAGGTGATTATCTCCGTATATAATATTACACGTCCCATCATTATTATTATTATGAGGTGATTATCTCCGTATATAATATTACACGTCCTATCATTATTATTATGAGGTGATTATCTCCGTATATAATATTACACGTCCTATCATTATTATTATCAGGTGATTATCTCCGTATATAATATTACATGTCCTATCATTATTATTATGAGGTGATTATCTCCGTATATAATATTACATGTCCTATCATTATTATTATGAGGTGATTATCTCCGTATATAATATTACATGTCCTATCATTATTATTATGAGGTGATTATCTCCGTATATAATATTACACGTCCTATCATTATTATTATGAGGTGATTATCTCTGTATATAATATTACATGTCCTATCATTATTATTATGTGGTGATTATCTCCGTATATAATATTACATGTCCTATCATTATTATTATGAGGTGATTATCTCTGTATATAATATTACATGTCCTATCATTATTATTATTATGTGGTGATTATCTCCGTATATAATTTTACATGTCCTATTGTTATTATTATTATTATGAGGTGATTATCTCCATATATAATATTACATGTCCTATCATTATCATTATGAGGTGATTATCTCCGTATATAATATTACATGTCCCATCATTATTATTATGAGGTGATTATCTCCGTATATAATATTACATGTCCTATCATTATTATTATTATTATGAGGTGATTATCTCCGTATATAATATTACATGTCCTATCATTATTATTATGTGGTGATTATCTCCGTATATAATATTACATGTCCTATGTGGCGAAACCAACCTCGCCACTGGGTTTTGGAGAGGACTGGCTGCTGGCCTCTTGCCCCAGGATTATGGGCCATATACTAACTTTTAAACCCCTGAACCTATTCAAGTGAATTTTGGATAGGTTTGTCACAAAGTTATACTGTTTGAATTAATGTAAGTTATATGTATGGCCAATGTAAACTCACAAAGTTGTAACAATTTATAATAAGTGTAACTTGTCAGCTTGGGAGGAATATGCGGGTGTGTTTCTATTGTGCCATTGTGCCATTGTGTGTTTAAATGGTGATGTCTGTCCTGTTGTCCTCACATGTGTATTGGCGATCTCCCTTTGTCCTCAGAGATAATTGGATTGCTCTTCAGGTTGTCTGGACAGAGAGGAGGAAACCATGATGCATTGTGGGGAAATGTTGTCCTATGTCACAGTCTTTATTCTGGTCCTCTGGGGGCGTGAACGATTGGTTGCTGTAGTTACATTGTATGTGTTGTTAATTACTGATTGGTTGTATTTCAAACCCCTGTGGGCAGTACTATGTTTGTGGTTTATGAATAAAAGAGGCTGTACGTGAAGTACAGTCAGACCACTGTTTGACCCTCAACACGGAGCCTTGTCTCGTTATTGGGGGGATCCGCTGTATGCTGTTAGAAGACCGATTGCCAGGATTGTAAGCTGATTCCTGTTCGTCTGCTAGCAGCTATTCGTGAGGTTCCAGTTTTGAGTGCTACTTTGTATCCAGTTCGGGAGTTGGTGTTCTGCAGTAGCTGTGCCTGTCTCTCAGAAAGGGGCTTATCGCCTGAACGGATTTTAACCCCTTGTCTGCTGAAACGGTCCGTTACATTGGTGGCAGCAGTGGGATCGTTCCCACAGCCCAGAAGGACAGCTACAAAGAAACATCATTCCCTGGAATTACAATTTGAGGGCAACGCATGTCCCAGTACAGCGACCCTGACAGCACCAGAATGGAAACAGCAGTGGAGTACGATGAGGGTGTCATGGATGACCGAGATGCAGTCCGCAAAGGCATCTGGTACCAGGTACTGGGTATCGTGGAGTATATGCAGGACGAGAGACTCCCCACGGAAGACCAGCGGTTGCAGAAGCGAGTAGCCCTGCGGATGCCCTTCCTGGGAGAGCAGCCCCGGGAGGAATGGGTAAAGGAATTGGAACTCCTAGCATGGCGGGAGCTGTGGCTGGAAGATGCCTACCAGGCGCTCTGGTGGTATGGGGCACAGTACCTACCCAGGACAGCTGAGCATGACAAGCCAGAGGGAGAGGAGTTTGATGGTCCTGGCTTGTTATGGGAGACCTTTTCAGAGCTGGAGTTTGGGAGCCCTACACAAGCCCGGTTCCATGATCTCTTGGAATGGAGGGAGAGCAGGTATGACTGGGACGACACTCATGAGATTGAGCAGTACCTGGTCCACCTGGTAACCCGGGAGATGGAGCTGGAACAGGGCTACCAGCAGCTGTTCCACGCCAGTGAGAAGGCTCAGCAGGACAGTAAGGTGACAGACCCAGTCTCCATTCCCCAGCGGCAGTGTGAATTGCAGGGAATTGGGAGCCCAGTCTCCATTCCCCAGCGGCAGTGTGAAGTGCAGGGAGAGGAGAGCAGCGTCCTCCCTCCCCAGCGGCAGGCTGAGTTACAGGGGGCAGAGGTAGTAGTTCCTGCCCCCCAGCAGCAGAGTGATATGCCGGGAAGGCAGTGTGAAATGCAGGGAGAGGAGAGCAGCGTCCTCTCTCCTCAGCGGCAGGCGGAGTTACAGGGGGCAGAGGTAGTTGTTCCTGCCCCCCAGCAGCAGCATGATTTTTTGGGAATTGGGAGCCCAGTCTCCATTCCTCAGCGGCAGGCGGAGTTACAGGGGGCAGAGAAAGTCGGTCCTGTCCCCCAGCGGCAGAGTGTCCAGCAGGGAATAGAGAGCCCAGTCTCCTTTCCCCAGCAGCAGGACACTGTATTGGGAGCGGAGACGGTCGGTCGCCCTCCCCAGCGGCTGGAAGTATGTATGGGAGAGGAGCTCATTACCCCCTCTCCCCAGCGGCAGCTTAACGCACCAGGGGGACAAAGTAAGCCCCACAACAGTGCAGATGGGACCGTGGTCTCTGCACTTACAGCACAGGGGGTAGAGACAGTCGGTCTCCCCCTCCAACAACCAGGCTCCAACCAGGCTTCTTCCGTGGTAGCGCTGGCACCAGGGCAGAGTACCGCTGATCCCTGCCCACAAAGCAACCTCCACTCAAAGCCAGGGAGCAACACAGAGACCGGGAGTACCAGCTTCCAACATAACCTTGGTGGACTCACTGGACAGAGACAGGCTACTAAAGTCAACAGGTCCAGTATTTGGTTGTGGGTGGGCTGCCAGACTAACTCAGGTACCGACCGGCGTGAGGTCAGGTATCTGGTTAGTCTTCCCTGGGGGGGGGGGGAGATGTGTGGCGAAACCAACCTCGCCACTGGGTTTTGGAGAGAACTGGCTGCTGGCCTCTTGCCCCTGGATTATGGGCCATATACTAACTTTTAAACCCCTGAACCTATTCAAGTGAATTTTGGATAGGTTTGTCACAAAGTTATACTGTTTGAATTGATGTAAGTTATATGTATGGCCAATGTAAACTCACAAAGTTGTAACAATTTATAATAAGTGTAACTTGTCAGCTTGGGAGGAATATGCGGGTGTGTTTCTATTGTGCCATTGTCCCATTGTGTGTTTAAAATGGTGATGTCTGTTCTGTTGTCCTCACATGTGTATTGGCGATCTCCCTTTGTCCTCAGAGATAATTGGATTGCTCTTCAGGTTGTCTGGACAGAGAGGAGGAAACCATGATGCATTGTGGGGATATGTTGTCCTATGTCACAGTCTTCATTCTGGTCCTCTGGGGGCGTGAACGATTGGTTGCTGTTGTATCATTGTATGTGTTGTAAATTACTGATTGGTTGTATTTCAAACCCCTGTGGGCAGTACTATGTTTGTGGTTTATGAATAAAAGAGGCTGTACGTGAAGTACAGTCAGACCACTGTTTGACCCTCAACACGGAGCCTTGTCTCGTTATTGGGGGGATCCGCTGTATGCTGTTAGAAGACCGATTGCCAGGATTGTAAGCTGATTCCTGTTCGTCTGCTAGCAGCTATTCGTGAGGTTCCAGTTTGGAGTGCTATTTTGTATCCAGTTCGGGAATTTGGTGTTCTGCAGTAGCTGTGCCTGTCTATCAGAAAGGGGTTTATCGCCTGAACGGATTTTAACCCCTTGTCTGCTGAAACGGTCCGTTACATCCTATTATTATTATTAGAATGAGGGGATTATCTCCGTATATAATATTACACGTCCTATCATTATTATTATGAGGTGATTATCTCCGTATATAATATTACACGTCCTATTATTATTATTGTTATGAGGTGATTATCTCCGTATATAATATTACATGTCCTATCATTATTATTATTATGAGGTGATTATCTCCGTATATAATATTACACGTCCTATTATTATTATTATTATTATGAGGTGATTATCTACGTATATAATATTACACGTCCTATTATTATTATTATTATGTGGTGATTATCTCCGTATATAATATTACACGTCCTATCATTATTATTATTATGAGGTGATTATCTCCGTATATAATATTACATGTCCTATCATTATTATTATTATTATGAGGTGATTATCTCCGTATATAATATTAACCACCTCCGGACCGACTAACGCAGGATCGCGTTTCGGAGGTGGCAGCGCTGCGCAGAGTCACACATATACGCGTCATCTCGCGAGACGCGAGATTTCCTGTGAACGCGCGCACACAGGCGCGCGCGTTCACAGGAACGGAAGGTAAGCGAGTGGATCTCCAGCCTGCCAGCGGCGATCGTTCGCTGGCAGGCTGTAGATGTGATTTTTTTAACCCCTAACAGGTATATTAGACTCTGTTTTGATAACAGCGTCTAATATACCTGCTACTTGGTCCTCTGGTGGTCCCTTTTGTTTGGATCGACCACCAGAGGACACAGGTAGCTCAGAAAAGTAGCACCAAACACCACTACACTACACTACACCCCCCCCCTGTCACTTATTAACCCCTTATGAACCCCTGATCACCCCATATAGACTCCCTGATCACCCCCCTGTCATTGATCACCCCCCTGTCATTGATCACCCCCCTGTAAGGCTCTATTCAGATGTCCGTATGATTTTTACGGATCCACTGATACATGGATCGGATCCGCAAAACGCATACGGACGTCTGAATGGAGCCTTACAGGGGGGTGATCAATGACGGGGGTGATCACCCCATATAGACTCCCTGATAACCCCCCTGTCATTGATCACCCCCCTGTAAGGCTGCATTCAGATGTCCGTATGATTTTTACGGATCCACTGATACATGGATCGGATCCGCAAAACACATACGGACATCTGAATGGAGCCTTACAGGGGGGTGATCACCCCATATAGACTCCCTGATCACCCCCCTGTCATTGATCACCCCCCTGTCATTGATCACCCCCCTGTAAGGCTGCATTCAGATGTCCGTATGATTTTTACGGATCCACTGATACATGGATCGGATCCGCAAAACACATACGGACATCTGAATGGAGCCTTACAGGGGGGTGATCACCCCATATAGACTCCCTGATCACCCCCCTGTCATTGATCACCCCTCTGTCATTGATCACCCCCCTGTCATTGATCACCCCCCTGTGAGGCTGCATTCAGATGTCCGTATGATTTTTACGGATCCACTGATACCTGGATCGGATCCGCAAAACACATACGGACATCTGAATGGAGCCTTACAGGGGGGTGATCACCCCATATAGACTCCCTGATCACCCCCCTGTCATTGATCACCCCTCTGTCATTGATCACCCCCCTGTCATTGATCACCCCCCTGTGAGGCTGCATTCAGATGTCCGTATGATTTTTACGGATCCACTGATACCTGGATCGGATCCGCAAAACACATACGGACATCTGAATGGAGCCTTACAGGGGGGTGATCACCCCATATAGACTCCCTGATCACCCCCCTGTCATTGATCACCCCCTGTCATTGATCACCCCCCTGTCATTGATCACCCCCCTGTAAGGCTGCATTCAGACGTCCATATGATTTTTACGGATCCACTGATACATGGATCGGATCCGCAAAACACATACGGACATCTGAATGGAGCCTTATAGGGGGGTGATCAATGACAGGGGGGTGATCAATGACAGGGGGGTGATCAATGACAGGGGGGTGATCAATGACAGGGGGGTGATCAGGGAGTCTATATGGGGTGATCACCCCCCTGTAAGGCTCCATTCAGATGTCCGTATGTGTTTTGCGGATCCGATCCAGGTATCAGTGGATCCGTAAACTGTCATTGATCACCCCCCTGTCATTGATCACCCCCCTGTAAGGCTCCATTCAGACATTTTTTTGGCCCAAGTTAGCGGAAATTATTATTTTTTTTCTTACAAAGTCTCATATTCCACTAACTTGTGTCAAAAAATAAAATCTCACATGAACTCACCATACCCCTCACGGAATCCAAATGCGTAAAAATTTTTAGACATTTATATTCCAGACTTCTTCTCACGCTTTAGGGCCCCTAGAATGCCAGGGCAGTATAAATACCCCACAAGTGACCCCATTTTGGAAAGAAGACACCCCAAGGTATTCCGTGAGGGGCATATTGAGTCCATGAAAGATTGAAATTTTTGTCCCAAGTTAGCGGAAATGGAGACTTTGTGAGAAAAAAAAAATATCAATTTCCGCTAACTTGTGCCAAAAAAAATAAATTTCTATGAACTCGCCATGCCCCTCATTGAATACCTTGGGGTGTCTTCTTTCCAAAATGGGGTCACATGTGGGGTATTTATACTGCCCTGGCATTCTAGGGGCCCTAAAGCGTGAGAAGAAGTCTGGAATCCAAATGTCTAAAAATGCCCCCATAAAATGAATGTGGGCCCCTTTGCGCATCTAGGCTGCAAAAAAGTGTCACACATGTGGTATCGCCGTACTCAGGAGAAGTTGGGCAATGTGTTTTGGGGTGTCATTTTACATATACCCATGCTGGGTGAGATAAATATCTTGGTCAAATGCCAACTTTGTATAAAAAATGGGAAAAGTTGTCTTTTGCCGAGATATTTCTCTCACCCAGCATGAGTATATGTAAAAAGACACCCCAAAACACATTGCCCAACTTCTCCTGAATACGGCGATACCACATGTGTGACACTTTTTTGCAGCCTAGGTGGGCAAAGGGGCCCACATTCCAAAGAGCACCTTTAGGATTTCACAGGTCATTTACCTACTTACCACACATTAGGGCCCCTGGAAAATGCCAGGGCAGTATAACTACCCCACAAGTGACCCCATTTTGGAAAGAAGACACCCCAAGGTATTCCGTGAGGGGCATGGCAAGTTCCTAGAATTTTATATTTTTTGTCACAAGTTAGCGGAAAATGATGATTTATTTTTTTATTTTTTTTTCCTTACAAAGTCTCATATTTCACTAACTTGAAACAAAAAATAAAAACTTCCATGAACTCACTATGCCCATCCTGAAATACCTTGGGGTGTCTTCTTTCCAAAATGGGGTCACTTGTGGGGTAGTTATACTGCCCTGGCATTTTAGGGGTCGAATGCGTAAGAAGTGGTTTGAAATCAGAATCTGTAAAAAATGGCCAGTGAAATCCGAAAGGTGCTCTTTGGAATGTGGGCCCCTTTGCCCACCTAGGCTGCAAAAAAGTGTCACACATGTGGTATCTCCGTACTCAGGAGAAGTTGGGCAATGTGTTTTGTGGTGTCATTTTACATATACCCATGCTGGGTGAGAGAAATATCTTGGCAAAAGACAACTTTTCCCATTTTTTTTATACAAAGTTGTTATTTGACCAAGATATTTATCTCACCCAGCATGGGTATATGTAAAATGACACCCCAAAACACATTGCCCAACTTCTCCTGAGTACGGAGATACCACATGTGTGACACTTTTTTGCAGCCTAGGTGGGCAAAGGGGCCCACATTCCAAAGAGCACCTTTAGGATTTCACAGGTCATTTACCTACTTACCACACATTAGTGCCCCTGGAAAATGCCAGGGCAGTATAACTACCCCACAAGTGACCCCATTTTGGAAAGAAGACACCCCAAGGTATTCCGTGAGGGGCATGGCGAGTTCCTAGAATTTTATATTTTTTGTCACAAGTTAGCGGAAAATGATGATTTTTATTTTATTTATTTTTTCTTACAAAGTCTCATATTCCACTAACTTGTGACAAAAAATAAAAACTTCCATGAACTCACTATGCCCATCACGAAATACCTTGGGGTGTCTTCTTTCCAAAATGGGGTCACTTGTGGGGTAGTTATACTGCCCTGGCATTTTAGGGGCCGAATGCGTGAGAAGTGGTTTGAAATCAAAATCTGTAAAAAATGGCCGGTGAAATCCGAAAGGTGCTCTTTGGAATGTGGGCCCCTTTGCCCACCTAGGCTGCAAAAAAGTGTCACACATGTGGTATCTCCGTACTCAGGAGAAGGTGGGGAATGTGTTTTGGGGTGTATTTTACATATACCCATGCTGGGTGAGATAAATATATTGGTCAAATGCCAACTTTTCCCATTTTTTTATACAAAGTTGTCTTTTGCCAAGATATTTATCTCACCCAGCATGGGTATATGTAAAATGACACCCCAAAACACATTGCCCAACTTCTCCTGAGTACGGAGATACCACATGTGTGACACTTTTTTGCAGCCTAGGTGGGCAAAGGGGCCTACATTCCAAAGAGCACCTTTTGGATTTCACCGGCCATTTTTTACAGATTTTGATTTCAAACTACTTACCACACATTTGGGCCCCTAGAATGCCAGGGCAGTATAACTACCCCACAAGTGACCCCATTTTGGAAAGAAGACACCCCAAGGTATTCGCTGATGGGCATAGTGAGTTCATAGAAGTTTTTTTTTTTTTGTCACAAGTTAGTGGAATATGAGACTTTGTAAGTAAAAAATAAATAAATAAAATCATCATTTTCCGCTAACTTGTGACAAAAAAAAAGTTCTATGAACTCACTATGCCCATCAGCGAATACCTTAGGGCAGTGATGGCGAACCTATGGCACGGGTGCCAGAGGCGACACCCAGAGCCCTCTATGTGGGCACCCACGCCCTGGAAAAAGTCTATGGTATAGATAGCAATATGCTTTAGACTTTTCCTGCCATTCATCATCCCCAGGACACACTATAAACAGCACAGGCAGCGCATTAAATGTAGGCTATTAATCTATTATAGATAAATGATAAAGGACATGAAAGATATATTATATTGGTATTTAGGTTAAATTGCCGTGTCGGCACTTTGCGATAAATAAGTGGGTATTTGGTTGCAGTTTTGGGCACTCGGTCTCTAAAAGGTTCACCATCACTGCCTTAGGGTGTCTACTTTCCGAAATGGGGTCATTTGTGGGGTGTTTGTACTGTCTGGCCATTGTAGAACCTCAGGAAACATGACAGGTGCTCAGAAAGTCAGAGCTGCTTCAAAAAGCGGAAATTCACATTTTTGTACCATAGTTTGTAAACGCTATAACTTTTACCCAAACCATTTTTTTTTACCCAAACATTTTTTTTTTATGTAGAACAATAAATTTAGAGCAAAATTTAAATATGGATGTCGTTTTTTTTGCAAAATTTAACAACTGAAAGTGAAAAATGTCATTGTTTTGCAAAAAAATAGTTAAATTTCGATTAATAACAAAAAAAAGTAAAGATGTCAGCAGCAATGAAATACCACCAAATGAAAGCTCTATTAGTGAGAAGAAAAGGAGGTAAAATTCATTTGGGTGGTAAGTTGCATGACCGAGCAATAAACGGTGAAAGTAGTGTAGGTCAGAAGTGTAAAAAGTGGCCTGGTCATTAAGGGTGTTTAAGCTATAGGGGCTGAGGGGGTTAAATGTCCTATCATTATTATTATTATTATTATTATGAGGTGATTATCTCCGTATATAATATTAAATGTCGTATCATTATTATTATTATTATTATGAGGTGATTATCTCCGTATATAATATTACACGTCCCATCATTATTATTATTATGATGTGATTATCTCCGTATATAATATTACACGTCCTATCATTATTATTATTATGAGGTGATTATCTCCGTATATAATATTACACGTCCTATCATTATTATTATTATGAGGTGATTATCTCCGTATATAATATTAAATGTCCTATCATTATTATTATTATTATTATGAGGTGATTATCTCCGTATATAATATTACACGTCCTATCATTATTATTATTATTATTATTATTATGAGGTGATTATCTCCGTATATAATATTACACGTCCTATCATTATTATTATTATGAGGTGATTATCTCCGTATATAATATTACATGTCCTATCATTATTATTATGAGGTGATTATCTCCGTATATAATATTAACCACCTCCGGACCGCCTAACGCAGGATCGCGTTCCGGAGGTGGCAGCCCTGCGCAGAGTCACGCATATATGCGTCATCTCGCGATGGCCGAGATTTCCTGTGAACGCGCGCACACAGGCGCGCGCGCTCACAGGAACGGAAGGTAAGAGAGTTGATCTCCAGCCTGCCAGCGGCGATCGTTCGCTGGCAGGCTGGAGATGTGTTTTTTTTAACCCCTAACAGGTATATTAGACGCTGTTTTGATAACAGCGTCTAATATACCTGCTACCTGGTCCTCTGGTGGTCCCATTTGTTTGGATCGACCACCAGAGGACACAGGTAGCTCAGTAAAGTCCCACCAAGCACCACTACACTACACCCCCCCCCCCCCCCCCCGTCACTTATTAACCCCTTATTAGCCCCTGATCACCCCTGATCACCCCATATAGACTCCCTGATCACCCCCCTGTCATTGATCACCCCCCTGTCATTGATTACCCCCCTGTAAAGCTCCATTCAGATGTCCGCATGATTTTTACGGATCCACTGATAGATGGATCGGATCCGCAAAACGCATCCGGACGTCTGAATGAAGCCTTACAGGGGCGTGATCAATGACTGTGGTTATCACCCCATATAGACTCCCTGATCACCCCCCTGTCATTGATTACACCCCTGTCATTGATCAACCCCCTGTAAAGCTCCATTCAGACGTCCGCATGATTTTTACGGATCCACTGATAGATGGATCGGATCCGCAAAACGCATCCGGACGTCTGAATGAAGCCTTACAGGGGCGTGATCAATGACTGTGGTGATCACCCCATATAGACTCCCTGATCACCCCCCTGTAAAGCTCCATTCAGATGTCCGCATGATTTTTACGGATGCACTGATAGATGGATCCGATCCGCAAAACGCATCCGGACATCTGAATGAAGCCTTACAGGGGCATGATCAATGACTGTGGTGATCACCCCATATAGACTCCCTGATCACCCCCCTGTAAAGCTCCATTCAGATGTCCGCATGATTTTTACGGATGCACTGATAGATGGATCGGATCCGCAAAACGCATCCGGACGTCTGAATGAAGCCTTACAGGGGCGTGATCAATGACTGTGGTGATCACCCCATATAGACTCCCTGATCACCCCCCTGTCATTGATCAACCCCCCTGTCATTGATCAACCCCCCTGTCATTGATCACCCCCCTGTCATTGATCACCCCCCTGTCATTGATCACCCCTCTGTAAGGCTCCATTCAGATATTTTTTTGGCCCAAGTTAGCGGAATTTATTTTTTTTTTTCTTACAAAGTCTCATATTCCACTAACTTGTGTCAAAAAATTAAATCTCACATGAACTCACCATACCCCTCACGGAATCCAAATGCGTAAAATTTTTTAGACATTTATATTCCAGACTTCTTCTCACGCTTTAGGGCCCCTAGAATGCCAGGGCAGTATAAATACCCCACATGTGACCCCATTTCGGAAAGAAGACACCCCCAGGTATTCCGTGAGGGGCATATTGAGTCCATGAAAGATTGAAATTTTTGTCCCAAGTTAGCGGAACGGGAGACTTTGTGAGAAAAAAATTAAAAATATCAATTTCCGCTAACTTGTGCCAAAAAAAAAAAATTTCTATGAACTCGCCATGCCCCTCATTGAATACCTTGGGGTGTCTTCTTTCCAAAATGGGGTCACATGTGGGGTATTTATACTGCCCTGGCATTCTAGGGGCCCCAAAGCGTGAGAAGAAGTCTGGTATCCAAATGTCTAAAAATGCCCTCCTAAAAGGAATTTGGGCACCTTTGCGCATCTAGGCTGCAAAAAAGTGTCACACATCTGGTATCGCCGTACTCAGGAGAAGTTGGGGAATGTGTTTTGGGGTGTCATTTTACATATACCCATGCTGGGTGAGAGAAATATCTTGGTCAAATGCCAACTTTGTATAAAAAAATGGGAAAAGTTGTCTTTTGCCAAGATATTTCTCTCACCCAGCATGGGTATATGTAAAATGACACCCCAAAACACATTCCCCAACTTCTCCTGAATACGGCGATACCACATGTGTGACACTTTTTTGCAGCCTAGGTGGGCAAAGGGGCCCATATTCCAAAGAGCACCTTTAGGATTTCACAGGTCATTTACCTACTTACCACACATTAGGGCCCCTGGAAAATGCCAGGGCAGTATAACTACCCCACAAGTGACCCCATTTTGGAAAGAAGACACCCCAAGGTATTCCGTGAGGGGCATGGCGAGTTCCTAGAATTTTTTATTTTTTGTCACAAGTTAGTGGAAAATGCTTATTTTTTTTTTTTTTTTTTTTTTTCATACAAAGTCTCATATTCCACTAACTTGTGACAAAAAATAAAAAGTTCCATGAACTCACTATGCCCATCAGCGAATACCTTGGGGTCTCTTCTTTCCAAAATGGGGTCACTTGTGGGGTAGTTATACTGCCCTGGCATTCTAGGGGCCCAAATGTGTGGTAAGGAGTTTGAAATCAAATTCTGTAAAAAATGACCTGTGAAATCCGAAAGGTGCTCTTTTGAATATGGGCCTCTTTGCCCACCTAGGCTGCAAAAAAGTGTCACACATCTGGTATCTCCGTAATCGGGAGAAGTTGGGGAATGTGTTTTGGGGTGTCATTTTACATATACCCATGCTGGGTGAGAGAAATATCTTGGCAAAAGACAACTTTTCCCATTTTTTTATACAAAGTTGGCATTTGACCAAGATATTTATCTCACCCAGCATGGGTATATGTAAAAAGACACCCCAAAACACATTCCTCAACTTCTCCTGAATACAGAGATACCACATGTGTGACACTTTTTTGCAGCCTAGGTGGGCAAAGGGGCCCACATTCCAAAGAGCACCTTTCGGATTTCACAGGTCATTTACCTACTTACCACACATTTGGGCCCCTAGAATGCCAGGGCAGTATAACTACCCCACAAGTGACCCCATTTTGGAAAGAAGAGACCCCAAGGTATTTCGTGATGGGCATAGTGAGTTCATAGAAGTTTTTATTTTTTGTCACAAGTTTGTGGAATATGAGACTTTGTATGAAAAAAAAAAAAAAAAAATCATCATTTTCCACTAACTTGTGACAAAAAAAAGAAAAAATCTAGGAACTCGCCATGCCCCTCACGGAATACCTTGGGGTGTCTTCTTTCCAAAATGGGGTCACTTGTGGGGTAGTTATACTGCCCTGGTATTCTAGGGGCCCAAATGTGTGGTAAGGAGTTTGAAATCAAATTCAGGAAAAAATGAGGAGTGAAATCCGAAAGGTGCTCTTTGGAATATGGGCCCCTTTGCCCACCTAGGCTGCAAAAAAGTGTCACACATCTGGTATCCCCGTACTCAGGAGAAGTTGAGGAATGTGTTTTGGGGTGTCTTTTTACATATACCCATGCTGGGTGAGATAAATATCTTGGTCAAATGACAACTTTGTATAAAAAAATGGGAAAAGTTGTCTTTTGCCAAGATATTTCTCTCACCCAGCATGGGTATATGTAAAATGACACCCCAAAACACATTCCCCAACTTCTCCTGAGTACGGAGATACCAGATGTGTGACACTTTTTTGCAGCCTAGGTGGGCAAAGGGGCCCATATTCCAAAGAGCACCTTTCGGATTTCACAGGTCATTTTTTACAGAATTTGATTTCAAACTCCTTACCACACATTTGGGCCCCTAGAATGCCAGGGCAGTATAACTACCCCACAAGTGACCCCATTTTGGAAAGAAGAGACCCCAAGGTATTCGCTGATGGGCATAGTGAGTTCATAGAACTTTTTATTTTTTGACACAAGTTAGTGGAATATGAGACTTTGTAAGAAAAAAAAAAAATCATAATTTTCCGCTAACTTGTGACAAAAAATAAAAAGTTCTATGAACTCACTATGCCCATCAGCGAATACCTTAGGGTGTGTACTTTCAGAAATGGGGTCATTTGTGGGGTGTTTGTACTGTCTGGCCATTGTAGAACCTCAGGAAACATGACAGGTGCTCAGAAAGTCAGAGCTGCTTCAAAAAGCGGAAATTCACATTTTTGTACCATAGTTTGTAAACGCTATAACTTTTACCCAAACCATTTTTTTTTTACCCAAACATTTTTTTTTTATCAAAGACATGTAGAACAATAAATTTAGAGCAAAATTTCTATATGGATGTCGTTTTTTTTTGCAAAATTTTACAACTGAAAGTGAAAAATGTCATTTTTTTGCAAAAAAAATCGTTAAATTTCGATTAATAACAAAAAAAGTAAAAATGTCAGCAGCAATGAAATACCACCAAATGAAAGCTCTATTAGTGAGAAGAAAAGGAGGTAAAATTCATTTGGGTGGTAAGTTGCATGACCGCGCAATAAACGGTGAAAGTAGTGTAGGTCAGAAGTGTAAAAAGTGGCCTGGTCTTTCAGGGTGTTTAAGCTAAGGGGGCTGAGGGGGTTAAATGTCGTATCATTATCATTATTAATATTATGAGGTGATTATCTCCGTATATAATATTACACGTCCTATCATTATTATTATTATTATGAGGTGATTATCTCCGTATATAATATTACACGTCCTATCATTATTATTATTATGAGGTGATTATCTCCGTATATAATATTACATGTCCCATCATTATTATTATGAGGTGATTATCTCCGTATATAATATTACATGTCCTATCATTATTATTATTATGAGGTGATTATCTCCGTATATAATATTACATGTCCTATTATTATTATTATTATGAGGTGATTATCTCCGTATATAATATTACACGTCCTATCATTATTATTATTATGAAGTGATTATCTCCGTATATAATATTATATGTCCTATTATTATTATTATGAGGTGATTATCTCCGTATATAATATTACATGTCCTATCATTATTATTATTATGAGGTGATTATCTCCGTATATAATATTACATGTCCTATTATTATTATTATTATGAGGTGATTATCTCCGTATATAATATTACACGTCCTATCATTATTATTATTATGAAGTGATTATCTCCGTATATAATATTATATGTCCTATTATTATTATTATTATTATGAGGTGATTATCTCCGTATATAATATTACACGTCCCATCATTATTATTATGAGGTGATTATCTCCGTATATAATATTACACGTCCTATCATTATTATTATGAGGTGATTATCTCCGTATATAATATTACATGTCCTATCATTATTATTATGAGGTGATTATCTCCGTATATAATATTACACGTCCTATCATTATTATTATGAGGTGATTATCTCCGTATATAATATTACATGTCCTATCATTATTATTATGAGGTGATTATCTCCGTATATAATATTACACGTCCTATCATTATTATTATGAGGTGATTATCTCCGTATATAATATTACACGTCCCATAATTATTATTATGAGGTGATTATCTCCGTATATAATATTACACGTCCTATCATTATTATTAGGAGGTGATTATCTCTGTATATAATATTACATGTCCTATCATTATTATTATGAGGTGATTATCTCCGTATATAATATTACACGTCCTATCATTATTATTATTATGAGGTGATTATCTCTGTATATAATATTACATGTCCTATTATTATTATTATTATGAGGTGATTATCTCTGTATATAATATTACACGTCCTATCATTATTATTAGGAGGTGATTATCTCCATTTACTGTTTCTTGTATGATTAGCGCTGTGTTTGCTATGTTTGAAGTATTACATTCCTGTCCTGGACACTTAAAAAGCTGCGTGTTAAATGACGTCTGTCTGCAGATCTGTCCCTGTGAGATGTCCTGTTCCATGTGCTCCTGTCAGCTGACGGCACCGGTGTGGGTCCCATGTTCATATGTGTCTGCATTGCTGAGAAACATGATAAGCTAATATATGCAAAAGATCCTCTAGGAGCAATCGGGGGGTTACCATTACACCTAGAGGCTCAGCTCTCTCTGCAGCTTCCTCATTCTCTGCACTCTGATTGACAGGGCCAGGTGTGATGTTGCTTTCACTGTCTGGCCTCTAGGTGTAAGGGGAACGCCCCCATTGCTCCTAGAGCCTCATTTGCATACCTTAGCACATTTTTTCAGCAATGCAGACACATATGAACATGGGACCCACACCGGGGCCGTCAGCTGCCAGGAGCACATGGAACAGGACATCTCACAGGGACAGATCTGCTGACACGCCATTTAACCACCTCCGGACCGCCTAACGCAGGATCGCGTTCCGGAGGTGGCAGCCCTGCGCACAGTCACGCATATACGCGTCATCTCGCGAGACGCGAGACTTCCTGTGAACGCGCGCACACAGGCGCGCGCGCTCACAGGAACGGAAGGTAAGAGAGTTGATCTCCAGCCTGCCAGCGGCGATCGTTCGCTGGCAGGCTGGAGATGTGTTTTTTTTAACCCCTAACAGGTATATTAGACGCTGTTTTGATAACAGCGTCTAATATACCTGCTACCTGGTCCTCTGGTGGTCCCCTTTGTTTGGATCGACCACCAGAGGACACAGGTAGCTCAGTAAAGTAGCACCAAGCACCACTACACTACACTACACCCCCCCCCCCCCGTCACTTATTAACCCCTTATTAGCCCCTGATCACCCCTAATCACCCCTGATCACCCCATATAGACTCCCTGATCACCCCCCTGTCATTGATTACCCCCCTGTCATTGATCAACCCCCTGTAAAGCTCCATTCAGACGTCCGCATGATTTTTACGGATCCACTGATAGATGGATCGGATCCGCAAAACGCATCCGGACGTCTGAATGAAGCCTTACAGGGGCGTGATCAATGACTGTGGTGATCACCCCATATAGACTCCCTGATCACCCCCCTGTCATTGATTACCCCCCTGTCATTGATTACCCCCCTGTAAAGCTCCATTCAGACGTCCGCATGATTTTTACGGATCCACTGATAGATGGATCGGATCCGCAAAACGCATCCGGTCGTCTGAATGAAGCCTTACAGGGGCATGATCAATGACTGTGGTGATCACCCCATATAGACTCCCTGATCACCCCCCTGTAAAGCTCCATTCAGATGTCCGCATGATTTTTACGGATGCACTGATACATGGATCGGATCCGCAAAACGCATCCGGTCGTCTGAATGAAGCCTTACAGGGGCATGATCAATGACTGTGGTGATCACCCCCCTGTCATTGATTACCCCCCTGTAAAGCTCCATTCAGACGTCCGCATGATTTTTACGGATGCACTGATAGATGGATCGGATCCGCAAAACGCATCCGGACGTCTGAATGAAGCCTTACAGGGGCGTGATCAATGACTGTGGTGATCACCCCATATAGACTCCCTGATCACCCCCCTGTCATTGATTACCCCCCTGTAAAGCTCCATTCAGACGTCCGCATGATTTTTACGGATGCACTGATAGATGGATCGGATCCGCAAAACGCATCCGGACGTCTGAATGAAGCCTTACAGGGGCATGATCAATGACTGTGGTGATCACCCCATATAGACTCCCTGATCACCCCCCTGTCATTGATTACCCCCCTGTCATTGATTACCCCCCTGTCATTGATTACCCCCCTGTAAAGCTCCATTCAGATGTCCGCATGATTTTTACGGATGCACTGATAGATGGATCGGATCCGCAAAACGCATCCGGACGTCTGAATGAAGCCTTACACGGGCGTGATCAATGACTGTGGTTATCACCCCATATAGACTCCCTGATCACCCCCCTGTCATTGATCACCCCCCTGTCATTGATCAACCCCCCTGTCATTGATCAACCCCCCTGTCATTGATCACCCCCCTGTCATTGATCACCCCTCTGTAAGGCTCCATTCAGATATTTTTTTGGCCCAAGTTAGCGGAATTATTTTTTTTTTTTCTTACAAAGTCTCATATTCCACTAACTTGTGTCAAAAAATAAAATCTCACATGAACTCACCATACCCCTCACGGAATCCAAATGCGTAAAATTTTTTAGACATTTATATTCCAGACTTCTTCTCACGCTTTAGGGCCCCTAGAATGCCAGGGCAGTATAAATACCCCACATGTGACCCCATTTCGGAAAGAAGACACCCCCAGGTATTCCGTGAGGGGCATATTGAGTCCATGAAAGATTGAAATTTTTGTCCCAAGTTAGCGGAACGGGAGACTTTGTGAGAAAAAAATTAAAAATATCAATTTCCGCTAACTTGTGCCAAAAAAAAAAAATTTCTATGAACTCGCCATGCCCCTCATTGAATACCTTGGGGTGTCTTCTTTCCAAAATGGGGTCACATGTGGGGTATTTATACTGCCCTGGCATTCTAGGGGCCCCAAAGCGTGAGAAGAAGTCTGGTATCCAAATGTCTAAAAATGCCCTCCTAAAAGGAATTTGGGCACCTTTGCGCATCTAGGCTGCAAAAAAGTGTCACACATCTGGTATCGCCGTACTCAGGAGAAGTTGGGGAATGTGTTTTGGGGTGTCATTTTACATATACCCATGCTGGGTGAGAGAAATATCTTGGTCAAATGCCAACTTTGTATAAAAAAATGGGAAAAGTTGTCTTTTGCCAAGATATTTCTCTCACCCAGCATGGGTATATGTAAAATGACACCCCAAAACACATTCCCCAACTTCTCCTGAATACGGCGATACCACATGTGTGACACTTTTTTGCAGCCTAGGTGGGCAAAGGGGCCCATATTCCAAAGAGCACCTTTAGGATTTCACAGGTCATTTACCTACTTACCACACATTAGGGCCCCTGGAAAATGCCAGGGCAGTATAACTACCCCACAAGTGACCCCATTTTGGAAAGAAGACACCCCAAGGTATTCCGTGAGGGGCATGGCGAGTTCCTAGAATTTTTTATTTTTTGTCACAAGTTAGTGGAAAATGCTTATTTTTTTTTTTTTTTTTTTTTTCATACAAAGTCTCATATTCCACTAACTTGTGACAAAAAATAAAAAGTTCCATGAACTCACTATGCCCATCAGCGAATACCTTGGGGTCTCTTCTTTCCAAAATGGGGTCACTTGTGGGGTAGTTATACTGCCCTGGCATTCTAGGGGCCCAAATGTGTGGTAAGGAGTTTGAAATCAAATTCTGTAAAAAATGACCTGTGAAATCCGAAAGGTGCTCTTTTGAATATGGGCCTCTTTGCCCACCTAGGCTGCAAAAAAGTGTCACACATCTGGTATCTCCGTAATCGGGAGAAGTTGGGGAATGTGTTTTGGGGTGTCATTTTACATATACCCATGCTGGGTGAGAGAAATATCTTGGCAAAAGACAACTTTTCCCATTTTTTTATACAAAGTTGGCATTTGACCAAGATATTTATCTCACCCAGCATGGGTATATGTAAAAAGACACCCCAAAACACATTCCTCAACTTCTCCTGAATACAGAGATACCACATGTGTGACACTTTTTTGCAGCCTAGGTGGGCAAAGGGGCCCACATTGCAAAGAGCACCTTTCGGATTTCACAGGTCATTTACCTACTTACCACACATTTGGGCCCCTAGAATGCCAGGGCAGTATAACTACCCCACAAGTGACCCCATTTTGGAAAGAAGAGACCCCAAGGTATTTCGTGATGGGCATAGTGAGTTCATAGAAGTTTTTATTTTTTGTCACAAGTTTGTGGAATATGAGACTTTGTATGAAAAAAAAAAAAAAAAAATCATCATTTTCCACTAACTTGTGACAAAAAATAAAAAATTCTAGGAACTCGCCATGCCCCTCACGGAATACCTTGGGGTGTCTTCTTTCCAAAATGGGGTCACTTGTGGGGTAGTTATACTGCCCTGGTATTCTAGGGGCCCAAATGTGTGGTAAGGAGTTTGAAATCAAATTCAGGAAAAAATGAGGAGTGAAATCCGAAAGGTGCTCTTTGGAATATGGGCCCCTTTGCCCACCTAGGCTGCAAAAAAGTGTCACACATCTGGTATCCCCGTACTCAGGAGAAGTTGAGGAATGTGTTTTGGGGTGTCTTTTTACATATACCCATGCTGGGTGAGATAAATATCTTGGTCAAATGACAACTTTGTATAAAAAAATGGGAAAAGTTGTCTTTTGCCAAGATATTTCTCTCACCCAGCATGGGTATATATAAAATGACACCCCAAAACACATTCCCCACCTTCTCCTGAGTACGGAGATACCAGATGTGTGACACTTTTTTGCAGCCTAGGTGGGCAAAGGGGCCCATATTCCAAAGAGCACCTTTCGGATTTCACAGGTCATTTTTTACAGAATTTGATTTCAAACTCCTTACCACACATTTGGGCCCCTAGAATGCCAGGGCAGTATAACTACCCCACAAGTGACCCCATTTTGGAAAGAAGAGACCCCAAGGTATTCGCTGATGGGCATAGTGAGTTCATAGAACTTTTTATTTTTTGTCACAAGTTAGTGGAATATGAGACTTTGTAAGAAAAAAAAAAAAAAATCATCATTTTCCGCTAACTTGTGACAAAAAATAAAAAGTTCTATGAACTCACTATGCCCATCAGCGAATACCTTAGGGTGTGTACTTTCAGAAATGGGGTCATTTGTGGGGTGTTTGTACTGTCTGGCCATTGTAGAACCTCAGGAAACATGACAGGTGCTCAGAAAGTCAGAGCTGCTTCAAAAAGCGTAAATTCACATTTTTGTACCATAGTTTGTAAACGCTATAACTTTTACCCAAACCATTTTTTTTTTACCCAAACATTTTTTTTTTATCAAAGACATGTAGAACTATAAATTTAGAGCAAAATTTCTATATGGATGTCGTTTTTTTTGCAAATTTTTACAACTGAAAGTGAAAAATGTCATTTTTTTGCAAAAAAATCGTTAAATTTCGATTAATAACAAAAAAAGTAAAAATGTCAGCAGCAATGAAATACCACCAAATGAAAGCTCTATTAGTGAGAAGAAAAGGAGGTAAAATTCATTTGGGTGGTAAGTTGCATGACCGAGCAATAAACGGTGAAAGTAGTGTAGGTCAGAAGTGTAAAAAGTGGCCTGGTCTTTCAGGGTGTTTAAGCACTGGGGGCTGAGGTGGTTAATGTTCCCGCTCTCCCCCATTTTGTCTCTGACATTTGTGGTAATTCCTGCATATTTGGGGGTGTTTTCAGTTATGTGAACACCTGTACCCCAAATGTCTGCGTGATAAAATGATAAGAAAAAAGCTAATTCCTTTCTCGTCACTCAAAGATTCTGTTAAAATTACAAAATAAATAAAACTATATGAAGGCGTCTTTTGAGAGAGTCACGCTGTGTCCTCGGACACTGTTCACATGAAGAGGACATACATATGATATAAGCAGACAATGCTAAGACCCCCCCCCCCCCCCCCCCCTAATGCTGACCACCTAAAATCCAGCATTGACCAGAAATGGTAGGTGAGACTAAGGGGGAGACTTATCTTCTCTCTGCAGCAGAAAAGTGGCTTTAAAAAGTCACTTAAATGTGTTTGGAACTCATTGTGTCAGTGTGTCATTGTCCTATCCCCCAGGTGTCAGTGTGTCATTGTCCTGCCCCCCAGGTATCACTGTGTCATTGTCCTATCCCCCAGGTGTCAGTGTGTCATTGTCCTGCCCCCCAGGTATCACTGTGTCATTGTCCTATCCCCCAGGTGTCAGTGTTTCATTGTCCTGCCCCCCAGGTGTCAGTGTCATTGTCCTATTCCCCCAGGTGTCAGTGTGTCATTGTCCTGCCCCCCAGGTGTCAGTGTGTCATTGTCCTATCCCCCAGGTGTCAGTGTGTCATTGTCCTATCCCCCCAGGTGTCAGTGTGTCATTGTCCTATCCCCCAGGTGTCAGTGTTTCATTGTCCTATCCCCCCAGGTGTCAGTGTGTCATTGTCCTGCCCCCCAGGTGTCAGTGTGTCATTGTCCTATCCCCCAGGTGTCAGTGTGTCATTGTCCTATCCCCCAGGTGTCAGTGTGTCATTGTCCTATCCCCCAGGTGTCAGTGTGTCATTGTCCTATCCCCCCAGGTGTCAGTGTGTCATTGTCCTATCCCCCAGGTGTCAGTGTGTCATTGTCCTGCCCCCCAGGTATCACTGTGTCATTGTCCTATCCCCCAGGTGTCAGTGTGTCATTGTCCTGCCCCCCAGGTATCACTGTGTCATTGTCCTATCCCCCAGGTGTCAGTGTGTCATTGTCCTGCCCCCCAGGTATCACTGTGTCATTGTCCTGCCCCCCAGGTATCACTGTGTCATTGTCCTATCCCCCAGGTATCACTGTGTCATTGTCCTATCCCCCAGGTGTCAGTGTTTCATTGTCCTGCCCCCCAGGTGTCAGTGTCATTGTCCTATCCCCCCAGGTGTCAGTGTGTCATTGTCCTATCCCCCCAGGTGTCAGTGTGTCATTGTCCTATCCCCCAGGTGTCAGTGTGTCATTGTCCTATCCCCCCAGGTGTCAGTGTGTCATTGTCCTATCCCCCAGGTGTCAGTGTGTCATTGTCCTGCCCCCCAGGTATCACTGTGTCATTGTCCTATCCCCCAGGTATCACTGTGTCATTGTCCTATCCCCCAGGTGTCAGTGTTTCATTGTCCTGCCCCCCAGGTGTCAGTGTCATTGTCCTATCCCCCCAGGTGTCAGTGTGTCATTGTCCTATCCCCCCAGGTGTCAGTGTGTCATTGTCCTATCCCCCAGGTGTCAGTGTGTCATTGTCCTATCCCCCCAGGTGTCAGTGTGTCATTGTCCTATCCCCCAGGTGTCAGTGTGTCATTGTCCTGCCCCCCAGGTATCACTGTGTCATTGTCCTATCCCCCAGGTGTCAGTGTGTCATTGTCCTGCCCCCCAGGAATCACTGTGTCATTGTCCTATCCCCCAGGTGTCAGTGTTTCATTGTCCTGCCCCCCAGGTGTCAGTGTCATTGTCCTATTCCCCCAGGTGTCAGTGTGTCATTGTTCTGCCCCCCAGGTGTCAGTGTGTCATTGTCCTATCCCCCAGGTGTCAGTGTGTCATTGTCCTATCCCCCCAGGTGTCAGTGTGTCATTGTCCTATCCCCCAGGTGTCAGTGTTTCATTGTCCTATCCCCCCAGGTGTCAGTGTGTCATTGTCCTATCCCCCAGGTGTCAGTGTGTCATTGTCCTATCCCCCAGGTGTCAGTGTGTCATTGTCCTATTCCCCCAGGTGTCAGTGTGTCATTGTCCTATCCCCCAGGTGTCAGTGTGTCATTGTCCTATCCCCCAGGTATCACTGTGTCATTGTCCTATCCCCCAGGTGTCAGTGTGTCATTGTCCTGCCCCCCAGGTATCACTGTGTCATTGTCCTGCCCCCCAGGTATCACTGTGTCATTGTCCTATCCCCTAGGTATCACTGTGTCATTGTCCTATCCCCCAGGTGTCAGTGTTTCATTGTCCTGCCCCCCAGGTGTCAGTGTCATTGTCCTATCCCCCCAGGTGTCAGTGTGTCATTGTCCTATCCCCCCAGGTGTCAGTGTGTCATTGTCCTATCCCCCAGGTGTCAGTGTGTCATTGTCCTATCCCCCAGGTGTCAGTGTTTCATTGTCCTGCCCCCCAGGTGTCAGTGTCATTGTCCTATCCCCCCAGGTGTCAGTGTGTCATTGTCCTATCCCCCCAGGTGTCAGTGTGTCATTGTCCTATCCCCCAGGTGTCAGTGTGTCATTGTCCTATCCCCCAGGTGTCAGTGTGTCATTGTCCTATCCCCCAGGTATCACTGTGTCATGGTCACGTTCTCTGGGTGTCAGTGTGTCATTGTCCTATCCCCCAGGTGTCAGTGTGTCATTGTCTTGTCCCCCGGGTGTCAGTGTGTCATTGTCCTATCCCCCAGGTGTCAGTGTGTCATTGTCCTATCCCCCAGGTGTCAGTGTGTCATTGTCCTATCTCCCAGGTGTCAGTGTGTCATTGTCCTATCCCCCAGGTATCACTGTGTCATGGTCACGTTCTCTGGGTGTCAGTGTGTCATTGTCCTATCCCCCAGGTGTCAGTGTGTCATTGTCCTGCCCCCCAGGTATCACTGTGTCATTGTCCTATCCCCCAGGTATCACTGTGTCATTGTCCTAACCCCCAGGTGTCAGTGTTTCATTGTCCTATCCCCCCAGGTGTCAGTGTGTCATTGTCCTGCCCCCCAGGTATCACTGTGTCATTGTCCTGTACCCCAGGTGTCAGTGTGTCATTGTCCTGCCCCCCAGGTATCACTGTGTCATTGTCCTATCCCCCAGGTGTCAGTGTGTCATTGTCCTATCCCCCCAGGTATCACTGTGTCATTGTCCTGTACCCCAGGTGTCAGTGTGTCATTGTCCTGCCCCCCAGGTATCACTGTGTCATTGTCCTGTACCCCAGGTGTCAGTGTGTCATTGTCCTGCCCCCCAGGTATCACTGTGTCATTGTCCTATCCCCCAGGTGTCAGTGTGTCATTGTCCTATCCCCCCAGGTATCACTGTGTCATTGTCCTGTCCCCCAGTTATCAGTTTGTCATTTTCCTGTTCCACGGGTGTCAGTGTGTCATTGTCTTGTCCTCCAGGTGTCAGTGTTTCATTGTCCTGACCCTCAAGTGTCAGTGTGTCATTGTCCTGCCTTCCAGGTGTCTGTGTTTCATTGTCTAGTCGTCCAGATGTCAGTGTGTCATTGTCCTGTCCCCCAGGTGTCAGTGAGTGATTGTCCTGTCCCCCCAGGTGTCAGTGTGTCATTGTCCTGTCCCCCAGGTGTCAGTGAGTGATTGTCCTGTCCCCCCAGGTGTCAGTGTGTCATTGTCCTATCCTCCAGGTGTCAGTTTGTCATTTTCCTGTCCCGTCAGTGTGTCATTGTCCTGTCCCTCCAGGTGTCAGTGTGTCATTGTCTTGTCCCCCCAGGTATCAGTGTGTCATTGTCCTGTCACCCTTACGTGCCAGTGTGTCATTTTCATGTCCTCCATTTGTCAGTGTTTCATTGTCCTTTCACCCCAGGTGTCAATGTGTCAATATCATGTACCCCCAGGTGTCATTGTCCTCTGCCCCCATGTGTCAATGTGTCATTTTCTTTTACCTCCAGGTGTCAGTGTGTCATTGTCCTGTCCTCCAGATGTCAGTGTGTCATTTTCCTGTCCTCCGGATGTCAGTGTGTCATTGTCCTGTCCTCCGGATGTCAGTGTGTCATTGTCCTGTCCTCCGGATGTCAGTGTGTCATTGTCCTGTCCTCCGGATGTCAGTGTGTTATTTTCCTGTCCTCCGGATGTCAGTGTGTCATTTTCCTGTCCTCCGTATGTCAGTGTGTCATTGTCCTGTCCTCCGGATGTCAGTGTGTCATTGTCCTGTCCTCCGGATGTCAGTGTGTCATTTTCCTGTCCTCCGGATGTCAATGTGTCATTTTCCTGTCCTCCGGATGTCAGTGTGTCATTGTCCTGTTCTCCAGGGGTCAGTGTGTCATGGTCCTTTCCCCCCAGGTGACAGTGTGTCATCGTACTGTCCCCACAGGTGTCACCGTGTCATCGTCCTGTCCTACAGATGTCAGAGTGTCATTTTCCAGTCCTCCAGTTGTCAATGTGTCATTGTTCTGTCCTCCAGGTGTCAGTGTGTCATCTTACTGTCCCCCCAGGTGTCAGTGTGTCATCATTCTTTCCCCCAGGTGTCAATGTGTCATCGTACTGTCCTCCGGATGTCATTGTGTCATTGACTTTTCCCCCAGGTGTCAGTGTGTCATTGTCCTGTTATCCGTATGTCAGTGTGTCATCGTCCTGTCCTCCAGGTGTCGGTGTGTCATTTTCCTGACCTCTATATGTCAGTGTGTCATCGTCCTGTCCTCCAGATGTCAGTGTGTCATTGTCCTGTGCCTCATTGTGTTATTCTCCGGTCCTCCAGATGTCAGTGTGTCATCGTCCTGTCCTCCAGATGTCAGTGTGTCATTGTCCTATCCTCCAGATGTCAGTGTGTCATTGTCCGGTCCTCCAGATGTCAGTGTGTCATCGTCCTGTCCTCCAGATGTCAGTGTGTCATTGTCCTGTCCTCCAGATGTCAGTGTGTCATTGTCCTGTGCCTCATTGTGTTATTCTCCGGTCCTCCAGATGTCAGTGTGTCATTGTCCTGTCCTCCAGATGTCAGTGTGTCATTGTCCTGTGCCTCATTGTGTCATTCTCCGGTCCTCCAGATGTCAGTGTGTCATTTTCCCATGCTCCAGGTGTCAGTTTGTCATTGTTCTATCCCCCAGGTGTCAGTGTGTCATTGTCCTGTCCCCCAGGTGTCAGTGTGTCATTGTCCTGTCCCCCAGGTGCCAGTGTGTCATTTTCATGTCCTCCATTTGTCCAGTCCTCCAGTTGTCAATGTGTCATCGTTCTTTCCCCCAGTTGTCAATGTGTCATCGTACTGTCCTCTGCATGTCATTGTGTCATTGTGTCATTTATTTTTCCCCCAGGTGTCAGTGTGTCGTTGTCCTGTTATCTGGATGTCTGTGTGTTATCGTCCTGTCCTCCAGGTGTCAGTGTGTCATTTTCCTGACCTCTATATGTCAGTCTGTCATTGTCCCGTTCTCCAGGTGTCAGTTTGTTATTGTCCTGTCCCACAGGTGTCAGTGTGTCATTTTCCTGTCCACCAGATGTCATTGTGTCATTGTTTTGTCTTCCAGATGTCAGTGTGTCATCGTCCTCTCCCCCAGTTTATCATTGTCCTGTCCCCCAGATGTCTTTGTCCTGTCTTCGAGATGTCTTTGTGTAATTGTCCTGTCCCACAAATGTCAGTGTGTCATTTTCCTGTCCTCCAGAAGTCAGCGTGTCATTTTCCTGTCCCCCAGGTGTCAGTTTCTCATTGTCCTGTCCCCCAGGTGTCAGTGTGTCATTATCCTGTTCTCCAGATGTCAGTGTGTCATTGTCCTTCCCCCCAGGTGTCAGTGTGTCATTGTCCTTCCCCCCAGGTGTCAGTTTGTCATTGTCCTGTCCCACAGGTGTCAGTTTGTCATTGTCCTGTCCCACAGGTGTCAGTGTGTCATTATCCTGTTCTCCAGGTGTCAGTGTGTCATTATCCTATCCCCCAGGTGTCAGTGTGTCATTGTCCTTCCCCCCAGGTGTCAGTTTGTCATTGTCCTGTCCCACAGGTGTCAGTATGTCATTGTCCTGTCCCACAGGTGTCAGTATGTCATTGTCCTGTCCCCCAGGTGTCAGTGTGTCATTATCCTGTTCTCCAGGTGTCAGTGTGTCATTATCCTGTCCCCCAGATGTCATTGTGTCATCGTCCTGTCCTCCAGGTGTCAGTGAATTATAGTCCTGTGCCCCTTGTGTCAGTGTGTAATTCTCCTGTCCCCCAGGTCTCAGTCTGTCATTGTCCCGTCCTCCAGGTATCACTTTGTTATTTTCCTGTCCCACAAGTGTCAGTGTGTCATTGTCCTCCTGTCCCACAGGTGTCAGTGTGTCATTGTCCTGCCCCCCAAGTGTCAGTGTGTCATTGTTCTGTCCTCCAGGTGTCAGCGTGTCATTATCCTGCCCCCCAAGTGTCAGTGTGTCATTGTCCTCCTGTCCCACAGGTGTCAGTGTATCATTGTCCTCCTGCCCCCCAAGTGTCAGTGTGTCATTGTTCTGTCCTCCAGGTGTCAGCGTGTCATTGTCTTGTCCCACAGGTGTCAGTTTGTCATTGTCCTGTCTTCCAGATGCCAGTGTGTCATCGTCCTGTCCCCCATTGTGTTATTGTCCTGTCCTCCAGATTTCTTTGTCCTGTCTTCGAGATGTCATTGTGTAAGTGCCCTGTCCCACAGGTATCATTGTGTCATTTTCCTGTTCTCCAGATGTCAGTGTGTCATTGTCCTGTCTTCCAGATGTCAGTGTGTCATCGTATTGTACCCCAGGTGTCAGTGTGTCATTGTCCTGTATCCTAGGTGTCAGTGTGTCATCGTCCTTCCCCTCCAGGTGTCATTGTGTCATTGTCCTGTCCCCCAGATGTCATTGTGTCATTGTCCTGTCCCCCAGATGTCAGTGTGTCATTGTCCTGTCCCCCAGGTGTCAGTGTGTCATTGTCCCGTCCTCCAGGTGTCAGTGTGTCATTGTCCTGTCCCCCAGGTGTCAGTGTGTCATTGTCCCGTCCTCCAGGTGTCAGTTTGTCATTGTCTTGTCCCACAGGTGTCAGTATGTCATTTTCCTGTCCTCCAGATGTCATTGTCCTGTCTTCCAGATGTCAGTGTGTCATCGTCCTGTCCCCTATGTGTTAGTGTGTCATTGTGTTGTCCCCCATAGTGTCATCATCCTGTCCTCCAGGTGTCAGGTTGTCATTGTCCTGTCCCTCAGATGTCTTTGTCCTGTCTTCCAGATGTCATCGTGTCATTGTCCTGTCCCACAGGCATCAGTGTGTCATTTTCCTGTCCTCCAGATGTTAGTTTGTCATTTTCCTGTCCTCCAGATGTCAGTGTGTCATCGTCCTTTTCCTGTATATGTTAGTTTGTCATTGTCCTTTCCCCCAGATGTCATTGTCCTGTCTTTGAGGTTTTATCTTGTCATTGTTCTGTCCACCCAGGTGTCAGTGTGTCATCGCCCTGTCCTCCAGGTGTCAGTTTATTATAATCCTGTCCCCCATGTGTTAGTGTGTCATTGTCCTGTCCCTCAGATGGCAGTGTGCCAGTCCTGTCTCCTAGTTGTCAGCGTGTCATTGTCATATCCCACAGGTGTCAGTGTTTCATTGTCCTCTCTTCCAGGTGTCATTGTCCTGCTTCCCCCCCCCCCCCCCCCCCCCCCAAGTGTCATTGTGTGATTTTCCTGTCCCCCTAAGTGTCAATGTGTCATTGTCCTGTCCTCCAGATGTCAGTCTGTCATCGTATTGTCCCCCGGGTGTCAGTGTGTCATTGTCCTGTACCCCAGGTGTCAGTGTGTCATTGTCCTGTATCCTAGCTGTCAGTGTGTCATCGTCTTATCCCCCAGGTGTCAGTGTGTCATTGTCCTGCCCCCCAGGTATCACTGTGTCATTGTCCTGTCCCCCAGATGTCAGTGTGTTATTGTCCTGTCCCCCAGGTGTCAGTGTGTCATTGTTCCGTCCTCCAGGTGTCAGTTTGTCATTGTCTTGTCCCCCATTGTTTTATTGTCCTGTCCTCCAGATGTCAGTGTGTTATTGTACTGTCCTCCAGATGTCAGTGTGTCATCGTCTTATCCCCCAGGTGTCAGTGTGTCATTGTCCTTCCCCCCTAGATGTCAGTGTGTCATTGTCTTGTCCCCCGGGTGTCAGTGTGTCATTGTCCTGTCCCCCAGGTGTCAGTGTGTCATTGTCCTGTCCTCCAGATGTCAGTGTGTTATTGTACTGTCCTCCAGATGGCAGTGTGTCATCGTCTTATCCCCCAGGTGTCAGTGTGTCATTGTCCTTCCCCCCTAGATGTCAGTGTGTCATTGTCTTGTCCCCCAGGTGTCAGTGTGTCATTGTCCTGTCCCCCAGGTGTCAGTGTGTCATTGTCCTGTCCCCCAGGTGTCAGTGTGTCATTGTCCTGTCCTCCAGGTGTCAGGGTGTCATTGTCCTGTCCCCCAGATGTCAGTGTGTCATCGTCTTATCCCCCAGATGTCAGTGTGTCATTGTCCTTCCCCCCTAGATGTCAGTGTGTCATCGTCTTGTCCCCCGGGTGTCAGTGTGTCATTGTCCTGTTCCCCAGGTGTCAGTGTATCATTGTCCTTCCCTCCCAGGTGTCAGTGTGTCATTGTCCCCCCCCCCCCCAGGTGTCAGTGTGTCATTGTCCTTCCCCCCCAGGTGTCAGTGTGTCATTGTCCTTCCCCCCCAGGTGTCAGGGTGTCATTGTCCTTCCCCCCTCAGGTATCAGTGTGTCATTGTCCTGTACCCCAGGTGTCAGTGTGTCATTGTCCTTCCCCCCCAGGTGTCATTGTCCTGTACCCCAGGTGTCAGTGTGTCATTGTCCTTCCCCCCAGGTGTCAGTGTGTCATTGTCCTGTACCCCAGGTGTCAGTGTGTCTTTGTCCTGTACCCCAGGTGTCAGTGTGTCATTGTCCTGTCCCCCAGGTGTCAGTGTGTCATTGTCCTGTCCCCCAGGTGTCAGTGTGTCATTGTCCTTCCCCCCTAGATGTCAGTGTGTCATTGTCTTGTCCCCCGGGTGTCAGTGTGTCATTGTCCTTCCCCCCTAGATGTCAGTGTGTCATCGTCTTGTCCCCCGGGTGTCAGTGTGTCATTGTCCTGTTCCCCAGGTGTCAGTGTGTCATTGTACTTCCCCCCCAGGTGTCAGTGTATCATTGTCCTTCCCTCCCAGGTGTCAGTGTGTCATTGTCCTTCCCCCCTCAGGTGTCAGTGTGTCATTGTCCTGTACCCTAGGTGTCAGTGTGTCATTGTCCTATCCCCCAGGTGTCAGTGTGTCATTGTCCTATCCCCCAGGTGTCAGTGTGTCATTGTCCTTCCCCCCAGGTGTCAGTGTGTCATTGTCCTGTACCCCAGGTGTGAGTGTGTCATTGTCCTGCCCTTCAGGTATCAGTGTGTCATTGTCCTGTCCCCCAGGTATCAGTGTGTCATTGTCGTGTCCCCCAGGTGCCATTGTGTCATTGTCCTGTCCCCTAGGTGTCAGTGTGTCATTGTACAGTCCTCCGGTTGTCAATGTGTCATTGTCCTGTCCTCCAGGTGTGTGTGTCTTTGTCCTGTCCTCCAGCTGTCAGTGTGTCATTGTCCTGTCCTCCAGGTGTCATTGTCCTGTCCTCCAGGTGTCAGTGTGACATTTTCCTCTCCCCCAGGTGTCAGTGTGTAATTTTCCTCTCCCCCAGGTGTTATCGTTTTATCGTCCTGTCCCCCAGGTGTTATCGTTTCATCGTCCTGTCCCCCAGGTATTAGCGTGTCATCGTCCTGTCCTCTACGTGTCAGTGTGTCATTGTCCTGTCCTCCAGGTGTCAGTGTGTCATTGTCCTGTCCTCCAGGTGTGTGTGTCTTTGTCCTGTCCTCCAGCTGTCAGTGTGTCATTGTCCTGTCCTCCAGGTGTCATTGTCCTGTCCTCCAGGTGTCATTGTCCTGTCCTCCAGGTGTCAGTGTGTCATTGTTCTGTCCTCCAGGTGTCATTGTCCTGTCCTCCAGGTGTCAGTGTGACATTTTCCTCTCCCCCAGGTGTCAGTGTGTAATTTTCCTCTCCCCCAGGTGTTATCGTTTCATCGTCCTGTCCCCCAGGTGTTATCGTGTCATCGTCCTGTCCCCCAGGTATTAGCGTGTCATCGTCCTTTTCCCCAGGTGTTATCGTTTCATCGTCCTGTCCCCCAGGTATTAGCGTGTCATCGTCCTGTCCTCTACGTGTCAGTGTGTCATTGTCCTGTCCTCCAGGTGTCAGTGTGTCATTGTCCTGTCCTCCAGGTGTGTGTGTCATTGTCCTGTCCTCCAGGTGTCATTGTTCTGTCCTCCAGGTGTCAGTGTGTCATTTTCCTCTCCCCCAGGTGTCAGTGTGTCATTTTCCTCTCCCCCAGGTGTTATCGTTTCATCGTCCTGTCCCCCAGGTATTAGCGTGTCATCGTCCTGTCCTCTACGTGTCAGTGTGTCATTGTCCTGACCTCTGGGTGTCATTTTTCCATCGTCATGTACCCCATCTCTCAGATGGCAAGGGCTGCAGAAGTGACTTTTGGTTGCGATGATACAAAGATAACCGGATTTACCTATTTGAATCAATTAGCATGATGAAGATAATGTGGATCTATAAACATGGATGATGACCGCCGGACATAACACCGATAGTTTTATCCTCACAATTTATGTCCCAGCAACTCCCAGAAATACAAGGAAGCGGAGTCATCAGCTGCATAGTCAATGAGGGCTGATGGCAGCTGACAGCGCAGGGCTGGCCACCATAACAGCTTTTATTCCGGCTGTATTTTCTAAATTTAATGCTATTGTAATATTTACAGAGTCAGTAAAAAGTGGTCACAGTCCCTGGGCAACGCTTATTTAATGAGCAGTAGCAGGATTATCAGTGAGTCCTCAATCAGCCAGCAAGGGGCGCTCTACACCACAGAAACAGAGGGAGCAGTTACTGAGAATATGAGAAGTGCAGGGAATGAGCTAGCAGAGGAGGCAGTGAGTGGCCCAGGAGGTGTCGGCCTGGACACAGAGCACAAAGCGTTGCAATCAGGGTCTCTGCACGCTCAGGGTGCGCTCACAATTTTCACACATCATGCCGGGTCCTGCTCACTTCTAAAGGACACAGACTCAGGGTGCACTCACAATTTTCACTTGTCATGCTTGGTCCTGGTCACATTTATAGGACACAGACCGAGGGTACGCTCACACTTGTCACACATCATGCCGGGTCCTGCTCACTTCCATAGGACACAGACCGAGGGTACGCTCACACTTGTCACACATCATGCCGGGTCCTGCTCACTTCCATAGGACACAGACCGAGGGTACGCTCACACTTGTCACACATCATGCCGGGTCCTGCTCACTTCTATAGGACACAGACCGAGGGTACGCTCACACTTGTCACACATCATGCCGGGTCCTGCTCACTTCTATAGGACACAGACCGAGGGTACGCTCACACTTGTCACACATCATGCCGGGTCCTGCTCACTTCTATAGGAACCAGACTGAGGGTGCGCTCACACTTGTCACACATCATGCCGGATCCTACTTACTTCTATAGGACCCAGACTGAGGGTGCGCTCACACTTGTCACACATCATGCCGGATCCTACTTACTTCTATAGGACACAGACCGAGGGTACGCTCACACTTGTCACACATCATGCCGGGTCCTGCTCACTTCCATAGGACACAGACCGAGGGCACGCTCACACTTGTCACACATCATGCCGGGTCCTGCTCACTTCTATAGGACCCAGACTGAGGGTGCGCTCACACTTGTCACACATCATGCCGGGTCCTGCTCACTTCTATAGGAACCAGACTGAGGGTGCGCTCACACTTGTCACACATCATGCCGGATCCTACTTACTTCTATAGGACCCAGACTGAGGGTGCGCTCACACTTGTCACACATCATGCCGGGTCCTGCTCACTTCTATAGGAACCAGACTGAGGGTGCGCTCACACTTGTCACACATCATGCCGGATCCTACTTACTTCTATAGGACCCAGACTGAGGGTGCGCTCACACTTGTCACACATCATGCCGGGTCCTGCTCACTTCTATAGGACCCAGACTGAGGGTGCGCTCACACTTGTCACACATCATGCCGGATCCTACTTACTTCTATAGGACCTAGACCGAGGGTACGCTCACACTTGTCACACATCATGCCGGGTCCTGCTCACTTCTATAGGACACAGACCGAGGGTGCGCTCACACTTGTCACACATCATGCCGGATCCTACTTACTTCTATAGGAACCAGACTGAGGGTGCGCTCACACTTGTCACACATCATGCCGGATCCTACTTACTTCTATAGGACCCAGACTGAGGGTGCGCTCACACTTGTCACACATCATGCCGGATCCTACTTACTTCTATAGGACCTAGACCGAGGGTACGCTCACACTTGTCACACATCATGCCGGGTCCTGCTCACTTCTATAGGACACAGACCGAGGGTACGCTCATACTTGTCACACATCATGCCGGGTCCTGCTCACTTCTATAGGAACCAGACTGAGGGTGCGCTCACACTTGTCACACATCATGCCGGGTCCTGCTCACTTCTATAGGAACCAGACTGAGGGTGCGCTCACACTTGTCACACATCATGCCGGGTCCTGCTCACTTCTATAGGAACCAGACTGAGGGTGCGCTCACACTTGTCACACATCATGCCGGATCCTACTTACTTCTATAGGACCTAGACTGAGGGTGCACTCACACTTGTCACACATCATGCCGGGTCTTGCTCACCACATGCTGCAGATTTGTTGCAGAAATTTCCTTCTGAAAAAAATGCGGCAGCACACAGTATGTCCTTTCCGTAGCCCACAAAAAAAAAAATTAGAGCATGTCCAATTCTTGTCCGTTTTAGGCATTGTTACAATGGATCAAAAAAAAAAAAAAAACGGATGTCATACATTGTTTTATTTTGAGGATCCGCAATTTGCAGACCGCAAAACACATACGGTCGTGTGCATGTAGCCTTACTCAGTACTTTGTTTAAAAACATTCTGATGCTTTTTCATTGGTAAATAAAAAAAATAAAAAAATAATCTGTCCAAAAATGCTTTTATTAAGGTTAAAGGGGTCCTCTCACTTCAGCGAGTGGCATTTACGACGTAGAGAAAGTTAATACAAGCCACTTACTAATGTACTGTTATCCATATTGCTTCCTTTGCCGGCTGGATTAATTTTTCCATCACATTATACACTGCTCGTTTCCATAGTCACAGACCACCCTGCAATCCAGCATCGGTGGCCGTGCTTGCACAATATAGGAAAAAGAACTAGCCTATGTGCGCTCCCTTGGTCCCGGCCACCAGAGAGGCCAACGCTTTTTCCTATAGTGTGCAAGCACGACCACCACTGATGGATGTGAGGGTGGTCTGTAACCATGGAAACGAGCAGTGTATAATGTGATGGAAAAATGAATCCAGACAGCAAAGGAGGAAATATGGATAATAACAATACATTAGTAAGTGGCTTGTATTAACTTTCTCTACATGATAAATGCAACTTGCGTTTTTATGTGAAATAAGTCTTTGCGTTTTTATTGAAATAAACTCAGGCTACGTGATCTCTGCTTGTAGGCTATCTGAAGCTTTGGGGTATTTCTTCTGGCGCTGCCTGTATTTTGGGATCCCTCTGTGATTGAGCAGGGAGTGTATAGCATTTTTCTAGGTTTTCGAAGCTTATGGCTGAATAACTTGGGGGTTGACAGGAGTCCATGATCCGACACCCGGCAGATATTGCTCATGTCTGGTTTTACTGATCCATAAGTGAAATGTGTGTTACTGAAGGCAGACATTACAGAGCGGGTCCATTCTCTAGGTCAAGGATGCTCAACCTGCGACCCTCCAGCTGTTGTAAAACTGCAACTCCCACCATGCACTGCTGTAGGCTGAGCAGATTTGTGCATCCCTTTAACCGCCTAACGCAGGATTGCGTTCCGGAGGCGGCAGCCCTGCGCACAGTCACGCATATACGCGTCATCTCGCGAGACGCGAGATTTCCTGTGAACGCGCGCACACAGGCGCGCGCGCTCACAGGATCGGAAGGTAAGCGAGTGGATCTCCAGCCTGCCAGCGGCGATCGTTCGCTGGCAGGCTGGAGATGTGATTTCTGTTTTGATAACAGAGTCTAATATACCTGGTCCTCTGGTGGTCCCTTTTGTTTGGATCGACCACCAGAGGACACAGGTAGCTCAGTAAAGTAGCACCAAACACCACTACACTACACCCCCCCCTGTCACTTATTAACCCCTTATGAACCCCTGATCACCCCATATAGACTCCCTGATCACCCCCCTGTCATTGATCACCCCCCTGTCATTGATCACCCCGCTGTAAGGCTGCATTCAGATGTCCGTATGATTTTTACGGATCCACTGATACATGGATCGGATCCGCAAAACACATACGGACATCTGAATGGAGCCTTACAGGGGGGTGATCACCCCATATAGACTCCCTGATCACCCCCCTGTCATTGATCACCCCCCTGTCATTGATCACCCCCCTGTCAGGCTGCATTCAGATGTCCGTATGATTTTTACGGATCCACTGATACATGGATCGGATCCGCAAAACACATACGGACATCTGAATGGAGCCTTACAGTGAGGTGATCACCCCATATAGACTCCCTGATCACCCCCCTGTCATTGATCACCCCCCTGTCATTGATCACCCCCCTGTAAGGCTGCATTCAGATGTCTGTATGATTTTTACGGATCCACTGATACATGGATCGGATCCGCAAAACACATACGGACATCTGAATGGAGCCTTACAGGGGGGTGATCACCCCATATAGACTCCCTGATCACCCCCCTGTCATTGATCACCCCCTTGTCATTGATCACCCCCCTGTCAGGCTGCATTCAAATGTCCGTATGATTTTTACGGATCCACTGATACATGGATCGGATCCGCAAAACACATACGGACATCTGAATGGAGCCTTATAGGGGGGTGATCAATGACAGGGGGGTGATCACCCCATATAGACTCCCTGATCACCCCCCTGTCATTGATCACCCCCCTGTCATTGATCACCCCCCTGTCATTGATCACCCCCCTGTAAGGCTCCATTCAGACATTTTTTTGGCCCAGGTTAGCGGAAATTTTTTTTTTTTTTCTTACAAAGTCTCATATTCCACTAACTTGTGTCAAAAAATAAAATCTCACATGAACTCACCATGCGTAAAATTTTTTAGACATTTATATTCCAGACTTCTTCTCACGCTTTAGGGCCCCTAGAATGCCAGGGCAGTATAAATACCCCACATGTGACCCCATTTCGGAAAGAAGACACCCCAAGGTATTCCGTGAGGGGCATATTGAGTCCATGAAAGATTGAAATTTTTGTCCCAAGTTAGCGGAAAGGGAGACTTTGTGAGAAAAAAAAAAATATCAATTTCCGCTAACTTGTGCCAACTCAGGAGAAGTTGGGCAATGTGTTTTGGGGTGTCATTTTACATATACCCATGCTGGGTGAGATAAATATCTTGATCAAATGCCAACTTTGTATAAAAAATGGGAAAAGTTGTCTTTTGCCGAGATATTTCTCTCACCCAGCATGAGTATATGTAAAAAGACACCCCAAAACACATTGCCCAACTTCTCCTGAATACGGCGATACCACATGTGTGACACTTTTTTGCAGCCTAGGTGGGCAAAGGGGCCCACATTCCAAAGAGCACCTTTAGGATTTCACAGGTCATTTACCTACTTACCACACATTAGGGCCCCTGGAAAATGCCAGGGCAGTATAACTACCCCACAAGTGACCCCATTTTGGAAAGAAGACACCCCAAGGTATTCCGTGAGGGGCATGGCGAGTTCCTAGAATTTTATATTTTTTGTCACAAGTTAGCGGAAAATTATGATTTTTTTTTTCCCTTACAAAGTCTCATATTCCACTAACTTGTGACAAAAAATAAAAACTCACTATGCCCATCACGAAATACCTTGTTGGTCCCCATTTGGGCCCCTAGAATCCCAGGGCAGTATAACTACCCCACAAGTGACCCCATTTTGGAAAGAAGACACCTCAAGGTATTCGATGATGGGCATAGTGAGTTCATAGAAGTTTTTATTTTTTGTCACAAGTTAGTGGAATATGAGACTTTGTAAGAAAAAAAAAAAATCATCATTTTCCACTAACTTGTGACAAAAAATAAAAAGTTCTATGAACTCACTATGCCCATCAGCGAATACCTTAGGGTGTCTACTTTCCGAAATGGGGTCATTTGTGGGGTGTTTCTACTGTCTGGGCATTGTAGAACCTCAGGAAACATGACAGGTGCTCAGAAAGTCAGAGCTGCTTCAAAAAGCGGAAATTCACATTTTTGTACCATAGTTTGTAAACGCTATAACTTTTACCCAAACAATTTTTTTTTTTTACCCAAACATTTTTTTTTTATCAAAGACATGTAGAACAATAAATTTAGAGAAAAATTTATATATGGATGTCGTTTTTTTTGCAAAATTTTACAACTGAAAGTGAAAAATGTCATTTTTTTGCAAAAAAATCGTTAAATTTCGATTAATAACAAAAAAAGTAAAAATGTCAGCAGCAATGAAATACCACCAAATGAAAGCTCAATTAGTGAGAAGAAAATGAGGTAAAATTCATTTGGGTGGTAAGTTGCATGACCGCGCAATAAACGGTGAAAGTAGTGTAGGTCAGAAGTGTAAAAAGTGGCCTGGTCTTTAAGGGTGTTTAAGCTATAGGGGCTGAGGTGGTTAATATGGTCAGGTGCGAGGGGCTCCGTACACTGGATAAAATTCTCCTTCTGCTGATCTCATTGCTGCACTGAATAAAAATATTCTGCTTGCTCTGCTGTGGTAGCATGGACATCTCTGATGTACGGACTGCATGGGTTTTCTGCCCTTTGGCCTACATTTATATGAGTAGGGGGTCACATTGGACATCGGACCTAGAGAGAGAAAATTCTCCAAAGGTGACCAGAAAAAGAATAGAAAAGGCACAACGGTGTGATGCCAATCAGACTATAGCGGGTGTGCAAGAGGTGGTGGCAGAGGGGTAACCTTCATGTCCTGGGAGGTACAGATCTCATAGAACCCTCAACAGAACCTAATGGGGAGGGTGCAAGCTGTCTCTGCCCTGGGTCATCAAGGCCATAGAATGGAGAAGGGTATTCAAGAAGAGCCAGGGCCACACATTACTGACAATCTTTTTAGCCCTGGGTGGTATTCGTGCCTTGTTTATTGTTGTCTCATGGAACAACAACAGGTGATCAATATCTGATCAGTGGGTGTTTGATTCCAGGGACCCCCAATGATCAGCTGAAGAGGCTGTGTTGCTCCAGTGGTCTCCTTACAGCGTACCAAGCACAGCACTGTACATTGTATAGCAGCTGTGCATGCTGTTGAATCCCAGGCCTATTCACTTGAATCGGACTGAGCTGTGCCTACGCCATGTGACTGATACACATGACGTCACTGGTTCAGGTATACGCCCTGGTACTTGGTGAGCTCCTCAAACAGCTGAGTGGCAGAGGTGCCAGGAGTTGGACCCCCTCAAATTAGATAATCATGGCCTATCCTCAGGATACCCCATCAATATCAAAATCTCAGACAACCCTTATAATGGTTACAGCAGTCGATGACAGGCAACGGCTTAGTGGTCACTGTCTTACTGTGAGGGCGCAGACCTAGAGACAGCAGGTTCATTAGGTAGACTGTCTCTCGCTGAAGCAACAACTCACTCTCCCTTTCGCTTGTGCCGCTCTCTGGGTGACGACACTCTGGTTGTGGTCTTAGCTGCAGCAACGAAGATGCTTGTATTTGCAGTTATTACCGCTTTCTCCACATGTCGCAGTACCGCACATTTTGTCTGCGCAGTCTAACCTGTGTAAGAACGACCGTAATGGAAACTTCCAGCCTGCATCGGCAACAGTGAACTATGTGTCACCTGTATTAGAGATCCACCACAACACCACCAGATACCAATATAATCATAAGTTTTATTAGTACATATTGTGGGGATTTGCTCTGGTAGGCAGGGTAAGCGGACGCAGTACAGTGGCAAAAACAAGTTTCTAAAGCAAAAGTTCAGTGTTTATTCACACATAAGGCAAAAGTAAAACGACTCTGTACAGTCTTGGTGTTAGTTCACACAATGCAAAGTCCACAGAACAAAAATATCTCCTTGTTGGCCGTTTTATCCCCAGCGGTCCACAGCAGGCTTTAGGGGGCCAGTTTTCCAGCGTGCGGCTCTCAGTCCTTTAGCACGGCCCCATGCCTCAGATCCCAAAACAGAGACTCTTTGCTGCTGAGCCCAGCTGTCTTCTAAGGACAACTAGGCGTTGTCAAAACCCGGACCGACACTTAAAATGCAGTCCTCCCAGACCATACCCTTAACTGTGTCACAATATCAAATAATATCATTAAAATCAATCATATAGCAGTGGCATACATATACAGCAAAAAAGAAGAAACACTGAGCTGGTTGTCATCAAATAAAACCCACTGTCATGCCCAATATATTTAGAAGACGCCCACCCCCCAGCCAGGTCTGCAGTGGGTACATCCTGAGCGGGTTTTATCGGCTCAAACCTTCGGGCCTGGGGTGGAGATTTCCGGAGTTTGACTGGCCCCCTCCCGAAAGAACCCCCCTTTAGATTCCTGGTAGCCTCATAGCATTCCACCAGGTCCACCATCTCAAGGGCATTGCCAGGAGACACCTGGCCGATCCAGTGCTGGAGAGGTGGTGGCAAAGCCCTCCAGAACATATCAGCTAACAGACGGTCCAGCATAACAGTGGGGCTCAGCACATTAGGCTGTAGCCACTTTTGCAAGAGGTGAAGCAAGTTATAATACTGGGGTCTCGCGGGCTCAGCCGGGTTGAACCCCCACTGATGCACCCGCTGGGCCCGGACCAACACATTCACCTCCAGTCTTGCCAGAATCTCACCCTTGACTTTCTGGTAGTCGGCCGCTTGATCGTCTGGCAAGTTTAAATACACCCGCTGGGAATCAGATGTCAGGAACGGAGCAACGACCTCAGCCCACTGATCTCGGGGTAGATTCTCCCTTGTGGCCACCTTCTCGTACATCGCCAGGTATGTTTCGACTTCATCTGATGGTGTCATCTTGGGGCAAATATCCAGAAATAGTAAAACCGCAGCACTCTCTTGTCTCTTTAATCCCTTTATTTCATCAAATTCATGCGACGTTTCGACCTCGTCATCTTGGGGATCGCCGCACGGACCGCTTTCCGGACATCACGGACACTCTGGGATGCTTCTGCCTTCTGTAAAGACATCACGTGTTGTAACAGCAGCTGGTTTGTTTCTTGCTGGTGTTGGTTAGCCTCCACGAGAGCTTTCATTACAGCCTCCATTTTGTCACGTGACGCAGGTTTGAATTTAGCTGGTTTAATCCAGGACATCCAGCCGTACCCAAGAACAAAAATATTTCGGCGTTTACGCCAGCCTCACTGCGTGTGCCCACTCCAAGCCACCAATTGTGGGGATTTGCTCTGGTAGGCAGGGTAAGCGGAAGCAGTAGAGAGGCGAAAACAAGTTTGTAAAGCAAAAGTTCAGTGTTTATTCACATATAAGGCAAAAGTAAAACGACTTTGTACAGTCTTGGTGTTAGTTCACACAATGCAAAGTCCTTAGAACAAAAATATCCCCTTGTTGGCCGTTTTATCCCGAGCGGTCCACAGCAGGCTTTAGGGGGCCAGTTTCCCAGCGTGCGTCTTTCAGTCCTTTAGCATGGCACCATGCCTCAGATCCCAAAACAGAGACTCTCTGCTGCTGAGCCCAGCTGTCTTTTAAGGACAACTAGGTGTTGTCAAAACCCGGATCGGCACTTAAAATCCTGTCCTCCCAGACCATACCCTTAACTGTGTCACAATATCAAATAATATCATTAAAATCAATCATATAGCAGTGGCATACATATACAGCAAAAAAGAAGAAACACTGAGCTGGTTGTCATCAAATAAAACCCACTGTCATGCCCAATATATTTAGAAGACGCCCACCCCCCAGATAGTGTATACCTTCAAAGTTTGTAAATGATAAAGTGCATAGTGCAATCCTAAAATGGAGGTAACAACATAAATGCTAATTGATTAATAGGGTAGAGCTCCTCATAATAAATCCATGTGAAAAATAAATAGTATAATGCATCAAAATAGCCCAGCAGGGGACAAAGTAATATAAATCTTATACCGACTATATTGTAGCTTCTCCCCTAAGTATGTTTCGCCTTAAGCTTCATCATGTATCACCTGTGTAAGATTTACCGTAATGGAAACTTCCAGCCGGCCCCGCCATGTGTATGATGTTCCAGTGTACTGTGTAGTGCTGCGCGCATGACGTCCTCGTGCACCGCTTTGCGTATGATGTCCCCACACACCGCTCTGCTTATGGCGTCCCTGCGCACCATGTGTATGATATCCTCGCGCACTGCCTTGCGTATGCTGTCCCCAAGCACCACTGTGCGCATGACGTCTCCCCATGCACCGCTTTGCGTATGCTGTCCCCACACACCGCTCTGTGCATGACTTCCCTGCGCACCGCTCTGTGTATGACATCCCCACGTACTGCTTTGTGTATGATGTTCCCTGCATAACGTTCTATGTATGACGTCTCCTTGCACTACTCTGTGTATGACATGTCCACACACTGCCATGTGTATTATGTTCCCGTGCACTGCTATGCGTATGACCAGATTATCTGTGCTGCTAATAATATTATGTTATTATAGATGGGCCTTTCTTTGAGTTTAGGCCCTCATCCTTTTGCTCCACTAGATTGTGCCTCCTCTGGCGCTGGGAGGGTTAACACAGATTTTTTTGGGGCCAGGGGGTGTGAGGGCGCATTGTGCCTGGAATAAAAGGGACATTTATCATCCCATTAGCACTCCCCATACATGAAAGGGAAATGAATCACCGGCTGCAGCAGCCGTCACTGTCGTCACCATGTGAATACGGATCCCGGTGCAGCCTTTATCTACACGGGGGGAGCCAGGCGCACTCGGCGGTGATTAAGCGCCCAACTTGCGGATACTGACAGCACCTCTATTCCAAGCCTGTGACGGACGGGGAGTAATTAATACCTATAATAAATGATCAGCCGACTCCTCGTGTGTCGGAGATAACACCCCCTGGCTGGGGGTAATTAGGATCTCATCATCCCCCTCCATGTTACTTGTAGGATGAAGGTTTTCCTTCTCTACACAGTAAGGCTTCCTCCACATTACTTATCATGGTTTTTGTGGGGTTTTTTTGTTGTTTTTTTTACAGATTTTCTGTTACTGTTAGCATACCCTAACTGTTACTGTTACCCTAACCCTAACCCCATTCAAGTCCACAGGGTTGCCGATCTCCCAAACAATTTACACCATGCAAGTCCATTTCCGCATGTAAAAAAATATGCTAAGTGTGTATGAGATTTAGCAATGTTTATTCTCTTTCCTAGTATTTTATTTTAGAATCTCGTTTTTATTATTATGAACATTACCAAAACAAATACAATAAATCAAAATGGCCGTGCATACAGAGTGAGATCCATGATAGCATTCTGAACAAATGTGACAGAGCGTGTGGCCATTGACGTGGCATATCGTTGAATCAAATATCAACGTATGTCCATCTATAACATTAGTGATAAGCATTCAATGATATTATTGTGGAGCACAAATTATTGCACTGAAGAAGAAAAGAGAGTAAAAAAAAGAAAAAGAGAAAAGTCAAGAAGAGAAGTGAGGGGGTAAGAGAAGAAGCAAAAAAAAAAAAAAAAAGAGGGGGCTGGGGGGGCTTAAGAGTTTTGATTCCCACTAATGTTTGGTGGTAACAGGGAACATCAACCATGGAGCCAATAAGATAAAGTCGGATTCATGTTGCATCGCCCAGCCAAGAATAATAAACAGGGCCATCTTCATAATTTTGCTAGGGGAACCAAAGTAGCTCCATTTTGTACACTTGTGAAGAACTAGCTATCATTAGCTTTTCCATTCTGTGGATATGGTCAGCCTCTGAAGTCCAGTCTCTAACCAAAGAAGTGTGAAAAGGGGAAACAGCTCTCTTTTTGTGAACATTGTATTTGTGTAAATTAAGTTAAATGATTTGAACTGACATTCTTCTGTTTGGCCACAAGGGGCCGCTGTTTCCTAAGCACAGCAACAGACTGCATTTCGATATTCATGTATGCAAAACTCTCAGAGGTGGGGTCTCAAGCCTGGAAAAGGAAGTGAAGGAGCAGCCATCTTAGAGTGAGCCTGGGAGAAGCTACAGCAGCTGTGTGTGTGGAGAATCCCTTGACATCTAGGCATAAGAGCATCCTTCAGGGACCAGAGTTGCAGCCAAGTGGAGCTGATCGTGTCCATGATCCTAATCTTGTCCAGAGAAAGGGGAATTGCTGCCAGGAACTCAGATGGGAGCTGAGGACTAAAGCCACAGACACTGCGGTACCACACGCTTGTTTGAGAAACCCTTGTTCCGTCCACAATCACCAGCTAATACAGAACAGACCTGGGTCGGTAAGACTGATAGTGCACGCATCTCCTTCAACGAAGGAGTTTCATGCTACAGCCAGATAGATCGGCCTGGACCTATGCCGTAGAGGTCCAGCAAAGGGAGACCTGGACAGCGGATTGGAACGGCCGAGTGATCATGGCCCGGAAGAGGGTGGAGGGTGGACTGCAAGACCCTGACTCCAGGGCAACAGAAGCTGCTGTGGGAATCTCAGGAGGCATTCTCAAGACATGATGAGGACGAAATCCCCACCAGCAATTCTGCACCAATCAGGGAACAGTATCAGCAAATACCGCCCAAGATCTACCAGGAGGTGAAAGACATGGTGGCCAGCATGCTAGAAAATCGGGTGATCCAGGAGAGTCTAAGTCCCTGGGCTGCTCCAGTGGTCTTAGTGCGGAAGAAAGATAGGAGTCTTTGGTTCTTTGTGGATTATCAGAAGCTGAATGCCCAGATCGTCCGGGATGCCTACCTTCTTGAGGAGTCGTTTTCTACCCTGAGTCATGCGAAGACTCTTGATCTGGCCAGCGGATATTGGCATATACCGGTGGCCAAAAAGGACATAGCGAAGATGGTCTTCATCCTACCTATGGGACTATACGAGTTTAACCGTATGCCGTTTGGCCTGTCCAATGCCCCTGGAACCTTCCAGCGGCTGATGGATCACTGTCAGAGGGACCTCTACTTTGAGTCGGTATTGATATACCTGGACAACATAGTAGTGTTTGGGATCACATCTAGAAGCTGCAGCAGGTTTTAGGACCACTGTAAAACCATGGGCTCCTGATAAAGCCCAAGAAGTGTCAACTGTTCCAACAGCGGGATAGAGTATTTGGGACACTTGGTCACTCTGGGAATGGCCGGCTACTACTGGACGTTTATACCCAAGTTTGCTCATTTGGCAGGCCCGTTAAACGAGTTATCAAGGGGCACTGCGGGGGCCCAAAGAAAAGTCCCATTGAGTGGGAACCTTGGCAACAAGAGGCCTTTGAAGCAGTGAAGGAGGCACTGACCATGGCCCAAATCTCACTTATGCGCAGTTCGATACCCCATTCCTGCCTTACACTGATGGAAGTCTACATGGTCTGGGGGCCATGCTATCCCAATTCCAGGATGGACGTGAGAGAGTCATTGCCTAAGGCAGCCGGTTTCTGAGGGAGCTGGAGCGCAACCAAGACAACTATAGCATCTTTAAATTGAAACTACTGGCACTGGTGTGGGTTTGCGGAGTACCTGACAGGTGCAGAGGGGACCATGATGATGGACAACAACCCATTAGCACATCTGGAGAATGCCAAGCTCGGAAAACTTGAACAGAGGTGGATGACTCACCTTTCTAAGTATCAATACCGCATCAAGTTCTGACAACAGCAACGCCAATGCACTCTCCCGAGTCCCTGTAGGGTTGCCAACTCAGAGTGCAGATGAGGAGCTAGAGGATACTAAAACTCCTGACCTTGGTCGATTACCCATGTTCCAGGACGTAGTACATTCAAGTGGGGTGGTGTCCGGGATGCCGATGGTGTTATGAAAGACATTGGCTGATTGGGAGAGGGACCAGAATGGCTGCCCGGACCTGTGGAAAGTGAAAGAATGGGTCTGGACCAAGGTCTGGTCAGAAGAGCGGGCCCATCTGACTCCGGAGAGCCAGAAGTTGTTGAGGCAATGGGATAAGCTGAGTGTTACCCAGGGCCTCCCGTGTCGGACTATATACTTGCAATCAGAGCTGCAGTACCAGCAATAGATTGTCATGCCCATATCAATGGGACTGGAGGCCGCCTGGGAAGCCCATGAGAGGGGGGGGGGGGTCCATTTCAGGAGTGACAAAATGTAGCAGTGACTCCAACGGCTGGTATACTGTCCAGACTTGCTAGACATAGGCCAAGGCATGTCTCAGGTGTTGGCCCTGCGAGAGTACTGAACAGCGGGCTCCTGTCTAGGCTATCCGGATGTCTGAGCCCCTAGAGATCCTGATGATCGATTATGTACAGATTGGATACTCTACCTCGAGATACTTGTACTGTCTGGTCATGACAGATCATTTCACGAAGTATGCAGTGGCTGTACCCACCAGAGACCAGACGGCAGAGTCGGCCGCTGAGGTGGTCTGCAAACACTTTATACAGGTGTTCGGGTGTCCATGGAGGATACATTCGGACCAGGGGGCATGTTTTCAGTGTGCTCAAATGAATGAGCTGTACCAACTGTATGGGATTGAATGTTCCCCCACCACCCCTTTTAACCCCCAGGGAAATTGGACGTGCGAGCGGTTCAACCGCACCTTGCTCCAGATGCTGCAGACTCTTGAGGACAGCCAAAAGGCCCGGTGGCCAGAGTACCTACCTGAACTGATTGTCACAACCAGACAGTTGAAAGGCTTCTGTCAGAGCTTCTCAACTGTCTGGTTGTGACACTGATGTGGGCCTATAAGAACAGGGTACACAGTACCACCAGTTACTCCCCACATATGCCCATGTTCGGGAGAGCCGGCCGGGAGATTGAAGCTCTCCACATGCCCGATACGATGGAGCCAACATGGAGAAATACCACTGCATGGGTGCCAGTCTCACCGATCTCCTGCCACCTGTCGCAGGAACGTCTGTGACACAGGGAGAGATATCAATGGATTAGTGAGTTGTGAGTAAAATAGTGAGTTGTCCGCATAAAGGGCCAATTTGTGATGGCGGAGGTCCAATTTGATCCCCTGGATATCTGGAGAGGTGTGAATCGCAACTGCTAGATGTTCCATTGCAATGACATATAGCAAGGGTGACAGAGTGCACCCCTGTCTAGTGCCTTTGGTGATAGGCAGTGGGGAGGAAAGAGAGCCATTTATTCTAATTCAGGAAGGTATATGGGGAGAATATTTTGTGCAAAAAAATTGGGCCAATGCCTGTTTGTTTAACCCCTTAAGGACTCAGCCCTATTTCACCTTAAGGACTTGGCCATTTTTTGTAAATCTGACCAGTGTCACTTTAAGTGCTGATATCTTTAAAACGCTTTGACTTATCCAGGCCGTTCTGAGATTGTTTTTTCGTCACATATTGTACTTCATGACACTGCTAAAATTGGGTCAAAAAAGTAAATTTTTTTGCATAAAAAAATACCATATTTACCAAAAATTTTGAAAAATTTGCAAATTTCAAAGTTTCAGTTTCTCTACTTCTGTAATACATAGTAATACCCCCAAAAATTTTGATGACTTTACATTCCCCATATGTCTACTTCATGTTTGTAGCATTTTGGGATTGATATTTTATTTTTTGGGGATGTTTTAAGGCTTAGAAGTTTAGAAGCAAATCTTGAAATTTTTCAGAAATTTACAAAAACCAAATTTTTAGGGACCACTACAGGTCTGAAGTCACTTTGCGAGGCTTACATAATAGAAACCGCCCAAAAATGACCCCATTCTATAAACTACACCCCTCAAGGTATTCAAAACTGATTTTACAAGCTTCGTTAACCCTTTAGGTATTGCACAAGAGTTATTGGCAAATGGGGATGAAATTTGAGAATTTCATTTTTTTGCCTAATTTTCCATTTTAACCCATTTTTTCCACTAACAAAGCAAGGGTTAACAGCTAAACAAGACTGTATCTTTATTGCCCTGACTCTGCCGTTTACAGAAACACCCCATATGTGGCCGTAAACTACTGTACGGGCACACAGTAGGGCGTAGAGTGAAAGGTGCGCCGTTTGGTTTTTGGAGGGCTGATTTTGCTGGACTGTTTTTTTGACACCATGTCCCATTTGAAGCCCCCCTGATGCACCCCTAGAGTAGAAACTCCATAAAAGTGACCCCATCTAAGAAACTACACCCCTCAAGGTATTCAAAACTGATTTTACAAACTTTGTTAACCCTTTAGGTGTTGCACAAGATTTAATGGAAAATAGAGATACAATTTCAAAATTTCACTTTTTTGGCAGATTTTCCATTTTAATATTTTTTTTCCAGTAACAAAGCAAGGGTTAACAGCCAAACAAAACTCATTATTTATGGCCCTTATTCTGTAGTTTACAGAAACACCCCATATGTGGTCGTAAACCGCTGTACGGGCACACGGCAGGGCGCAGAAGGAAAGGAATGCCATACGGTTTTTGGAAGGCAGGTTTTGCTGGACTGGTTTTTTTGACACCATGTCCCATTTGAAGCCCCCCTGATGCACCCCTAGAGTAGAAACTCCAAAAAAGTGACCCCATTTTAGAAAGTACGGAATAAGGTGGCAGCTTTGTTGGTACTAGTTTAGGGTACATATGATTTTTGGTTGCTCTATATTACACTTTTTGTGCGGCAAGGTAACAAGAAATAGCTTTTTTGGCACGTTTTTTTTTTTTTTGTTATTTACAACATTCATCTGACAGGTTAGATCATGTGGTAATTTTATAGAGCAGGTTGTCACGGACGCGGTGATACCTAATATGTATACCTTTTTTTTATTTATGTAAGTTTTATACAATAACTTCATTTTTAAAACCAAAAAAAGTTTTAGTGTCTCCATAGTCTAAGAGCCATAGTTTTTTCAGTTTTTGGGCGATTATCTTGAGTAGGGTCTCATTTTTTGCGGGATGAGATGACGGTTTAATTGGCACTATTTTGGGGTGCATATGACTTTTTGATCGCTTGTTATTACACTTTTTGTGACGTAAGATGACAAAAAATTGCTTTTTTTACACCGTTTTTATTTTTTATTTTTTATGGTGGTCACCTGAGGGGTTAGATCATGTGATATTCTTATAGAGCCGGTCGATACGGACGCGGCGATACCTAATATGTATACTTTATTTTTATTTATGTAAGTTTTACACAATGATTTCATTTTTGAAACAAAAAAAATCATGTTTTAGTGTTTCTTTAGTCTGAGAGCCATAGTTTTTTCAGTTTTTGGGCGATTATCTTGGGTAAGGTATGATTTTTGCGGGATGAGATGACGGTTTGATTGGTACTATTTTGGCGTACATGTGACTTTTTTTTATCACTTTTATTACCTTTTTTGGGAAGTAAGGTGGGCAAAATTTCAATTTTCTCATAGTTTTTATTTTTTTATTTTTATGGTGTTCACCGTGCGGGGAAAGTAACATGACCGTTTTATAGATCAGGTCGTTACGGACACGGCGATACCTAATATGTGTAGTGTATTTTATTTTTTTAATTTTTATTCAGTGATGAATGTTTTTTTTTTTATCTTAACTTTTTTCACTTTTTTTAACTTTTTTTTTGACCCAGACCCACTTGGTTCTGGAAGATCCAGTGGGTCTGATGTCTGTATAATACAGTACAGTACAATATATATTGTTCTGTACTGTATTTTACTTACACTGAACAGATCTATGCTTTTAGCACAGATCTGTTCAGCACCATGGACAGCAGGACGCCTGAGCAGGCGTCCTGTTGCCATGGGAACCCTCCCCGTCTGCTCAGAACTTCGCAGACGGGGAAGGGTAAGCACAGGGCTGAGGGGGGCTCTCTGGGGGCTCTCTCCCTCTCCATCGGGGGGCTGCAAAGGCACAGCAGCCCCCCGATGGAGAGGGAGGGAGCTCCCTGACCGACGACAGTTAACTTTTTCCATACAGCGGTCCGTACGGACCGCGGTATGGAAAGGGTTAAACGGCTGACATCTGCACAGATGTCAGCCGTTTATACCAGGGTGCCAGCAATGTGCTGGCACCCTGGTATACCCACTAGAAGCCAACGATCATTCATGGGGAGGCGGGCGGGGGATCGCGATCCCGCCTGCCGCACCGCCCGCCTCCCGCACCGCCCCCACCGCATGCGACACCCCCCCAGCACCACCCGCCGGCATCAAATCGTGCAGGGGTGCAGGGGGGGGTGAAAAATATTGATTATAGGCACTCAAAAGTTTCTGATCCCCGCGGTCAGGGACCGCGGGCATCAGAAACTGCAAAAAGCGCAGCAAACCACAGGTCTGAATTGACCTGCGGTTTGCTGCGATCGCCGACACGGGGGGGTCACATGACCCCCCCTGGCGTTGTCACAGGATGCCGGCTGAAGGATTTCAGCCGAAATCCCGTTCCGTTTAACTCCTCGGGCGCCGGAATACTGAGTTCAAGTTAGGACGTACCGGTACGCCCTGAGTCCTTAAGGACTCGGGAAATAGGGCGTACCGATACGCCCTGCGTCCTTAAGGGGTTAAGGGCCGAGCATAGGAAAGCCCAGTTGACTCGGTCCAAGGATTTCTCAGCGTCGACCGAGATCAAGCAGGAAGGGATGGCATTTTTAAGGGCATGAGAGACTAGTAGGATGGTTTTATTAGTATTATCTCCGGCTTCTCTTTAGTGTATAAATTATCACGTCTGAGATGGCAGGTAACAGACTTGCGTCGCAGAGGGGAGAGAAGGGGAATACCCTTCCATTAGGGAGAGGGAGAAGTGGTGACCCCTAGTTCGCCTGGAACTGGCACCTGGCTGCCCTGACATCCCTAGATGGGCTTCTAACCCGTACGCCGATCATGTGCCTCGTCCCTGGCTTATCCTAAAATAAGCTATATGTAGTAAATAGGTGGTGGGAGCAGTAGTCCTCACCACTGACACCTAGTCTAACAACAGGGAGAGGACAAACGCCACAAACAATCCCCTAAGGGTGTCATGCTCGGTAGGATACAAGATACAAAAACACACAGAAAACCACAAAACAAGTGTCTAGGCCAGAAGCTGGGAATAAAGGTCACCTCCTGACAATTCCCTACCAGCTCTCCCTGGACTTCTGTGCCCACGTTCAGACCCTAAAGGTGGGAATAAACGTGCCCCCGTGCCTAAGGCTGTAGATTCCCTAAAGTCCCTAAGATGGTGGAAAGGGGGGGGAAAGAGGCACCCTGCTTTCTCAGGACCTGGAGGAGGCAGGTGTCTCTCTAACAGCCTAGACAGAGCAAACAAAAGAAAAACATCTTGTAGCTGAGCAGAAACAGCAAATTCACTTTTCCTCAGAGCAAGATAGAAGCTATAACCCGCACAGGACACTGGGAAGGGGCGTAATTTAAAGCGAACCTTTCACCAGGATTTCACTTAATAAACTATTACCAGTACCTTATAGATTATCCTCATTGTGTTTCAATGCATTCTTGTGCCGCTTTCCTGGGATGGATATTCATGAAAAAAACGACTTATAAAGTCCTCGTCTCCAGCTCCTGAAGTCACGCTAGAAGTCAAGGGGGTAGCCCTTCCCTCACTCCAGGCTGTAACTCCCCTGCCCTAACCCCGCCTCTAAGTAGTGTAACTGACACCCGGCTCAGTCGCCGGGACCGCGCTTGTACAGGCGGCGCATGCGCCGTCGGACTCAAGCGCGATCCTGTAACTGAATCGTGCGTGAGGAAGAGAAGACAGGCAGGCATCGGGGACGGCGCATGCGCGATTGAGTTACAGGATCACGCTCGAGTCCCGGCGACTGAACCGGGTGTCAGTTACACTACTTAGAGGAGGGGTTAGGGCAGGGGAGTTACAGCCCGGAGTGAGGGAAGGGCTACCCCCTTGACTTCTAGCGTGACTTCAGGAGCTGGAGACGAGGACTTTATAAGTTGTTTTTTTCATGAATATACATCCCAGGAAAGCGGCACAAGAATGCATTGAAACACAATGAGGATGATCTATAAGGTACTGGTAATAGTTTATTAAGTGAAATCCTGGTGAAAGATTCGCTTTAAACTCACACAAACAACCCCACCCAGTGCCCCTGAAGGGAGGCGGATACAGCTCAACTCCAAACCCAAAACAAACAAAAAACTACACACATGCTGCTAACCTGGCAGACCTCCGCACATAACCTGAGCAGGGCATGACAGTACCCCCCCTTCTACGGGTGACCTCCGGACACCCCGGCCCAACTTTATCCGGGTGGGCCCTGTGAAAGGCTCTCCAGTCGGCTGGCACTAACGTCCACAGCCGGAACCCACATCCTCTCCTCAGGGCCGTATCCCCTCCAGTGTACCAGGTACTGAAGGGAACCCCGGAGAACACATGAGTCGAGAACCCTAGAGATCTCGAACTCTAAATAGCCATCAACCAGAACAGGGGGAGGAGGCAATGGCGATGGTTCCACCAGTTTCACATTTTTCTTCAGTAAAGACCTGTGGAACACATCATGGATCCTCCAGGTCTGCGGAAGATCCAGACGAAACGTCACTGGATTGACAACCGCAGATATTTTGTAAGGTGCCTATGGTTATTCAAAGCAAACTCTGCTAGGGATAAGAATGAGGACCAGTCCTCCTGGTTCTCAGCCACAAAAAACCTCAAGTAGGTCTCCAGGTTTTGGTTAGTACGCTCTGTCTGGACATTCGACTGCGGATGAAAAGCCGAAGAGAACGAAAGCTGAATACCAAGACGAGAGCAGAACGCCCTCCAAAACCTGGAAACAAACTGCGTGCCCCTATCAGAAACCACATCCGAGAGAATGCCATGTAATTTCACGATGTTATCAACAAAAACCTGAGCAAGAGTCTTAGCATTGGGCAGACTAGCTAACGATTCAAAGTGAGCCATTTTACTAAAACGGTCCACAACCACCAAAATCACAGTTTTCCCAGAGGAACTCAGCAGATCAGTAACAAAGTCCATAGACAAGTGCGTCCAAAAACGAGATGGAATAGACAAAGGAAGAAGTGAACCAGAAGGTCGAGTGTGAGCAACCTTTGACCGTGCACAGGTCTCACAAGCTGCTACGTAATCCTCAACACTCTTACATAACCCGGGCCACCAGAACCTCCGGGAAATAAGATCAAAGGTGGACTTGCCTCCAGGATGTCCAGCAAGGACAGTATCGTGATGTTCCTTGAATACCTTGTATCGCAGTCCAGCAGGAACAAACAACCTCCCTGGGGGACAAGAATCAGGAGCCCCCGCCTGGGCTCCCAACACCTCCATCTCGGGGTACAGAGCGGATACCACCACCCCATCAGCCAAAATCGGAGCAGGATCCTCTGAATCACTTGCCCCAGGAAAACTACGAGACAATGCATCGTCCTTGACGTTTTTAACCCCCAGGCGAAAAGTAACCACAAAATTGAACCTAGTAAAGAACAATGACCATCTAGCCTGTCTAGGATTCAGACGCTTGGCAGATTGCAGGTAAGCCAAATTCTTATGATCAGTATATACCGTAACGGGATGAGACGCCCCTTCCAACCAGTGACGCCATTCCTCAAAGGCCAATTTGATGGCCAGCAATTCCCTGTCTCCTACATCATAATTCCTCTCGGCGACCGAGAGATTATTGGGGAAAAAAAGCACACGGAAGCCATTTGCCAGGAGATGAACCCTGCGACAACACTGCTCCAACACCCACCTCTGATGCATCCACCTCCACCACGAATGGCTGAGACACATCAGGCTGCATCAGAATGGGAGCAGACGCAAAACATTCCTTAATAGCCGAAAAGGCCTGCAATGCCTCATCCGACCAGACAGAGAATTTGACGCCTTTCCTAGTCATATTGGTCAAAGGTTTTACAATGGTAGAGTAGTTCAAAATAAATTTTCTATAATAATTGGTAATCCCCAAAAACCGCATCAAAGCTTTCTGATTCTCTGGTCGGTCCCATTCCAGAACCGCCCGGACCTTTTCGGGGTCCATACGAAAAAAAGAGTCAGAAAGCAGATATCCCAGAAACGGAAGCTCCTGAACAGAAAACACACATTTCTCCAATTTAGCATATAATTTATTCTCCTGAAGGATCGACAAAACCTGTCTCACGTGATCCTGATGGGTCTTCAAATCAGGAGAGTAAATTAGTATGTCATCCAAGTAAATTACAATGAACCTTCCCACAAGATGATGGAAAATGTCATTGACAAATCGCTGAAACACCGCTGGCGCGTTAGTTAACCCAAAAGGCATAACCAGATTCTTGAAATGACCCTCGTGCGTGTTGAAGGCCATTTTCCACTCATCCCCCTTCTTGATTCTGATGAGATTGTAGGCCCCTCTTAAATCTAACTTGGAGAACACCTTGGCTCCAACAATTTGATCAAAAAGGTCAGAAATCAAAGGAAGGGGATACGAATCACGGACCGTAATGTGGTTCAATTCCCGGAAATCCAGACAGGGTCTAAGCAATTCATCCTTTTTCTTTACAAAGAATAAACCAACTGCGACCGGAGACTTAGATGGCCTAATATGACCCTTTGCCAAACTCTCAGCAATATACTTCCGCATGACCTCTCTTTCGTGTTGAGAAAGATTGTATAGCCAAGACTTTGGCAACTTAGCCCCTGGGATAAGATTAACTGGACAGTCATATTCACGATGAGGAGGCAACTCCTGAGCCCCAACCTCTGAAAAGACATCCGCAAAATCTGAGAGATACTGAGGTAGAACAGTAGTAGAAACACCTGAGATAGACGCACTAAGACAATTGTCCGAACAAAATTCACTCCAACCAATGATCTGCCTTGCCTGCTAATCTATAGTTGGGTTATGTTTTATCCACCACGGTAAACCTAAGACCATAGGAGCGGGCAAGTCCTTCATGACAAAACAAGAAATGATCTCAACATGTGAATCACCCACCCTTAACGGAATGCCATGAGCAATATGAGTGAGACTCCTTTGAGAAAGAGGGGAAGAATCAATTGCAAACACCGGAATCTCTCTTTCTAAAGTGCAAGTACTTAAGCCCAGATTTTGAAGAAAAAGAAAATCAATAAGGTTTACCCCAGCACCACAGTCAATGAATACTTCAAAATTAAATTTTCCTGAGTCTAGCGCCACCATAGCTAGAAGGAGAAAACGAGTATTGCAGGGAGATTGCATACCTGCTTCCTCCGACACCACATTCACACTACCAAGAGTCAGGGATGTTTTTTTTTTTCTTTATGTAAACCTCTTTGTGGTTCTTTATCATCAACATGCGGTTTAACAAAAGGACAAGCATAAACAAAATGACCACTTTCTCCACAGTAATAGCATAGCTTATGCAACCTCCTAAAGTTCCTATTACCAGAACAGAAAGACACCTGACCCAGCTGCATGGGTTCCTCCCCTACCCCAGAATTATATGTCATATTACCCTGGGTAACCGGTGAGACGAAACCACTCACAGAAGGGATCCCTCGCGCGGAAGGAACCTTACACCTCTCTCTAATGCGTCTATCTAACAGTACTGCTAAAGACATAGCATTCTTTAACATATCAGGATACTTATGAAAAGCAAGGGCATCTTTAATCTCTCAGACAACCCCTGACAAAACTGACTACGTAGCGCGGGGTCATTCCACTCAGACTCCGTAGCCCATCTCCTAAACTCAACGCAGTACGCCTCTGCAGTATGTTCTCCTTGTAATAAATTACGCAACTTAGATTCCGCCATCGAGACCCGATCTGGGTCATCATAAATTAATCCCAAGGCTTTAAAAAATTCATCCACCGACCGGAGAGCCAGAGAAACGGTCGGAAGAGAAAAGGCCCAGGACTGCGCGTCCCCTTCAAGCAGGGATATGAGTATCCCTACTCTCTGATTCTCATCACCAGATGAAGACGACAGCAGCCGAAAATAAAGCTTGCAGGACTCTCTAAAGCGATAAAGTCATCAACCCCCCCCTGAAAGTCTATCAGGGAGAGCGACTCCAGGCTCTTCATAAATTTGACTTCCTCCTATCGCACCTGATGCAAGAGCATTCTGACATCGTGCGACAGAATTACACAAATCATCAACCTCTAGGGATAATCCCTGCATGCGATCAACTAACGCATCAATTGACTCCATCTCAAAGCAGCTGAGAAATGGCAGTCTAGGTATTGGCGGGTTATAATGTCACGCTGGGTAGGATACAAGATACAAAAACACACAGAAAACCACAAAACAAGCGTCTAGGCCAGAAGCTGGGAATGAAGGTCACCTCCTGACAATTCCCTACTAGCTTTCCCGGACTTCTGTGCCCACGTTCAGACCCTAAAGGTGGGAATAAACGTGCCCCCTTGCCTAAGGCTGTAGATTCCCTAAAGTCCCTAAGATGGTGGAAAGGGGGAAAGAGGCACCCTGCTTCCTCAGGACCTGGAGGAGGCAGGTGTCTCTCTAACAGCCTAGACAGAACAAACAAAAGGAAAACAAAAAACAACTTATCTTGTAGCTGAGCAGAAACAGCAAATCCACCTCAGAGCAAGATAGAAGCTATAACCCGCACAGGACACTGGGAAGGGGCGTAATTTAAACTCACACAAACGACCCCACCCAGTGCCCCTGAAGGGAGGCGGATACAGCTCAGCTCCAAACCCAAAACAAACAAAAAACTACACACGTGCTGCTAACCTGGTCAGAATAGGAGGTCTGGAAGGAAGGTCTATATTTGGCAACAAGTGAAGCAGAAAGTGAGAATATATAGTAGCTGGGAGTGGCTGACAGAACAGCTGAAAGGTAAAGCTACAAATTCCTAAATGGGACAAAAAGAATTGCAAACCTAAGCAGGAAAACCTGGACCGGAATCTATTCTCACCATTCGGTCATGGAGCGATCTCTTGAGAAACTGAGCAAGTAGTCACCCGCTGTTACCTTCTGACCCCAGGCACAACAGGGTCAGCAGCCCTGCAGGGTGAGCGATGGTGAGGTCATGGTTAATAGGCAAAACGAGGGTTGCTCTTGGTTACTCACAGTTTATGGAAAACCCTGGGCAGGCGTACAGCAGTGATGGAAAGGCTGGCACATGGATCCTCTGGGGCACTCTCTGTGTATAGGGACCAGGCCAGGTGGTAGGTGAGGTGCCCTAGATGTTGTAGGTTTAGTGTGCCTGTGGCAAGATCCCTTAAAGTTCGTGACGCCATTGCCGGTAACGGTGGCACACCGATTTGTTGCAGTAATAATGGAGGAACACAAATTGCAGTGAACCAAAACTTCCTTTTACTGAAACAGTTAACTATTTACAGTCTTTAGGCAAAGTTCCACATGTACAAGATAGTGACAGGCAGGCTTTACTTCCAATGGCAGGCACAATGTTTTTGCAAGATACTCAGATGGTTAAACACTTACAGATCAGGCTGCACTTTTCCTCAGAATCCTGTCTGTTTTTATCCCAAGGCCCGTATGCCTTATTGCTGGCTTTATCCTTGGTTAGGGTAAACTTCCTCTCGTATATGACTCCTTGCTTTGAATATATCCTTCTGCCCTTCAGCTCTCTGTTTGGCTGGAACAATAGCTCTGCTCTGTACTTTGCTAAGAACTTGGTTTCTCAGGAGGAAGACTCTTCTCCTGGTAGCAAGCTAGAAGCCTGGGCTGTCTAGCTGCATATCAGAGGCTGGATCCCAGCTACCCTCTGGCTAGGGTGCCACACTTGGCTTCTCAAAATCCACTCCTCTTTTCACTCCCTCTCCCTGGTCTGGACCTGGCTATTTATACTAGGGGGTTCCCTAGCTCCCTCTACAGTCTAGGAGGAGGAATTACACCCCTAATAGGCCTGGTACTCAGGAGATAGCATTAAATGACATGACAATATACATTAAAATGCCATATAAAATACAATGACCATGTTCCACAGGAGGTGGAGAACAACGTGACCCAATTGACCCTTGTGTAGTGCCCACTCTTACGTAGTGGGACACTGCATACCCCGTTGCTTTGACGTTGCCTGTCCTCGGCGCAACACAAGGGGCCCGCCCAGCTGGACACTGTCACCTGAAAGACAAAAATGCAAATCAGGCACATACATCTACAATTGCAATAAAAATATCAGGCAGCTCCGGTGGCAAAGGAACAAGTGCGGTAAAAAGGGGCGTCATTCTCTTCACTCAGGATAGTATAGGGAACAGGGGCGCTAACCTGGTACAGCGTATCAGGAATAACCAGGATAGTCCATAATAATTAAATACAATAGTCCCATGAAACAGCATCTCAGAGGCCCACGTGCGTTGGGGTCATCTCTGGGCACACATAAAAGTCACAGCACAAAAAGTCCATATCCCAGGGACATTTTTCCCTGGCAAGTCCTGGTACATAAAAAGTGCTGTGATATCCTCTACTCAACCTGAAAAGGGGGTTAAAAGGGTAAAGTGCAAAAATAACAGGCACAACTTGGTTTGGCACTATAAAGCAGGCAGGATGTCCTGTTAGAAGGATGGCAGTAGAGCACTTGGTATACTCAGTGGTTTTCAACTACCACTGGGCCGTGGTTAACTGGCAGCAGTTCTTTTGGCCAAAACAAAGGACTTCTGTCCTGAAACAGTTAAGTTCACTGTGAGGGTCTATCAGCACAACAAAACATGGCCTAGCAGGCCTACTTACAGGTATGTATCAAGTCCACCCTGGTCATCAGTTGTGGTACATCCTGGCTCTGCTCCGGGTCTTGGCCTGAAACGGGGATCCATGCATGGCTGGGCCCACAAAATAGTGTTGACAGGCAATTGTAGCATAAATGGGCCTGTCACTTGAATAGGCCCCATGGGCCTGGGGGTTAACACTGCAGGAGGGGTTAATGCTTCAGGAGACTCCATGGGTTTGGGTGTCGCTGGCCTCAGGCGACGGACCCGACTCCTGGCATAGGAGAGTTTCTCTGGTGCCGTAGTGGCGGGCACAGCTATATAGGTCGCTGGCGAGGACAGGAACTCTGACTGCAGGCTCGGGGACATTGGAGTTCTTTGGGGGATCACAAACGTCCGGTGGTATCGGTGACACCCTGGACGTGACCAGTTGGCGCAGGCCATGAAGATGGATCTCTAACCTTGTGATTTGATCCTCCAGTCTCCCAGGCACTGCTTTACCGCAGGTTGCCGGCACAGTTACAGCAGGTTCAGGCGCTGGTTTAGAATTTTTCCCTCTCCGTAGGGTATCAAGGGCTGCATGGAACTTCTCCAGATTCTCCATATCCGCCTGAGTCTTTTCCCGGCGGGGCAACTCAGGTGAGGGGTAAGGACTCACCCACTTTTCTAGTACCGTAGGTTGCCAGAAGACATTGGGGCCGGTGAAGGAACCCCTTTCTTGGTAAGTGTTGTGCGTCGGTTCCACCAGGCGCTCAGGCTCACGTTCCGGGCTGATGGGCTCTTCGGGCTCCTCCCAATCTTCAGGTCCCTGCTTGGGACGGGCTACAGCCGTGGCGTATGGACCTCTCAGGCCCTCAGCGGGGGTAAACTCCACCTCTTCTCTTTCGCGGAGGTTGTGTAGATGCTCCGGCAGGTAGCTGCGCTCGACAGACCTCCGGTTTACAAACAGGTCTCGGCCGGTGGAATAGTCCTTGATAAAGCCGAACCCCCGGCTCTTGTCAAATGCCACCACTACCCCCATCCTCCTTTCCAGGCGGGGTTGAGTATTGGCGTGGCGCTCATAGACTGTTTTGGCAAGTTCTTCGAAGTAGATTTTCTTGCGTGTAGTCTTTTGTATGGCCGCATCTCGTATCTCGGCCATCAGCGCAGACCATTGTGCACTGGGTCGGGCAAAGTCTTTCCATGAGCCAAAGTACGGCTCAGGCTGCGATCCCTGTGGCAGGCAGGGTGGCCTCTCCGGTCCCGGAGTATAGGCCGGTGGTGCTTCTTCCTTCTCCAACATGGTAGATTCCATAATCGGGACAACAGGTGAAGCCATCAAATCAGAGCAGTCCTCACTCTTCAGCATGCCCGATCCTTCTCTGGAGAGCGACAGGACCGCTTGCAATACTTCGCCCAAGACCTCCCATTGCTCCGGGAGGCCGCCCCCTAGGTACTCCAACATGGGGGAGGCGGAGTCCATACTGGCAGACATGCAAATCGGCTGATAAGGCGGTGGCGCGGACATACAGTCTTTCCCGCTCTTCTAGCAGAAGGCGCCAATTTTTCCCGCCAACACAATACAGAGATGACGCAGCAATAATTTCAGTCAGCTTAGGTGGCCATCTTTAAGCATAGGGCTGTCAATTCACTGACAGCAAGCAGTGACTTAGGAAGCGGCAAACAGTCCACAATATACAGTTTTCACACCGCGATTTTTCACAGTTCGTTGGCCCAACAATTTTCAAATAAACAGATAGGGCATTTATTACTTTCTAGGCAATAATGGCACACAGTTTAAATTCCACAATGGCGTAGGAATAATCCGTAAATCCTGTTTGTGACGCCAAAATATGCAGTACGCAGCCCTGCAGGGTGAGCGATGGTGAGGTCACGGTTAATAGGCAAAACGAGGGTTGCTCTTGGTTCCATTTTGTGGAAAACCCTGGGCAGGCATACAGCAGTGATGGAGAGGCTGGCACATGGATCCTCTGGGGCACTCTCTGTGTATAGGGACCAGGCCAGGTGGTAGGTGAGGTGCCCTAGATGCTGTAGGTTTAGTGTGCCTGTGGCAAGATCCCTTAAAGTTTGTGACGCCAGTGCCGGTAACGGTGGCACACTGATTTGTTGCAGTAATAATGGAGGAACACAAATTGCAGTGAACCAAAACTTCCTTTTACTGAAACAGTTAACTATTTACAGTCTTTAGGCAAAGTTCCACATGTACAAGATAGTGACAGGCACAAGTGACAGGCTTTACTTCCAATGGCAGGCACAATGTTCTTGCAAGATACTCAGAGGGTTAAACACTTACAGATCAGGCTGCACTTTTCCTCAGAATCCTGTCTGTCTTTATCCCAAGGCCCGTATGCCCTATTGCTGGCTTTATCCTTTGTTAGGGTAAACTTCCTCTCGTATATGACTCCTTGCTTTGAATATATCCTTCTGCCCTTCAGCTCTCTGTTTGGCTGGAACAATAGCTCTGCTCTGTACTTTGCTAGGAACTTGGTTTCTCAGAAGGAAGACTCTTCTCCTGGTAGCAAGCTAGAAGCCTGTGCTGTCTAGCTGCATATCAGAGGCTGGATCCCAGCTACCCTCTGGCTAGGGTGCCACAATTGGCTTCTCAAAATCCACTCCTCTTTTCACTCCCTCTCCCTGGTCTGGACCTGGCTATTTATACTAGGGGGTTCCCTAGCTCCCTCTACAGTCTAGGAGGAGGAATTACACCCTCTAATAGGCCTGGTACTCAGGAGATAACATTAAATGACATGACAATATACATTAAAATGCCATATAAAATACAATGACCATGTTCCACAGGAGGTGGAGAACAACGTGACCCAATTGACCCTTGTGTAGTGCCCACCCTTACGTAGTGGGACACTACAACAGTACCCTCCTTTCTACGAGGGGCCACCGGATACTCAGGACCAGGTTTCTCCGGGTGAGAAATGTGGAAAGAACAAATTAACCTTCTGGCGTTTACTTCTGAAGCTGGCACCCACATTCTTTCTTCCAGACCATAACCCCTCCAATGCATCACACATTGAAGGGAGCAACGGACGAAACAAGAATCTACAATTCTTGCCACCTCAAACTCCAAGTTGCCATCGACCATGATTGGAGGAGGCGGTAAATGTGATGGTTCTGGAGGTGCAACATACTTTTTGAGTAACGATTTATGAAAAACATTATTAATTTTTAAAGTTTGAGGTAGCTCCAGGCGAAATGCCATGGGTTTAATGATGGCAACTATTTTATAAGGACCGATAAACCTAGGACCCAATTTCCAAGAGGGAACCTTTAACTTAATATTCCTAGTTGACAACCACACATAGTCATTCACCCCTAGGTCCGGACCTAGCAAACGTTTTTAATCAGCCATATGTTTATATTTGCCTCCCATATTTTTCAAGTTGCTTTGATCCTTTCACCATACAGAAGAGAGTGATGACATAAACCGTTCTTCCTCATAGATCCCAGAAGGCTCCCCCTCACTGAAATTGGGATGAAAACCATATGCACTAAAAAATGATGACTTACCAGTTGATTCTTGATGGCGATTGTTTATAGCAAACTATGCTAAAGGTAAGTAAGATGACCGTTCCTCCCGATTTTAAGAAACGAAACACCTAAGGTAAGTCTCTAGGTTTTGGTTGGTGCGTTCAGTCTAGCAATTTGACTGCGGATGGAAGGCTGAGGAAAAGGACAAATGTACCCGACGAGAACAAAAAGCTATCCAAACAAAAGAGTCAGGGTTCTAGCATTTGGCAACGCAGGTAAGGCAATGAAATGCACCATTTTACTGAACCTGTCTACTACTACCAGGATAACAGTTCTACCCGCAGATACAGGTAGTCAGTAATAAAATCGATCGACAGGTGTGTCCACGGTCAGTTGTGAGAGACTTTAGCGCGTGCACAGGTCGTACAGGTGGACACAAAATCAACTACATCCTGGTGCAACCTCGGCCACCAAAAATGACGAGACAATAGCTCCAAGGTTGCCCTACTACCTGGGTGCCCAGCGAGTACAGAGTTATGGTGTTCTTTTAACCACCTCCCGACCGCCTAACGCACGGATGCGTCCGGAAGGTGGTTGATTCATTCCTCCTGGACACATCCGTGCGTCATCTCGCGAGACGCGAGATTTCCTGTGAACGCGCGCACACAGGTGCGCGCGCTCACAGGAACGGAAGGTAAGAGAGTGGATCTCCAGCCTGCCAGCGGCGATCGTTCGCTGGCAGGCTGGAGATGTGATTTTTTTAACCCCTAACAGGTATATTAGACGCTGTTATGATAACAGCGTCTAATATACCTGCTACCTGGTCCTCTGGTGGTCCCCTTTGTTTGGATCGACCACCAGAGGACACAGGTAGCTCAGTAAAGTAGCACCAACCACCACTACACTACACTACACCCCCCCCCCCCGTCACTTATTAACCCCTTATTCACCCCTGATCACCCCAGATCACCCCATATAGACTCCCTGATCACCCCCCTGTCATTGATAACCCCCTGTAAGGCTCCATTCAGAGGTCCGTATGAATTCTACGGATCCACTGATAGATGGATCGGATCCGCAAAACACATACGGACGTCTGAATGGAGCCTTACAGGGGAGTGATCAATGACGGAGGTGATCACCCCATATAGACTCCCTGATCACCCCCTGTCATTGATCACCCCCCTGTCATTGATCACCCCCCTGTAAGGCTGCATTCAGACGTCCGTATGAATTTTACGGATCCACTGATAGATGGATCGGATCCGCAAAACACATACGGACGTCTGAATGGAGTCTTACAGAGGAGTGATCAATGACGGAGGTGATCACCCCATATAGACTCCCTGATCACCCCCCTGTCATTGATCACCCCCCTGTAAGGCTGCATTCAGATGTCCGTATGATTTTTACGGATCCACTGATACATGGATCGGATCCGCAAAACACATACGGACATCTGAATGGAGCCTTACAGGGGGGTGATCACCCCATATAGACTCCCTGATCACCCCCCTGTCATTGATCACCCCCCTGTCAGGCTGCATTCAGATGTCCGTATGATTTTTACGGATCCACTGATACATGGATCGGATCCGCAAAACACATACGGACATCTGAATGGAGCCTTATAGGGGGGTGATCAATGACAGGGGGGTGATCACTCCATATAGACTCCCTGATCACCCCCCTGTCATTGATCACCCCCCTGTCAGGCTGCATTCAGATGTCCGTATGATTTTTACGGATCCACTGATACATGGATCGGATCCGCAAAACACATACGGACATCTGAATGGAGCCTTATAGGGGAGTGATCAATGACAGGGGGGTGACCACCCCATATAGACTCCCTGATCACCCCCCTGTCATTGATCACCCCCCTGTCATTGATCACCCCCCTGTCAGGCTGCATTCAGATATCCGTATGATTTTTACGGATCCACTGATACATGGATCGGATCCGCAAAACACATACGGACATCTGAATGGAGCCTTATAGGGGAGTGATCAATGACAGGGGGGTGATCACCCCATATAGACTCCCTGATCACCCCCCTGTCATTGATCACCCCCCTGTCATTGATCACCCCCCTGTCAGGCTGCATTCAGATGTCCGTATGATTTTTACGGATCCACTGATACATGGATCGGATCCGCAAAACACATACGGACATCTGAATGGAGCCTTATAGGGGGGTGATCAATGACAGGGGGGTGATCAATGACAGGGGGGTGATCAATGACAGGGGGGTGATCAATGACAGGGGGGTGATCACCCCATATAGACTCCCTGATCACCCCCCTGTCATTGATCACCCCCCTGTCATTGATCACCCCCCTGTAAGGCTCCATTCAGACATTTTTTTGGCCCAAGTTAGCGGAAATTATTATTTTTTTTCTTACAAAGTCTCATATTCCACTAACTTGTGTCAAAAAATAAAATCTCACATGAACTCACCATACCCCTCACGGAATCCAAATGCGTAAAATTTTTTAGAGATTTATATTCCAGACTTCTTCTCACGCTTTAGGGCCCCTAGAATGCCAGGGCAGTATAAATACCCCACATGTGACCCCATTTCGGAAAGAAGACACCCCCAGGTATTCCGTGAGGGGCATATTGAGTCCATGAAAGATTGAAATTTTTGTCCCAAGTTAGCGGAAAGGGAGACTTTGTGAGAAAAAAAATAAATATATCAATTTCCGCTAACTTGTGCCAAAAAAAAATAAATTCTATGAACTCGCCATGCCCCTCATTGAATACCTTGGGGTGTCTTCTTTCCAAAATGGGGTCACATGTGGGATATTTATACTGCCCTGGCATTTTAGGGGCCCCAAAGCGTGAGAAGAAGTCTGGTATCCAAATGTCTAAAAATGCCCCCCTAAAAGGAATTTGGGCACCTTTGCGCATCTAGGCTGCAAAAAAGTGTCACACATCTGGTATCGCCGTACTCAGGAGAAGTTGGGGAATGTGTTTTGGGGTGTCATTTTACATATACCCATGCTGGGTGAGAGAAATATATTGGTCAAATGCCAACTTTGTATAAAAAAATGGGAAAAGTTGTCTTTTGCCAAGATATTTCTCTCACCCAGCATGGGTATATGTAAAATGACACCCCAAAACACATTCCCCAACTTCTCCTGAATACGGAGATACCACATGTGTGACACTTTTTTGCAGCCTAGGTGGGCAAAGGGGCCCACATTCCAAAGAGCACCTTTAGGATTTCACAGGTCATTTACCTACTTACCACACATTAGGGCCCCTGGAAAATGCCAGGGCAGTATAACTACCCCACAAGTGACCCCATTTTGGAAAGAAGACACCCCAAGGTATTCCGTGAGGGGCATGGCGAGTTCCTAGAATTTTATATTTTTTGTCACAAGTTAGTGGAAAATGATGATTTTTTTATTATTTTTTTTTTCTTACAAAGTCTCATATTCCACTAACTTGTGACAAAAAATAAAAACTTCCATGAACTCACTATGCCCATCAGCGAATACCTTGGGGTGTCTTCTTTCCAAAATGGGGTCACTTGTGGGGTAGTTATACTGCCCTGGCATTCTAGGGGCCCAAATGTGTGGTAAGGAGTTTGAAATCAAATTCTGTAAAAAATGGCCGGTGAAATCCGAAAGGTGCTCTTTGGAATGTGGGCCCCTTTGCCCACCTAGGCTGCAAAAAAGTGTCACACATGTGGTATCTCCGTACTCAGGAGAAGTTGGGGAATGTGTTTTGGGGTGTCCTTTTACATATACCCATGCTGGGTGAGAGAAATATCTTGGCAAAAGACAACTTTGTATAAAAAAAATGGGAAAAGTTGTCTTTTGCCAAGATATTTCTCTGGGAAAAGTTGTCTTTTGCCAAGATATTTCTCTCACCCAGCATAGGTATATGTAAAATGACACCCCAAAACACATTCCCCAACTTCTCCTGAGTACGGCGATACCAGATGTGTGACACTTTTTGCAGCCTAGGTGGGCAAAGGGGCCCATATTCCAAAGAGCACCTTCAGGATTTCACAGGGCATTTTTTACAGAATTTGATTTCAAACTCCTTACCACACATTTGGGCCCCTAGAATGCCAGGGCAGTATAACTACCCCACAAGTGACCCCATTTTGGAAAGAAGACACCCCAAGGTATTCGCTGATGGGCATAGTGAGTTCATGGAAGTTTTTATTTTTTGTCACAAGTTAGTGGAATATGAGACTTTGTAAGAAAAAATAAAAGAAAAAAAAATCATCATTTTCCGCTAACTTGTGACAAAAAATAAAAAATTCTATGAACTCACTATGCCCATCAGCGAATACCTTAGGGTGTCTACTTTCCGAAATGGGGTCATTTGTGGGGTGTTTGTACTGTCTGGCCATTGTAGAACCTCAGGAAACATGACAGGTGCTCAGAAAGTCAGAGCTGCTTCAAAAAGCGGAAATTCACATTTTTGTACCATAGTTTGTAAACGCTATAACTTTTACCCAAACCATTTTTTTTTTACCCAAACATTTTTTTTTTATCAAAGACATGTAGAACAATAAATTTAGAGCAAAATTTATATATGGATGTCGTTTTTTTTTGCAAAATTTTACAACTGAAAGTGAAAAATGTCATTTTTTTGCAAAAAAATCGTTAAATTTCGATTAATAACAAAAAAAGTAAAAATGTCAGCAGCAATGAAATACCACCAAATGAAAGCTCTATTAGTGAGAAGAAAAGGAGGTAAAATTCATTTGGGTGGTAAGTTGCATGACCGAGCAATAAACGGTGAAAGTAGTGTAGGTCAGAAGTGTAAAAAGTGGCCTGGTCTTTCAGGGTGTTTAAGCTATGGGGGCTGAGGTGGTTAATATTTTAAGGTGCAAATTCAAAGGCACAAACAACTTTCCTGGGGGGCAGGAGACTGGGGCGTCGCCCTGAGCCTCCAACACCATCCCCTCCAGGTCTGAGTGTAACGCAGAGCAACCACCCCCTTTTGTAAAATCAGCACCGGATCGTTAACATCACCCCCTTCAGGAAAACTTTGGGATAACGCATCAGCTATTTTGCCCCCGGACGATAGGTGATAAAATTAAACCTGGTAAAAAACAAAGACCACCTAGCTTGTCTAGGGGTAAGATGTTTAGCAGACTCAAGGTATAATAGGTTTTTATAATCCGTAATCACCATGATGGGATGAGCTGCCCCCTCCAAAAAGTGACCCCATTCCTCAAATGCTAATTTAATAGCTAAAAGTTCCCTGTTGCCTATATCATAATTCTTCTCGGCTGCCGACAATTTCTTAGAAAAGAAAGAACAAGGATGCATCAACCGATGCATCAACCTCCACAATAAAAGGTTGAGAAACATCCGGCTGGACCAGTATGGGTGCCGAGTTGAGAGAAAAAAGCCAGTTTAGCAGTCAGACAATTTCGAAAAATCAGTCCCCTTCTTAGTCATGTCAGTAATGAATTTTCTATAGAAATTTGCAAAACCCAAAAAACACTGCAGAGCTTCTCTCTTAGTTTCTTAGGAAGATCCCATTCTAGAATCGCACGGACCTTCTCTGGATCCATACGGAACCCCAAAGCTGATACCCCAGGAATTGTACCTCCTGTACGGCGAATACACATTTCTCTAATTTAGCATATATCTTATTTGTCCGTAAAATCTGCAACACCTGCCTGACATGTACTTTGTGTGTCTCCAGATCGGGTGAATAGATCAAAATATCATCAAGATATATCACCACAAATCTGCCGACAAGATGACAAAATATATCGTTGACAAAGTGTTGAAAGACAGCAGGAGCATTAGTACGGCCAAATGGCATTACTAGGTTTTCATAATGCCCCTAAGGGGCGTTAAACGCCGTCTTCCACTCATCCCCCTCTTTGATGCGAAGCAGATTGTAGGCTCCCCTTAAATCCATTTTACAAAACCATTTCACACCCGCAATCTGATTAAAAAGGTTGGGAATAAGACGAAGAGGATAGGGGTCTCGGATAGTTATCCGATTTAGTTCACAAAAATCTAGGCAAGGAGGCAGGCCTCCATCTTTTTTCTTCGCAAAGAAGAACCCTACATCCACGGGTGAAGAAGAGGGTCTGATATGTCCTTAACCCCTTAAGAACTTAGGACGTACCGGTACGCCCTATTTCCCGAGTCCTTAAGGACTCAGGGCGTACCGGTACGTCCTAAGTTTAAATCGCGGCGTGGCGGGGGTTAATCGCAACAGGCTGTCCGCTGAAATCATTCAGCGGGCATCCTGTCACAACGCCGGGGGGGTTCAGACCTGCGGTTTGTGGCTTTTACCTTATCCGGCGGTTGCGGGCGGCGGTGCCATCGGGTCCCCATGCGGCTGTAGGGGGGACCCGATGGCATGGAAGGCAGCGCAATGTCTAAGGAAGGCATCGCGCTGCCTTCCGGTGACGAACCTGTGAGATCCAGCCCCCTGGATCTCACAGGCCGGAAGCTGTATGAGTAATACACACAGTATTACTCATACAGCCAATGCATTCCAATATAGAAGTATTGGAATGCATTGTAAAAGGGATTAGAGCCCCAAAAGTTGAAGGGGTGCATCAGGGGGGCTTCAAATGGGACATGGTGTCAAAAAAACCAGTCCAGCAAAACCTGCCTTCCAAAAACCGTATGGCATTCCTTTCCATCTGCGCCCTGCCGTGTCCCCGTACAGCGGTTTATGACCACATATGGGGTGTTTCTGTAAACTAGAGAATCAGGGCCATAAATATTGAGTTTGGTTTGGCTGTTAACCCTTGCTTTGTAACTGGAAAAAAATTATTAAAATAGAAAATCTGCCAAAAAAGTGAAATTTTGAAATTGTATCTCTATTTTCCATTAATTCTTGTGGAACATGTAAAGGGTTAACGACATTTGTAAAATCAGTTTTGAATACCTTGAGGGGTGTAGTTTCTAGAATGGGGTCATTTTTGGGTGGTTTCTATTATGTATGACCTGAACTAGGCCCTAAAAATTGGGTTTTTGAACATTTCTGAAAAATTTCAAGATTTGCTTCTAAACTTCTAAGCCTTGTAACATCCCCAAAAAATAAAATATAATTCCCAAAATGATCCAAACATGAAGTAGACATATGGGGAATGTCCCCCTAGTTGCATAGGTTCGTTTGGGTCAGAACAAACAGACTCCTGCCTGAGAAAAGTCTCTGGAGGACAAGAACTCCTCAGCCTATCCCTAAGCTGTCTATCAATTCTTATAGATAGCGACATAGCGGCCTCACGGGACATTGGAGTCTCATTTAGCGCAAGCGCGTCTTTTACTTTCTCTGACAACCCCTGGCAAAACTGGCTCCTAAGAGCCGAGTCATTCCACTGAGTATCCGTGGCCCACCTTCAAAACTCTGAACAATAATCCTCCGCTGACCAATCTCCCTGCTGAAGCCGCCGTAATCTAGACTCAGCTAGTCTAACAAGGCAGAGTCTTCCTCCGAGATAGTATGCAGAGCTGTCTGCTGGACATAATCCTCCACCTGTCGGGAAAAGTCCAGTAGGGACATATTTGCTAGGGGACCCCACAAATTATAGAGAGAATGATAGTATTTCCGGATTGTACCAGTCAGCTCCTCCGGAGTATGGTGTATGATGCCCAGTACAGATGTTATAGAGGCAATATAAGTGTTAGAGTTCCGGGGATGTATATAGTGGGCTAAGGCTGCATATGTGTTTGGAAGGGGACCTGGAAAAGTCTGACATCACTGCCTCCCATGTGACAGCCAATCCTTACAGAAACCCATTATTCATCACCACCCAAAGGACTCATCCATCTGGTAAACTAACTTTTGTTTTGCTTAACCCTGTTGTACCACGCCATCTGTATTTACCACTCAAACCATTGTATATATTTTCTGTGTATATTGTGTTATGTCTAGTGAGCCCTTAAGGCAATTAAATATATAATTTAATCTTGTGCTGTTCTGGTATCTCGATCACAAATCCCGACGTCCGTGTTTCGGCCTAGTTATACGCTACTGTGGGTTGGTTTCTTACCCTATATAATCCCGTTAGCGGACCGGGCTTATATCAAACGAGAAGCTGGTGGCAGTCATCCTGGGCTTAGAAAGCGCTGTTTCACTGGGGCAGTGAAAAAGTCTCCTTTAGCTTGTTGCCTCTTTGTGCCCTTGTGGACAGGAGAAGTCTGTGAACACTGTACCAAGCTTACCTTACCTGCTCCTCAGAGACGCCTTAGAATCGAGTCACTAGGGAGAATTAGCGCATCAATGATGGACCCAACAGCAGAGTCAGGTGTTCGGAATCTGAATTCCTGCAGGAGAGTCGAGATGAGGCTGGACGCCCACATCTATTCTCTCTTTTTGGCAAGGACAGGATGTAGGGTCAGTCGGAGATAGAAGTAGATGGCAGCTCCAGTGCAGAAAGAAAAACTGGGAGATCTTCCGGTGAGCACAAATTATATGTTGAAGCTCCACGGCATACTGAACTTGGTAGCCCCAGCAATAGGGTAGATCTTTTTGTCTCAGAGCCGTCAGAAGGGGGCGTAGAGCCTGTCTCTTAGCTAATGTGGTACAAGAGAGGTCAGCCAGCAGCTGTATTGACGCTCCATCGGGATGATAGAAATGGACCCTATATATTACATCACGTGGTCTAGCTTGGCCAGGGCCCTAGGGTCCTGTGTGCTCTAACTCAAGTGGAGAATCGACGGGCTTATCAAGCAGAGTATTTAATAGATGTTGGAGATAAATAGTGAGGTCTGGGGCACTTATTTCCTCTGGGATTCCTTGAATTTGAATGTTGTTCCTTTTATTGCTGTTTTCCGCATCGTCAAACAGATAAAAAAGCTGTTGAATTTGGGAGGTATTCTGATTTATAGCTACCTGGTCTCTTGCTGTTGTTGCCGAGTATGCATCAGACCCTCTACCGACTAAATCCTAGAGCCCAAATGTGAGAGTCCCTCTTTGAGAGATCTAATCTCTGCCTTGCAAATCGCTTCTAGGCGGGTAATATATCCCTCCATACCTTGCTTAGTGAGGATGGCAGTCATGTGAGATTTTAAATCCGCTAGGTCAGCGCTGTGACACAGTGAGGGGTTGTGTCTGGCAAGACAGGTATTTTCATCCCAGCATGTGCGGCTGGGCTGGTTTCCAGCCAGGTGAGGTCAAATACCGGACCGGAGTTTAAGTGCTGGTCCGGGTTTTGGCAGCACCTGGCTGTCCTTAAATAGGCAGCTGGGCTCAGCAGAGACGTCTCTGTTTTTGGGATCTAAGGCTTGGCTTTGTGCCGTGCTGGAGGGCTGAGAGCCGCATGCTGGTGAAACAGGCCCCCTAAAGCCTGCTGTGGACTACTGGAGGCAGAACTGCCAACAAGGTGACTTGTGACCAGTGCCCCATGACAAAATGGAGGCTAATCTGCAGCAGGGAGAGACAAACCTGCAGCAACGCCAGGCTAATAAGCAGCAGCAGGAGACTAACCAGTTGCTGCTACAACACGTGATGGATTTGCAGACAGCAGGAGCAACCCTGAGCGTCCACGATGCCCGGAAAGCAGTCCGTGCCGCTATTCCTAAGATGACCCCCACAGACGACATCGAAACCTACCTGGCGATGTACAAGAAAGTAGCCATCAGGATAAAGCTACCCCTTGACCAGTGGTCTGAGGTCGTCGCTCCATTTCTGGCATCCGATTCCCAGCGGGTGTATTTCGACTGGCTGGACGATCAAGCGTCCGACTACCAAAAAGTAAAAGGTGAGATTTTGGCAAGACTGGGGGTGAATGTGTTGGTCCGGGCCCAGCGGGTACATCAGTGGGGGTCTAAGACGGCTCAGCCTGTGAGGACCCAGTATCATGACTTACTCCGCCTCTTGCAAAAGTGGCTACAGTCTGATGTGCTGAGTCCCACGGCTATGCTGGATAGACTATTGGCTGACATATTCTGGAGGGCGCTGCCACCCCCTCTCCAACACTGGATCGACCAGGTGTCTCCTGGCAACGCTCTAGAAATGGTGGACCTGGTGGAGCGCTACGAGGCTACTAAGACTGTTACAGCGGGTTCTTTTGGGAGGGGGGCAGTCAAACCCCGTAAATCTCCATCCCAGACCCGGCGACTTGTACCAACCAAACCCACCCAGGGTGTACCCTCTACGGACCTGGCTCCGATAGTCTGCTGGCAGTGTCAGGAGCCGGGCCATGTAAGAGCTGACTGTCCCCATCAGGTGGAATCCATGGATACTAACTATGGCTACCGGCAGTCGCTATATGCCAGGAAGCTGTGTGCAGCAGGTACCCCAAAAACTCTAAACCACCTGTGCCAGGTGGAGGTAGGAGACACTCCAGCGGAGGCTCTGCTGGACTCAGGGAGTCTGTTGTCCCTAGTAAGGGCTCCCCTGGTACGGTCAGCGGAGTATACTGGCCGGAAAGTCGGGGTCATGTGCATCCATGGAGACTTAAAGGGTTTCTGTCACCTGAAAAATGGGTATTAAGCTAATGTCAGCTGAACATAACTATATTAGTGCCATCTCACTGCCTAAAGCCTTTATTGAGAAAAAGGAACTTTTATAATATGCTAATTAGCCTCTAGGACCAGGGGGGGGGGGGGGGGTTGCACCTGCTCCTAGAGGCTCCGTATGCCCACCTCTTTTCACGCCCTTCTTTTCTTGATTGACAGGGCCAGGCAGCGGTGCTCTCCTCTCGCTGGCCGTGTCTGCGTGTAAATTAACATGGTTTAGGAAGGACGCCACCACTCCACACCCCTTGTCATGGGGTATGGATCTGTACAGCACCTCTACATCAAGGCTTGCTGGCATAGTCTGATTGTCGATTTGTATCCCCTCCAGCCTTTTTATGATGTCGCACATAGGAAGGAAGGGCCAATACAAATGGTCGTAGCACCTTATCTACGTACAGATGTAGCAGGGTTAACACACATGCTTTATGAGACGTTATCTAAACTAGATGCAACTAAATGCTTTAAGCAATTGCTTTTCAATGGCTTTTGTTTCAAGATAGCGCAATGAGTTGAGAAATTTGAGTTAAGAGTGTGTGTGTTACCCCTGCTACATCTGCACGTGCTGATGCCGTGTGTCAAACTGCCTGTCCCAGAAACGATGGGTCTCCCTTTTAAAGGGGACAAGCCCTTATATACTATCAGAAGCCCATAAAAACAGGGAAGCTGGGAGTATTTGGGGAACAAGAATGAAAATTCTGATTGACTGATCAACTTACGCTCTCGTGCTGTACTTAATAACTCTTTGAGTTCGGCCTGAAAAACCTCAGTTGGATTACTGTCCAGAACACAATAGCATAGGTCATCTTTCAAAATGGACCTACAGATCAGATTCAGGAACAGAGGATATCCGCAATGTGTACTAGCAAGGGCTTATCAGCATTCCCTGGCTATGGATCGGAATACATTGTTAGTAAAAAAAATGGGCTCATCTGACACTGGTCACACATGCATCATCGCTAAATATGATGATGCACATGAGGATGTAAGGGGTTCTCACACGATTTTGGGGCATCTTGAAATCTGACCCCGATGTGGGTCACCTCATTGAGGAGAGGCCAGTCATTACATATCGCCGGGGACGCAGCCTGAGATATCGATTGGTCCACAGCTTCCTGCAGGCTCCTACAACTACTACATGGTTGAACACCAACCTGAAAGGCACATTTCGATGTGGGGGGTGCGTGGCGTGCAATGCTATCCAATTAGGTAGCGAATTTACTTGCACAGTCACGCAAAAAACCTTTACCATTAGATCTTTTGTGAATTGTAGAACGAAAGGCGTTGTGTACTTGGCCACATGTAAATGTGGAAAACAGTATGTGGGGAAGACATTTCACAAATTTTTGCAGAACTATTGGGGAGCACCTCAACGATATTCGTAAGGGTGCTGATACCCTGATTGCGAGACATGTGTCTACCCTTTATGACAACAATGTGGATATGATCAAATTTCAAGGCATGGAAATAGTTAGATGGTCCTCAAGAGGAGGGGACTTTGATAAAAGACTGTTGCAGAAAGAGGCGCAATGGATATTCAGACTGTGTACGGTCCAACCACAGGGCCTTAATGAACACGACTCCTTCATCTGTTTCATCTAAGTGGCCATGTATTCTTGAAGGTCCATGTGGATCCCTGTATCCCTGCGCCCCTAGGATTAATCCTGTACATCAGTAGTAATATTGACCATCATTTTCTGCCATACGTGAGGGGTCTATACAACATCCAGGGGGCCGCATACTATTTGGCCCCCAGCATTGTTCACCTGAGCAAGCTGGCACAACTCCTGGATGTGCTGGTTTTATTATACGCAATGATCGCCTTTTTCTATTTTTTATTTTTACACATTTATACATTTATTGCACTCATCCATTCATTACCTCGCTCCAATGCCATGTGGCTATAATAGGTAGATCACCGCCGTTTGGTCCCTGTGAATTGTGAAGGAGTGCTTTGACACTCCCCACGCGATCGCTTGTTGAGTGGGCCGACAGGAGGGGCGGGGCTGAACTGCGGCTCGGCCGCACCACTGGCTCTTCCATTGCCCGGTCCAGGGGCTTGATGCCTAGGAGGGGAGGGACCTCCTCCTTATAACCTGTGCACTCTGGCGGCCGCGTACGGCCATTCTAGTGCTGTTGCCGCGGTCTCAGGACACGAGGTCGGCGGCTTACATGTCTGTCCACACCCCATATGCGCATTGCTCCTGACGAGCCAGGGATGGCAAAATGCGTTGAGCAGCTAGTGGGGGCAAGATAAATGCAGGCAGCTAGATTTCCCAGTTGGTTCGTGCTCAAACCGCAGTAGCTGTGTGCACATGCCCAGTAATACGACACCGTGGACACGTGCGTTTGTTACCAGCTAACTGCCTTGGTGTGGGCAGTTGTTTATCAACTGGTCTTGTATATCCTGGGCAATTGGCTCTTCAGACAAGCTGGCCAAGATGCCAGGTATATGATGTAACAGCACTATTGTTGCACATGCCACTGTGTAGTTTGTGAGTAAACATAGAAGCAGTTATTATAAAGGGTGGCACTATGCACTGCTAGATACAACACTAGCTTTGGGTGCATTTCTTGGCTATCGTACTCCCTGCTTAATAGTCACATGTGGCTTACATGGTTGATTCGTGTTCACACACACTGACTGCATACACTGGTCCATGAGCGTAATAGCGGACCGGTGGCTTATTTGAGGGTCAGTCATTTTTTGTGTTGTGGGCAGATGTTTATCAACCATGAGGGTTTCATTTTAGCTAGAGTTCATCCTCCCGTTTAGTATTTTAGAGAGCTTCAATAAAGATTGATTTTAGCTGTTTTGTTAGAACGTCCATTCAGTCAGTGATTCGTATGTTATGTGTAGACTGAGATAACTATTCGTGATATTATATGGTATGCTATGTGTAGACTAAGATATCGAGTGGCGATTTTATATACGTTATGTGCAGACTGATATAACTAGCGGCGATATTTTATGTTATGTGTAGACTAAGATAACTAGTGGCGTTTTTATATGATATATTATGTGCAGAGTGATATAATTAGTGGTGATATAATTTGTTTTATGCACACTGATATAACTAGTGGTGATATGTTATCTTATATTCAGACTAATATAACTAGTGGTGATATTATATGTTATATTATATTTATACTGATATCACTTGTGGCGATATTATATGTTATATGCAGACTGATTTAACTAGTGGTGATATATGTTTTGTGCAGACCAATTTATCTAGTGCTGATATCATATGTTATGTACAGACTGATATAACTAGTAGTTATTTTATATATTCTGTACAGACTGATATAACTAGTAGTGATATATATTATGTGCAGACTGATATAACTAGTAGTTATTTTATATATTCTGTGCAGACTGATATAACTAGTAGTGATATTATATATTATGTGCAGACTGATATAACTAATAGTGATATATATTATGTACAGACTGATATAACTGGTAGTGATATTATATATTATGTGCAGACTGATATAACTAGTGTTGAGATCTTATATATTATGTGCAGACTGATATAACTAGTGGTGATATTATATATTATGTGCAGACTGATATAACTAGTGTTGAGATCTTATATATTATGTGCAGACTGATATAACTAGTAGTGATATTATATATTATGTGCAGACTGATATAACTAGTAGTGATATTATATATTATATGTGCAGACTGATATAACTAGTAGTGATATTATATATTATGTGCAGACTGATATAACTAGTAGTGATATTATATATTATGTGCAGACTGATATAACTAGTAGTGATATTATATATTATGTGCAGACTGATATAACTAGTGGTGATATTATATATTATGTGCAGACTGATATAACTAATAGTGATATATATTATGTGCAGACTGATATAACTAGTAGTGATATTATATATTATGTGCAGACTGATATAACTAATAGTGACATATATTATGTGCAGACTGATATAACTAGTAGTGATATTATATATAATGTGCAGACTGATATAACTAGTCGTGATATTATATATTATGTGCAGACTGATATAACTAGTAGTGATATTATATATTATGTGCAGACTGATATAACTAATAGTGATATATATTATGTGCAGACTGATATAACTAGTAGTGATATTATATATTATGTGCAGACTGATATAACTAGTGTTGAGATCTTATATTATATGTGCAGACTGATATAACTAGTGGTGATATTATATATTATGTGCAGACTGATATAACTAGTGTTGAGATCTTATATATTATGTGCAGACTGATATAACTAGTGGTGATATTATATATTATGTGCAGACTGATATAACTAGTGTTGAGATCTTATATATTATGTGCAGACTGATATAACTAGTAGTGATATTATATATTATGTGCTTACTGATATAACTAGTGTTGAGATCTTATATTATATGTGCAGACTGATATAACTAGTCGTGATATTATATATTATGTGCAGACTGATATAACTAGTCGTGATATTATATATTATGTGCAGACTGATATAACTAGTCGTGATATTATATATTATGTGCAGACTGATATAACTAGTAGTGATATTATATATTATGTGCAGACTGATATAACTAGTGGTGATATTATATATTATGTGCAGACTGATATAACTAGTAGTGATATTATATATTATGTGCAGACTGATATAACTAGTGGTGATATTATATATTATGTGCTTACTGATATAACTAGTGGTGATATTATATATTATGTGCAGACTGATATAACTAGTGGTGATATTATATATTATGTGCTTACTGATATAACTAGTGGTGATATTATATAATATGTGCAGACTGATATAACTAGTGGTGATATATGTTTTGTGCAGACTGATATAACTAGTAGTTATTTTATATATTCTGTACAGACTGATATAACTAGTAGTGATATATATTATGTGCAGACTGATATAACTAGTAGTTATTTTATATATTCTGTGCAGACTGATATAACTAGTAGTGATATTATATATTATGTGCAGACTGATATAACTAATAGTGATATATATTATGTACAGACTGATATAACTGGTAGTGATATTATATATTATGTGCAGACTGATATAACTAGTGTTGAGATCTTATATATTATGTGCAGACTGATATAACTAGTAGTGATATTATATATTATGTGCAGACTGATATAACTAGTAGTGATATTATATATTATGTGCAGACTGATATAACTAGTAGTGATATTATATATTATGTGCAGACTGATATAACTAGTAGTGATATTATATATTATGTGCAGACTGATATAACTAGTAGTGATATTATATATTATGTGCAGACTGATATAACTAGTAGTGATATTATATATTATGTGCAGACTGATATAACTAGTGGTGATATTATATATTATGTGCAGACTGATATAACTAATAGTGATATATATTATGTGCAGACTGATATAACTAGTAGTGATATTATATATTATGTGCAGA